>NW_020953957.1:3099981-3137710 GCF_900497805.2 Vombatus ursinus
AGGAAGGAAGGAAGGAAGGAAGGAAGGAAGGAAGGAAGGAAGGAAGGGAGGGAGGAAGGATGGAGGGAGGCAGGGAGCGAGGGAAGGAAGGAAGGAAGAAAGGAAGGATGGAGGGAGGCAGGGAGCAAGGGAGGGGAGGAAGAAAGAAGGAGAGAGGGAGGGGGTAGGGAAGCACTGTGCTAAGCATTTTACAAATATGATCTCATTTGATCCTCACAACAACCAGGTGCTAAATTCACATTTTACAGTTGAGGAAACAGAGGCAGAGAGAAGGTAAGTGACTTGGCCAGGGTCACACCTAATAAGTTTCTGAGGTCAGATTTGAACTTGAGTCTTTCTGACTCCAGACCCTGTGTTCTATCCTCCTGTCACCAGTTATCTCAATCAATATGCAAATAAAAATATACAGAATGCAAACGAAAGACAAGGTGATTTGTGGAGGGAGGGTACTGAGCCTAAGTAATGAATACGCTACAGAGTGTCAAGCAGAGGATGATGATGGTAATGAAGAGTCTTGAGTTCATGCTATATGAGGATCAGTTGGAAGACCACGGGATCTAAGATGTTAAACTGGAAGGGACCTTTGAAGGCTTCTAAGCAAATTCCTTCATTTTACAGATAAGGAACTGAGGGATTAAGGGATGTTTAGCCTGGAGAAGACCTTGGAGGGACAGGATGGCTGCCTTTAAGTGTTTGATTGAAATCTGGATGGATATCACAGTTGTCAGGGCACGCCTAGCTTTTCCTATCTTAGGTCCTGATACATATATGGAAGTAAGAATCACCCTCCCACCCCTATCCCTACCCCCACCCTTATCAATGCCAATTTCCTGACTGTACAGAAGGAGGGCAGGTGGTCATCTGCCTAAGAGGGGTCACAGGGGATAGATGGGTAGTGTGGACAGGTGGGACCTGTCCTGAGTCCTAGTGCTGACTCAGAGCCCTGATGAGCCTTCCAGAACCCTTGGCAGTGGTGCCATACAAAAATCCCAACTGCCCTGAGAAAACCCAGCTGATCCAGAGTTAGAATGGACTCAAGACAACTGGGTCCACTCCTTGACAACATTTGGGACCATAACCAAAGCATATAATACTCCTCAGGTGCCTTGCTTTCCAGCTGCCCTCCTTCCCTCCAGGACATCACAAAGATCAATTAAGCACCAAAACCACGTCCAGCAGTAGACAAGCCCCAAAGTGCTACAGATGGGTCACCAAGTTTATTACCCACCCACAGATAATGGAAAATTGTCTATAGTGACGCAATGGGGCAGATTATTGCACACTCACCTCCACAGCTCATAATTCTCTTCCACATTCTGATGGCAGGACTAGCCATGCCAAGGCAATCTTTTTGGCCCCCCATTCTTTTTGTTCCCTACTGAAATTGAGCAATGAACAAGCCATTAGAAGACCTGAAACTTTAAAATGAAATGAAGGCTTAAGCTAAAATTTGAAGCAAAGGAAGAAAAATGCTTTTGGGGGACAATCAGTGAGACATAGAAATATCATTCGATGATAAATAGCAAACATTTAAATTGTCTGCTCTGTGTAAGTTACTGGGTGCTGGGGCTATGCATTCAATTCAATTAGCCCTTATTAAGCTCCTAATAAATGCAGGTCATTGTACTAGAAGCTAGAGGTACAAAAATGAAAAATAACATTTAGCCCCTGCCTTCAAAAGGCTTCTGATTGAAAAGGAGGATACTCATCTCGGGAATAAGAAGCCTGCTGTCCTCTGCCACGGTCAGACTGTATCTGCAGAACTGGGTTGAGTTCTGAGCTCTGACATTTAAGAGACCTTATTAAACTGGAAACATCCAGAGTAACAAAAGACCTTGAAACCATGCTATGTGAGGATCAGATGAAGCAAGTCAGGCTGTTTAGTGATTCTGGGTTGGGAAAAATCTGGTACTGGTGACTGTCTTTAAGCCTTTAAAGGGCTACCATATGCAAGAGGGATTAGACTTTCTCTGTTTGGCCCCAGAAGCACTGGGTTAGATTGTAAACTCCTTGAGGGCAGGGATTATCTTTTGCCTCCTTTTGTATCTATTCCCAATTTAGCACAGTAAATGTTTTTTGATTAATTGAAGTTGCAAAAGGGAAAATTTAGGCTCCAGGTAAGGGAAAACTTCCTGGCTATGAGAGCTGTTTCAAAGTGAAATGGGCTGCCCAAGGACATAGTGAGTTTCCCTTCATTGGAGAACTCAGTCAAAGATTGGATAACCACATATGCATCATAGCTAGATGGCTACTGAGGTCCCTTCCAATTCAAAATTATGTAGTTCTGTGAGTCATACTAGTGGATACTCTTAGTAGCTAGCAATGTGACCCTGGGCAATTCACTCAACCCTGTTTGCCTCAGTTTCCTCCTCTGTAAAATGACCTAGAGAAGGAAAGGGCAAACCACTCCAGTATCTCTGCCAAGAAAACCTCGAACGAGGTCATGAAGAATTGGACACGACTGAAAAACAACTGAACAGCAACAACAAAGTGAGTCATACTAAATCAATATGATACAAACTAGAATGGGAGAAGGTCAAAGAAGAGATCCAGACACCATTCTCTAAGATTAAAGAAGAGAGAGATCAATTTCAGCTAAAGGATAAGGAAGGGCTTCTTGGAAGAAGCAGCACCAGAGCTGGGATGTGAAGGGGCAGGACTTCAGCAGGTAAAGATGACAAGGCAATGTGCTCCAGTCATGGGTGACAACCTACACATGAATAAGAATGGGCAGCATGAGATCTGAGAACAGATCCATTAGGTGAGAATAGGACATAGCATTTGCATAGGAACCAAGGTGAAATCAGACTTGATTTGGAAGAGGGGTCCAGAAATCCTCAGCGAAAATAATAGGAAAGCACCTTGGGAACAGCATTTGTGGCCTGAAATACCTAAATACCTATGTATAGAACATGGGAACTAAACAAGTTGAAATGTTAATATAATTTCATTCTTTCAGTAAACAAGCATTTATTTGGTAAATATAGCCTTTTAAGTAAAACCAATAATAGTCATCACTGGCATCGCTTCCCTCTTTCATTGCAGAGATGGGGGTACTACGGGTGTGGAATACTGCATCTACTCTCAGACACAGTAAATGTGATATAAGGATAATAACAAAAAATAATATAATTTTTAAAATAGGTATTTATATGGCATTTAAGGTCTTTAAAGCATTTCATATACATTATCCTATTGGGTCCTCATAGCAATTCTACAAAGTAGGTGCTACAGACATGATTGTCCTCATTTAGATGTGAAGAAATTTAGACACAGGTTAAGTGACTTGCCCATAGGTGCATAGTCAGCAAATGTCAGAAATAAGATTTAAACCCTAGGCCCTTCTGACCAGCTTCCCTTTCCATGATGTCATGATGTCATCCAGATTTGATGGGATGAGATTTATGGCTAGAATATGTAGTGAAAGGCTGAGTCTTTGTTCTTTTAGTTACCCTCTATTAGGCTCCTTTTATATGCTTAGCACTATGGTTGATGCAGTGATAAATAAAATACATTGCCTCATTGAGCTTAATAATAATCATAGTAAAATACAAAGATGGATCTGGGGTCATATTAATTTAAATGTTTCCTCCAGCGATGCAGATTATACCTGTCTATGCTTGCCTATCCTGTATGACCCATTCATGTTCTGACTCCAAGCCTAGCATTCTTTCCATTGCAACACTTTGCTTCTCTTATTATGAAACTTATAGCACTACAACATAGCAAATAGACACAGACACAAAATGGTAAGTATATACTACCACCGCTAAGTACATGAGATCTAAACACAGCTCCAAACAAGGAAATTTAATTTTCAATGAAGAGCAAAGGGGAAGTTCCACTTCACATTCAGCAGATTGGCAAAGATGACAAAAAAAGGAAAATGACAAATGCTGGCAGGGCTGTGAGAAAACAGATATATTAATGTGCTGTTGGTGGAGTTGTGAGCTGGTCCAGCCATTCTGGAGAGCAATTTAAAACCATGCCTCAAAAAGCTACTAAACTTTGACCCAGTGATACCACTACTAGATCCATACCCTTAAAGTGATCCACAGAAGAGGAAAAGGATTTATATATAGAAAAATGTCTCTAGTAGTTCTTTTTGAGGTGACAAAGAATTGTATACTGTGGGATTACCCATGAATTGGGGAATGGCTGAAATATACATACATACATATATACACACACACACACACACACACATATACACATATACATGTATGTGTATAATAGTATACTATTGTGCTGTAAGAAATAATGATGGGGACTATTTCAGAGAAACCTAATAATCTGATGCAGAGTGAAATGATCATAACCAGGGGAGGGAAATTATATAGCAACAACAAAAACATCATAAAGACAAACAACATTGAAAGACTTAAAAGTTCTGATCAATGTAATCATGATTCCATAGAACTCATGATGAAATATGTTACCCACCCCCTGATAGAGAGGCAATGGACTCATGGCATATATTGAAAGCATATTTTTGGGCATGTGGCCAACGCAGAAATATATTCTGCTTGACTCTGCAGCTTTATTAAAAGGATGTTGATTTTCTCTCTCTCTCTCTCTTTTTATATTGAGGGTAGAAAAGAGATAAACCTGATTTTTGTTTGTGAAAAATCAAATTAAAATAAAAATGAATACTAAGATTTTTTTTAAAAAGCAGGCAAAGGGAAAGCTTTCATGGGGAGGTGACATTTGCATTAGGTCTTGGAAGGTGGTTAGGATTTCAACAGTTAGAAAGGGGAGGACATTCCAGGCATGGAGGAGAACATGAACCATGGAACAGAAACAGGAAAGCATGGGACATATATGTAGCATGGTGAGGCATCCAATTTGACAAGAGGATAGAGTGGCCCACTAAAAAATAGAATGCTCTAAAAATGGAATGGGCCAACTTAAGATCCATCAATGGAACTCTTATTCCAAACCTGAGCACCTGCTTGACATATGTAGTAAAGGGGTTACATGCTTTAATGATTGGACTAGATAGTCAATGAGGGTCCTTTAAACTCTGAGACTGTAGTTCTCTACTTCATTTTAGTAAGTATAAAAGGAGAGGAAACTAAAAATAATATTTTATGGGCATCTATCGTATATACCACCCAGTCAGACAAAGACTACAAATGATGCTTGAGTAATAAGTGTCATAAACTATCACAAAGTCAAAATATAGTAACGATAGGAGGCAGGATAACAGGTCATAATTAGAAACTGGGTACCCTAGACCTTAAAAACCAAATTCCAAAAAAAAATTAAGAGGAAAAAATGGTTGTGATCACATGACCAGACCTTATAAAAGGTTGGGAAGCAAAATGAGATAGCAGAAAGACCTGGGCTCAGAGGCTGCTGCTCACGCTTACTACCTGTGTGACCTTTGACTTAACCCCAGTTTCCTCAATTGTAAAAATAGAGACTTAGACTAAATGAACTCGGAGGTCCCTTTTAGCTCTAGTTTTGCAAAAAAAAAAAAATGGCTTAAAAGAGGCTCTAAAAATGAAATTCTGACAGTGAAATTAAAACAATCACAAGAAGAAAAGGAGGAGACACAGAAACACAGACATAGCTTCATAGGGAACTCTCTGGTGAGCCTGTGTTACAAGAGGAAATATACAAAAAATAAAAGGAGGGACCCTGTGTATAAGAACAAAAATGTCAGGAGCAGAACCCTAAAATGAGCTGAGACTTAAGAAGAATGTTAAAGGTTTCAAAAAAGAAAAAAAAAATAGCTATGTTTATAGCAAAAAGACAAACAAGGACAGGGGAGGATAAGTATTTGAGACAGATGGTTAACATTAGTTAACTGATGATGAGTAGGCAAATTCAGCCCCTAGTTTGCTCCCATCTTTTGGGATTAACCCTCAAACTGTAAAAAGTAGAACATCATTTAGAGGGATTTTAAACCCAAGCTAGGAATTGAAATTCTATCACTTAGTACAGTGCCTGGCACATAGTAGGTGCTCAGCAAATGCTTGTTGATTTGAAGATAATAAAAAAGATAATATGAGAAAAAATAGTTGTTTTTAAAACAACTCAAGTCCCTAGGCTGACTATGAAAAACTTGCAGAAGTAATCGGCATGCTGCTATGAGTTTCCTTTGATGACAAACAAGATGGCAGGAAAAATTGGAGAAAAGTGATTCTCCAAATTTCCAAAAAGGTTGGATTCCATAAATTAAATACTATCTAACTTGGCTTTCATCCTTTGCAAAGTTCTAGAATGAATTATTAAGCAGACTTTTTTGGGAAAAAAATAATGACTAGGAGCCAGCATGGATTTACTACAAAGAAGTCATGGCAAACTAAGCCAATTTCTATTTCTGATCAAGGGTAGCTATAGTGGTTGATCAAGGACAGGCCAGAGATATTGTATATATCTTGATTTTAACGAGGAGGTAGATAAATCTCTCATGGATTCATCTTTTCCTTGTTGATCCTATTTCTTCAAGGATCATTTTTTTACCCCTCTTTGTTGTCTCAAGCCTGAACTCATTTTGGTCATTAACAGCCCAGCATTATTTTTATCAGTTTTTCAAGGCCTCGGTTATATGCAAATTCTTCCATCTTTTCCATGATATTATTGTGAAGAAGATAGAGAAATGTAGACTGACTATAGTATAGTTAGCAGGGCTCATAAATGGTTATACAAAAATAGCCAAAGAGTGTTGTTGAAGGGATCAGTATCAACCTAGAATAGGGGTTCTTAATTTGGGGTCCATGGATTCCCCCTCCCCAAAGGGCTCTGTGGCAAGATTTGAAGGGAGGGGTCTTTGAATATGGAAAGGGAGAAAATTACATCTTCGTTTCAATATCATTGGGTTTCCTTAGTGCTCCTCTGTATTTTATTTTATGCTGAACATTATTCTAAGAAGACTGTAGGCTTTGTCAGACTGTCAAAGGGATCCATGACATACAAAACATTAAGAATCCCCGACTAGAGGAAAGTCTTCAGTGGCATGCCACAAATCTCTGTCTTTGGCTCTATTCTGTTCAATATTTTATCAGCAATTTTAATGAAGACTCAGAAGGCATGCTTACCAAAATTGCAGATAACACTGAACTAAAATTGAGATTGTTCCCATGGGCTTAACCTGGCTCAGATCCTGACCCCCTAGACTACTTTCCCACTTCTGTCCCAATGGCCTTCTCATCCTGGAGACATGTGTACCCTTGTTCCCTCCTCCTCTGACCAATAAGCTCCTCCCAGAACATCCACTTAAGGAAATGCCCACATCAGGCACACTTGTAATCTGCCTAAGCCCCTGTTTTCTCAGACAACCTTTTCACTTTGCACCGCCCCCTCCACCTTTTCAGTTCCCTTTTATGTATTGTCCTCCTCCCAAGAGAATGTATTCTCCTTAAGGGCCAGAATTGTCTTTCCTTTTGCTTGTATTTGTATTTCCAGACTCTTGCACAGTTTCTGGCACTTAGTAAGGTAATAATAATAATAACACTTATATAGGGCTTATTATGTGCTAGACACTAGGCTAAATGCTTTACAATTATTATCTTATTTTATCCTTACAACAAACCCTGGGAGGTAGGTTCCATTATACTAGTTTTACAAATGAAGAAACTAAGGCAAGCAGAGGTGAAATGACTTGCCCATGGTCACACAGCTAGTAAGAGTCTGAGGCTGGATTTGAACTCAGGTCTTTCTGACTCCAGGCCCCTCTATGCCACCTAGATGCCTTAATAAATGCTATATCTAAGTTAAAAGCAACAAGACACAATTTAATAGGGATAAATGTATAAAGCCTTGCACTTTGGCTTAAGCAGAATCAATCACATTAAGTACAAGATGGGGGATATTTGGTTTGACAGATGTTGGTGCGAAAAAACAAATGGAGGTTCCTATTGACCACAAGCTCAGTATGAGTCAAGAATGGAGGTGCTAAACAAATACACACAAAAAAACCTAACATGGTCTTTGGTACTTCAAAAGATTTTCCAGTCAAAAGATACAAAGAAAAAATATTGCATAGGCTCTGCTCTTCAAAAGATTTCACCAGTGTGGGTACCATTCTACCAATATGTACTGCAACCCCACCATGCCTTAGTAGCTGGTTTCATGGATGTCTGTTGATAAAAACAAAATTATCCTCCAGGGACCAATTCTCTGGCAATTCACCCCCTCTGAACTAAGCTAGGCTAGTCTCCAGACAGCAGGGTCCATATTTCTTTCCAGATGAGTGGTACCTGCTGTCAGAACTTGCACTAGTTGAGGTTAGTAAGACCCTAGGCTCACCTCCTCTACAAAGCAGAGGAAATGGAACTTACCAGAATCATGGCACACAGAATAAGTGAAGCACCTGTCCCAATGTATTTTCTACTGGTTAGATCAAGTCTAGAGTATCTAGTTCTGGGTCCTACATTTTTAAGGCGTATGTTGACAGACATAGAAAAAAAAATCTAGAAGTCAGACAGAATGATAAGAGAAACCGCATTATGAGGACTAAATGAGGGAAGAAAGGGTGTTTAGTCTGAAGAGAAGACTTAGGGGGAATATGATAAACCTCTTTAAATACAATATTTAATGTGTAGTCAAGTGGAATATACTTTGTTCTGTGTTTCTCCAAATGGCAGAATTAGGACCAACAGGTGGTAGTTCCAGGGAAGGCAGATTTGGGTTTACTATAAGGACAAACTTTTTTGTAATTAAAGAATGTAACAGCAAGTAGTGAGCCCCCCTCTCCATCACTGGAAGTCTGGAAGCAAAGCTGAATGACTACTTGCCAAAGATGTCATAGGAGTTTTTTACTGTATTGAGTGGTTGTCTGTACTATGTAATTTCTAAGGTCCTTCTAACTCTGAGATCCTACAAGGTGCAGTCAATGGTCCTGGTGATCATTACTATGTGACTTTGGATGATAAGTCACCCTACCTGCTGACAGCTCTGTTTCCTGATCTGTAAAACGGACATAGTAATTCTTGCCCTGCCTTAAGAGTATGTGGAAAATATGAGTTCATCCATTTGCAATTGATTTGAAAAAAGGCAAAGAATGCTATAGTCAGGTCTAGTGTTCAAGTTTTAGGTTGATATTTACTTTTTTTTTGGCCTGTTCACACTAGAGATGGGTAGTTGAGAGAGAGTAGGACAACACATATTGCTATTTGAAATGGCTGGTCTCCCCTGACCTATCAAGGTAAGAGCAGAGCAAGGAAGATGGCGCCTTGCTCCCATGTGGCTCTAACAGGGGTTACTGACTTCTCAAGTTTTAACTAACATGGGAGAAGCTCTGAGGATGGTCTGTCAGGGAGAAGAGCCCCTCCTCAATACTGTTCCTATCTCCCAAATCCAGCACAAACTGAGAAGCATTCCATATGGATTTATTGAGAAACTTCAGTATAGTGGATAGACTCAGGAGAGACCTAGGTCCAAAGTCTGCCTCTGGCACTTACTAGCTATGTGACCCTATGCAAGTCACTTAACCTCTCTATGCCTCAGTTTCCTTATCTGTAAAATGTGAGGATCAAATAATGTATGTAATGTATGTAAAATAATAATGTAGTATATGTAAAACATTTAGCAAAACTTAAATATGTATAGCTATAAATATTTTATATATATAAATAAATAATTCATATATATATATATATATATGTATAAATGTTTAGGGGGAACGGTGTGAGGAGGTTAGAGTGAACCTGTTATTTCACTGAGGAAAACTGCCTTTACCAATGTGAATCAGCATCTGCTCATCTCTGCTCTCAGAGAACTGGCTGGGGCACTGAGAGACTGATACCAACAGTATATTTCAGAGGCAGGATTTGAACCCAGGTCTTTCTGACTCCAAGGCTGGCTTCCTATCCACTCAATGGGATTGCATATATAAATGTTAGCTACTATTTTTCTTGGTGGTGATAGTAGTGTAAATAGTATTATTATTACATAATTGTGTATCCCTTGCTACTTATCACCTCTCTCATACCCAATAGAAATGAACAAGGAATGGTGTCAAGCAATCAATTCATTCATGTCTTGTGCAGGAGGGCTTGTGGAGAGATACATGGAAACAGTTCCTGCCTTCAGGAAGCTCCCCTTCCATAGAGAACAGAACCCAAACAGGAACACAGTCTTAAGAACAATTTGCAAAGAAACACATAAATCAATATGGCACATGCATAATGGCTAAGGGGACACAGATTAAAAAAGAGTTCAGAGTCAATGGTATCACTCAGGGAATAATAATAACTCCCATTTCTAGTGTGTTAAGGTTCATGAAGTCATTTTGCCCCACAACAACCCTAGAGGTAGGTAGTACCAGCATTATATCCCTCATGTTGTAGATGAGGTCAGAGAGATTGCCCAAAGTCACCCAGCTAGTTGGTGCTGAAACTGGGATTCAAAGCTAGGTCTTTGTATGTCAGGCTAGGAAGGCTTCCCAGGGGAAAAAAAAGTGACATTATCATTTTGTTTAATATGAGAGGACTAGGGGCAGCTAGGTGGTGCAGTGAATAGAGCCCTGGCCTTGAAGTCAGGAGGACCTCGGTTCAAATCCAGCCTCAGACACTTAACACGTACTAGCTGTGTGACCCTGGGCAAGTCACTTAACCCCAAATCGCCTCACCAAAAATAAATAAACAAACAAACAAACAAATAAATGAGAGGACTAAATTGTCAGGTAAGGGGTATAGAAATTGAGGGCAGGGCAGGGCAGGGTATGACAAGGTGAAGGGAACCATGAGAAATGACCAGCTCAGGAGAAGACTCAGGAAGCTCCATGAGTGACCCAAGCTAGCAATCTGTGAGCAACATGAATAGTTATCGTGTGGCTTGGGAGGGAGCTATGAACTGATTGGGAGACCAGTCATTTCAAATAACAATAAACGTCCCACCAGTCTCTTTACAAACTTAGTGTCTTCAGCTCTTCCAACCACAATTAGCTGTGTGATACAGGGTATGGGAAGCGGGAGAGTAGGGTGATTTGGTCCTTAGGATGCAAAATTATTCTCCACATCTCCAGGACAGCCACAAAATCCTCTTCTGCAATTTCTGTCCATGGCTAATTGCAGGGTGATTTAGGGTAATGCATTACGCTGAGATCTGCTTACGTTGGAGATTTCCAGAGATGTCACTGTGTTCCTTTAAAAAACAAAACAATGTATTTTTTAAAAAAAAATTTAGCAGAGCCTGAAGGTACAGTAGACAATGACAGATGAACCTAGTTTTGCATAAAGTGACACAGATGTGACTTCGTTTTTGGATTTTTTTTAAATAAAAACAAGAAGGAAGAGAATTTTTTAAAAAACCACCTCCAGTTCCAGCCATTGCTAAGCAGCAGAGGGCTCTCAGCAGGGGTTAGTACAAAGGCCGGACTGTAGAGTTTCCAAAGGTCAAGGATTAAAGACTGGTGAGGTCGTTCTGCTTCCCTCCCAGACCCCATGTCAGCGTTGGGGAGCACTGGAAGTTGCTTTGGAAAACCATCAGCCCCATGAGTCACAAAATATAGCCCGTGATTTAACTCTTCCTTGGAAAAAGTTCTACCAAACCATTGGAATCCACATTATATCCCGCCTTCACAAAGGATCCTCCCACCCACTCTAAATCGCAGAATTCAATGGAATCCCAGAGGTCATCAGTCTAGAAGTCAGCAGTTTTCCCCCAAAACCTGATGATCATAAGATCATAAATTTATACTTCCAAATGGATACCCCCAGAGATGGGGACTGAAACCACCACCACTCCCACCACTCCATCCTCCCAAGCAGCCTATTACATCTCTTAGCAGCTCCAAGTATTTGCTTACATAGAGCCTATGTCTGCTTCTCTAAAATTTCCATACATTGTTCCTAGTTTTGCCCTTCAGGGCTTAGAAGAACAATAATAGATAACATTTATATAGAGCTTTGAGATTTGCAAAGGGCTTTACACATGTAAAGTACTGTCACATTTTATATGTGGACAATCTAGTTGCGGAGAGTCACAGAAAAAATTAATTTTTGCAAAAGGAAAAAAGATAAAATCAACTTGTAAAGAAACACATTCTCTCACATTAAATGTGAAGGAGAGACGCAGAGTGTTAGGAGGACCAGAAGGAGAACTTTGCATATACAATTTCATTTGATCCTTAAAGCAATCTTGTGAGGTAGTCGTGGTTAACTTTCTTTTGTTGTTGTTGAGTCATTTTTCAATCATGTCCAACTCTCCTTGACCCCATTTGGTGTTTTTTTGGCAAAGATACTGGGAGTGGTTTGCCATTTCCTTCTCCAGCTCATTTTACAGATGAGGAAACTGAGGCAAACAGGGTTAAGTGACTTGTCCTGGATCACACAGCTAGTAAGTGTCCAAGGCCAGATTTGAACTCAGAAAGATGAGTCTTCTTGACTTCAGGCCCGACACTCTATCCACCGAGCCACCTAACTACCTTCACTTTCTTTTACAGATGAGTAAACTGAGACTGAGAGAAGTAGTTATAGTCAATGCAGTAGTTATGCTCAAGTAACCGATGATCAATGTCATAAATGCCTGAGTCAAAATTCAAACCTAGATCTTCCTAACTTTAAGTCCAGCATCCCCTCCACTATTTCAAGCTTCATTCCAACCAATTCTTGTATGGCATGGCCTCCAGTCTGCTCCTCCCCAACACCAATTGCCTTCCTCGGGATTCTGGGTTTAGCCAGGGTTAGCTGGGCTGACACTGTGGTGTCTATCTGTGGAACAATATTTCAGGAAGGATGTTGGAAAACTGGAGTGTTATATAAGGAAGATTAAAAAAGAATTGGGAATGTTTCTCTTTGAAAAGAAAAGGCTGAAAGGGAGCAGGTTTGGAGGGGGTGGGGGGAAAGGCAACAACAGAATCCCCGTCTTCAAATATTCAATGAGTTGTGTGAAAGGTGTACTTGACTTACTCCTCTATTGTTAGTTTTTCCCAAAAGATCTCCACAGGCTAGATCATTGAGCTAAACATAAGATAAAACATGAAAGGGGTAACTGTAAAGTCTTACAGTTGAGTTCAAAAAAAAAAATCAGCTTCACAAGTATTAGATGGAGGCTAGACAGAAGTTCATCTGAAAAATGTCTGTGGTTATAAGTGGACTTCAGGTTCAATATCAGTCCACGATATCATATGGCGGTCCAAGATAGCTAATGCACTCTTAGGCTACACTGAGAAAGACATCATATCCAGAGATAGGGAGGTGATGGTCCTGTTGTAATCAATAATAATAACTAACGTTCATATAGAGCTTACTATGTGCTACGCACTGTTAAGCACTTTACAATGATTATCTCAACTGACTGTCACAAAAACCCTAAGAAGTGGGTGCTATTATTATCCCCATTTTACAGTTGAGGCAGTCAAAGGTTAAGAGACTTGCCCAGAGTCACACAGCTAGTAAATGTCTGAGGCCAGATTCAAACTCAGGTCTTCCTAACTTCAGATCCAGAACTATATCCACTGCACTACCAAGCAGCCCCAGTCAAACTACATCTGGAGCCCTATATTCACTTCTGGGCATAACATTTGAGTAAGGATTTCAGTAACAAAGAAATCAAAGAAAACATCAAAGGACCTATATGTCCAAAAAAATTTATAGTCGCTCTTTTTGTGGTGGCAAAGAACTGGAAATTAAGAAGATGCCCATCAATTAGGGAATGGTTGAACAAGTTGTGGTATATGATTGTGATGGAATACTATTGTGCTATAAGAAATGATGAGCAGATTGATTTCAGAATAGCCTGGGAAGACTTGAATGAACTGATACAAAGTGAAATGAGCAGAACCAGAAGAACATTGTACACAGTAACAACAATATTGTATGATTATCAACTATTCTCAGCAATACAGTACAATATAATTTTGAAGGAATCATGATGAAAAATGCTATCTAGCTCCAGAGAAAGAATTGGTGACATGTGAATACAGACTGAAGCATTCTGTTTTTTTGTTTTTACTTTTTCATCATTCTTGGGTTGGCTTTTTTTTTTGGTCTGCATTTTTTTTGCAACATGGCTAATGTAAAAATGTTTTGCATGGCTGCACATGTATAATCTATGTCAAATTTCTTGCCTTCTCCAAAAGGGAAGAAGGGAGGGAGAGAAAGAATATTAAGCTCAACATTTTTAAATGAATGTTAAAAAATTTTTGTTTAAAAATTAAATAAATTTTTTTAAAAAGAATCTCCACCTACTTAAAGAAAAAAAATAATAAAAAGGAAGGACCTTAGTAAGCTAGAAAGAATCCAAAGATTGGTAAAAAGGCCACAACATCATGTCCAATGAGAATCAGTCAATGGATTTGGTGATATTTAGTGTAGAGAAGAGAAGACTTGGGTGGGATATGATACATGTCTTCCAAAAGCTTTCCCACAGAAAAGTGATTAAGGTTGGTTCTGGTTAAGGTGGCCTCAGAAGGCAAAACAGAGAACAGCTAGAAGTTTCAGAGAGGAATATTTAGGTTTGATAAAAAGAAAACAATCCTAACAGAGTTAGCCCAGAGTAAACTGAGCTGCCTCAGGAGAAAGAGAGCACCCCCTCCTCACCAGAAGTTTCCAAACAAAGGCTGGATGAACATCTGTTGGGTGTATCATAGAAGGATTTCTTGTTCAGGGTTGGTTGGACTAATGGCCTCTGAAGACCCTCTCAATTGAGAGATTCAGTGCTTCTTGGCTCTAGTGGGGGGGGGGGACTAAGATCGGTGAATAGCTTAAGAGAAAAGCAGATTGCAACTCAGGTTAAAGAACTTCCTACCAATTACACTCATCCAATAATAGAATGACCAGCCTCACAAAGTGGAAAGCCCTCCATCACTGGCAGTGTTCTAGAAGATACTGGATGTTCACCTGTCAAGGAAATTATAAAAGGGATTCAACTACTAGAAGGGAATTTGGACTAGGGGGCAGCTAGGTGGTACAGTGGAAAGAGCCCAGGACTTGGAATCAGGAAGACCTGGGTTCAACTCCTACCTCAGATACTTACTAGCTATGTGACCCTGGACAAGTCACTTAATCTCTGCTTGCCTCGGTTTCTTCATCTGTAAATGATAAAAGCATATACCTTATAGGGTTGTTATGACAATCAAATGATATGTAAATAAATGAAGTGCTTTGAACACCTTAGAGTGCCATATAAATTCTACAAATATTATTATTTGATATTATTATTATTTGATGAGATTTATGGTCCCTTCGAATCCTAAGATTCTTTGACAAGTCTATTATCTCCTTTTTCTCAGGTAGTAGAAGGGATCATAGCCTGGGAAATGACTATGTTGGTAAAAACCAACACAAGGTCTTGGATATTTTATGAATGTTCTAACCCACTTGGGATACCCAAAACCCGAAACTTCTTCCCATAAGCTAGTTTTCCAGCTCCTATTAATAGAAAGGGTGACGAATCTTTTTTGGCTCCAAGACAAGGGCAAAGGCATATTTCTTTTACCTTTGGTTTTTACACAGACTTATATCCTTTCAGGAAAAGCTCTTGTTAAAATCTCCATCAGATAACGAGAACTTAAGAATTACTTCCTTTTCTTTAACTGTTCCTCTGTCTTCACGATGGCTGTGAGGACTGGGAGCAGCTTTGGGCTTTGAGTCTAGGCTGGGTGCAGAGAGCAGTTCAGCAGAGACCTGACCAGTTCAACAGAACAGACTGACTTGACTGGCCCATCCTGCCTTGCTCAACTGACCAATAGGAAAAAGCCAGTCACCATAATCCCAGTCTTCAAACAGCTCTTTCCTGGCCTATAAATCAGTCTCCCTAGTGCAGTAGTTCAGTTCAAGAAATATACTATGATGCATATGGCACTGTGGTGGAATATACATAAGGGTGAAAAACAAGACAGTCCCTGCCCTCTTGGAAATGACAGTCTACTGGTATTCTTAAGAGTTTACCAACGAATGTAATGAAGGTAAAGAAGAAATCAAAGTGACCTTGGGAAATTTGAGATGGGAGAGAATGCTCTGAGCTGGAAAAAAAAACAAACAAGGAAAGCTTCATGGAGGAGCTGGCACCTAATTTGAACCTTGAAGGGAAAGAAGGTATCTGGCAGGAAGAAACAAAAGAATGCAGTTTAGGCAATGGGAAATAGCTTGTGCAAATGAACAGAGGGAGGAGTTAGCAGGTTGGGGGCAAGAAACAAGTAGGAGTCTAGTTGGACTGGGATGTGGAATGTCAGAAGGCATAATGTAAAATAAAGACAGAAAGGTCAATGGTGGCCAAACTGTGAAGGGTCTTCAATGCCAAGCCAAAGCATTTGCATACTAGAGACAATAGGGAACGAGGTTTTTGAGCTTGAAAATCACATGGTCAAACCTGTGCCTTAGAAAGACTATTTAGACAACTGTTTATAGGAAATAGTAGAGATTAGCAACAAGCAGATGCTTAGAAGGCTAGTCCAGTAGCACAGGTACAAGACGACAAGGGCCTGGACTAGGGTGGTAGTAGTGGGAGCATACAGAAGAGGAAGAAGGCATAACTTTGTGGTGTTACAAGCAGTAGGATCTGATACTATTTTCACTTTTGTTGTTCTTTGTTTTTTCTTTCTCGTGATTTTTCCCCTTTGTTCTGATTCTGTTTTCACAATATGACTAATGTGGAAACAGGTTTAACGGGATTGTACATGTATAACTTATATCAGATTGTTTGCTCTCTTGGGGAGGGGGGAAGGGAGGGAGGGAGGGAGAAAAATTTGGAACTCAAAATCTTATAAAAATGAATGCTGAGAACTATCTTTACATGTAATTGGGAAAAAATGAGATACTATTAAATACAAAAAAAAAAATTCTAAATCTAAAATAAAAAAAACCAATCAGTAGGATCTGGTCCTTGGTTGGCTATGAGGGAGAGGAGAGGGTCATAAAATCGTAGGTTCTAGAGCTGTGAGTAAGTAACCTTAGATCTAGTCCAGAGACTTTACTGACCTGTTGGAACAAATGGACTTTTCTTCTGCCCCTTCCCACTGTCCCTTATAGGCAGCAAAGTGGTGAGTGCTGAGCCTGGAGTCAGGAACTGAGTTCAAATTTAGCCTCAGACACTTACTGGCTATGTGACCCTGGGCAAGTCATTTCACCTGTTTGCTTCAGTTTCTTCAATTGTAAAATGGGGATAATAACAGCACCCATCTCGAAGGATTGTTGCGATGATCCAATGAGATAATATTGATATAAGATAATATGTGTTTAGCATAGCACTTTATATAGTAGGTGTTATGTAAACACTTATTCTCTTTCCCCTTAGTAATCCTCCCCTCCTTAGCCTAACTGGCACAACAGTATCTGCCACAGAGACCAATTTATGCCAGTGGGTTTAGAGATACCGCTCACAAATTGGCATCTCTGGCAAGGAAAAATAATTATTATGGTTGACATTTATATAGTAACATATATGTTATACAGCCTTTTCTGGTCCCCCCCCCCCAAGCTAGTATCAACTCTCACAAAATTATCATTTATTTCTTTTGTATTTATTTTAGATATTTACTTATGTATTCATGTTTACATACCTGATAGAATGAAAGCTACTTGAGGGCAGGAACTGTTTCATTTTTGTCTTTGTAACCCCCCCATCCCCATGCCTACTACAGTACCTTTCACATAATAAAGGCTTGTTGTGATCCTTCCTTTCATGTCCTGCCTCTGTTCTTACCAAGACTGGGGCTTTTGGCCAGAGTTAGATCATGGATATGCCCCAAAGGCACCCACTGCAGGACCTCAAACAGCTCTCTTGTTGACTCACAGGGTTAGGGATGTGTCTGTCATTATGGGGAATAGCTGGGATAATGAGAGTTAAGGTCAAGGTGACCCTTCCATTGAGGGGAATGCATGAGAGACAAGTATAGGGTTTTCCAACAGGCATGAGGTAGGGGCTAGACTTGGAGTCAGGATTCAATTCAGTTTAATTCAATAAACATTTATTAAGTACCTACTGCGTGCCAGGCACTGGGTTCAGCACTGGACATTTGAGATTGAAACTTGTTTCCAATAGCACTAACTGTGTGACAATGGACAAGTCAGTTCCCCTCTCTCCACCTCTGTTCCTCTGTAAATTTGAAATGTCTCTATGGGCTGTCATAAATACAGTGCTCCCTAAACCTTTAAGTTGGGCAGCTAGATGGTGCAGTGAATAAAGCCTGGAATCAGGAAGACTCATCTTCATGAGTTCAAATCTGGCTTCAGACACTTACTAGTTGTATGACCCTGGGCAAATCACTTAACTCTGTTTGCCTCAGTTTCCTTATTTGTAAAATGAGCTGGAAAAGGAAACGGCAAACCACTCCAATATCTTTGCCAAGAAAATCCTAAATGGTGTCGCAAAGAGTCATATCCTTTAAGTGCTATGTAAATGTGAGCTATTATCTAGAAAGTATTTCTAAGAACTGGAGCTAAAGGAGAGCCAGAGGTAACACAGTATAGTGAAAAGAATATTGGATTTGTACTCCGAGGAGTTGGGTTCAAATCCTAGCTCTACTACTCACCAGCTGTATGACCTTGGATAATTCAGTTCTCCTCTTCTCTCTGGGTCTCAGTTTCCTCTTCAGTAAAATGAGGGGGCTGGACCAGGTGATTTCCAAACCCACTTAAAAGCTCCAAATTCTGGGACCACCTATGGGCCTACAGAGGAACCAAATATAGAATAGTCTTGGCCCATCAGCAGGATGTGTATTCAGTGCCTTTGACCCACGGGTGTTGCCCCACCCTTGTCACTGAACTAGAGGTCAGGAGAGATGGTCTGACCTCTCTGGGACTCAGTTTCCTCATCAGTTAAAGGAGAGACAGAATTTCTAAGATATCTCCTAGCTTTAAAATCCTGTTATCCCAGGGCCATTCTCACTGCATTCCCCTAGTTGGGTGGGCAAAACCTGACAGAAGGCTACTTGAGAGGGAGGGACATTTTCCATATTGACAGAGCAAGCTCTTGAGGGTGGGAGAAGCTGCTTGTGGGCAAGGAAAGGGTCCATGCTAACAAGCTTGCAATCTGAGAAGTGCCCAGCACCCATTAAGATCATAGTGTAAAATGGGTGCTATAATTGGGCACTGGGCTGTAGCAGGTTTGCCCGACACCTTCATCGTGCATTGAATCAGGCTTGATGTCAAACAGCAAGCCTGTGAATGTGTGAAACAGGGAGGTAGCAAAATGGGCAAATATCAAAGCTTCTGATTCTTCTCACTCTGCATCAAAGCAAAACGGGTGTTGCTTCTTCCTTGGGAGGTGGCCGGTGGTGTCACCGAGGACGATCTGTGGGCATGGGCAGTATGTTGGATAAACCGCTGCCTGTCTTCTCCATCCCCCTCCTGGCCTTTGAAATCTTTAATTGGGCCCCAAGCTCTGTCTGCTGGCTGTTTTCTCAGCGATGAGCTAGAAGAGGGAGCAGAGATGATTCCCATGGATGTACAAAGGTCCATCAGTCCTCACGGTAGCGACAGGGAACAGAGCGGTCATTTTTAGATTTAAAGATGTCTTAGTGGGAAGATTTACCAGAGGTGTATTTATTCCATTACAACTACACCTCCCTTCGGCCTACTTACCTCTGGCATCGCATCAATCACAGTGCCTCTGTCTTCCAGGGGGAACAAGAGAGAGAGAAGTATCCTCTGTCCCTCAAAGAGGGCTTTGAGTTTAAGAAGACAAAGTGCTTTTTTGTATAGGGCAGATCGAGACATATGGACTCCCTCCTCGGGCCAGGAACTGATAGTATCTTTCCACTGCAATTCTCCCCTTGGAACTGGGTCCCACTCTTCTTTCCCCCAGTCTCATGTAACTTCAGTCCTATCTGAGCCTCAGCAGAAGACAATGTCAGATCAACCAGCTTCAGCATAAATTGAAATGACTCTGGGGAAAATGGGAAGTACCTGATGGAATTGAGGGGTGGGCCACAGACTGGGGAGCATCGTGTTACTTATACTCAATATAAAATAGCACAATCTAGATCTATATTCAAGAACTTTCATTTTTGTCTTTGCATGCTCAATACCTAGCATAGTGCCTGGCACACAGTAGGTACTTAATAATAATGAGTGATTGATAAGCAAGCCCCAAGAAGGAGAAATTTAAAAAGATGAGTAAAATTTAGGCCATGGTATGCCTTGGACCATCAAAATTCACCTTCACAATTAAAGGTCATGGGCACCAGAGCTTTATGCATGTGTATATGTCTGTGTGCATATGGGTGATTCCTTAAAGAGGAAGCACATGGTTCCTTAAAAAGGCCTTATAATTAGCCCTTGCCTAATAGCCCTGGATGAGTAGTAATTTGATATTAACAAGTGGTAAAGATTTGTGATTCATATGTTTGATCCCCTAAATCCTACCTAGGGTTGGGAGAGGCCTGGGCTGGCTAAAAAATATGGCATCTGCGTTGGTGAAGAGAATAGGGAGATTGGTACATTTTTTCATACCTAGTTGCAAGGTTGCTCTAAAGGTCCAGGTGGTAACTGAGATCTGGGCTCTTCTTTTGGGGGAGAAAATAAAGAGAAATGTACCTTCAGCATCTATGGGAATAAGGAGCAGAGGGATCCCTGATCAAATGAGATAACATATGGAGAGCACTTTGCAAACCTGAAAGCATTATATAAATGTTGGCTGTTATTATTATCTTGAACCAGGACAATCTGTAAAGAAATATCCCAAAGCAGAAAGGAGAGCAGCTCATACAATCAAGCCCCAGAACAGCCTTCCTGAGGCTATTATTCCCCATTCTAACACGTCTCAGATCGAATGCAGGCATGTAGAGTGGCTTCTATATCGCTGTAATTGCCATAGTCCCTACCAATCAAATCAATAAACATTTATTAAGTAGCTATCGTATGCCAGGGTTAGATCAATCAATAAACAATAATTGAGTGCCTACTATGTGCTACATACTATGCAAAACACTGAGGATACAAAAAAAGGCAAAAGACAGTCCCTGCCCTCAAGAAGCATATAATAGAATAATATAGTAATAATATAATGGCGGAGACAACTTGTGAACAAATTATACAAAGCAAGCTATATAAGAGATGAATAAGAAATGTTTAAGATGGAAGGCACTAGAATTAAAAGGGTTTAGGGAGGGCTTCCTGTAGAAGACGGATTTTAGTGGGGACTTGAAGGAAGCCAGGGAGGTCAGTAGGCAGAGCAGAGGAGGGAGAGTGTTCCAGGCATGGAGACATCAGAGAAAGTGCCTGAAGCAGAGAGATGGTGGGTGTCTTGTTCATGGAACAGCCAAGAGGCCAGTGTCAATGGATCATGGAGTACCTGGTGGGGGTATAAGGTGTAAGAAGACTGCTACGTTGCAAAGGACTTTGATGCTAGAGGTGATAGGAAGCCATTGGAGTTTATTGAGTAAGGGAGCAACATGATCAGACCTGAGCTTTAGCGGCTAAATGGAAGATGGATTGGAGTGGGGAGAGACTTGAGGCAGGCAAACCCACCAGCAGGCTACCCTAGTGTTCTGTGCTGGGCTTGACTCAAACCAGTCCCCTGGCAACTTAAGTCTGATATTGGTATGAAATGAGATACTCATAGGTTATTCAACAGTTGATGAAAGAACATCTCTTAACCCCTACCAGGGGAAGACTATTTGAAAAGAATATGCAGCGGAGACACCACTGGTTGAATCAACATAGTTCCCTTGCTTCTGAGTTTTCCACGATGGTCTTCCAGCCAGGCATCAAAGAGTGAGCACCTATAGATAATGTCAGTGGGCAGAGTCTTTAGTTCCCAGAGTTAATTAAATCTCTGCAATGGTTTTAATAATTTTGAGGAAAAACTAACCTAACTTTCATGGAGGAAGGCAGTGGTTAGGTAAGTATTGCTCCCTTCAAACAAGGATATATATTCCATTTCCCTATGTCTCCTGACCTAGGTACACATCTGAGTGTTTCTCCTTCAAGACAAAGGTTAGGTTGTTTAAGAAGGATTCTATCAGTCACTTGGAAAGGGGAGCTAAGGAAATGAAAGAGTGCAGAACTGACAGGTTTATGAAGCCCAGAAATCTCTTAAGATATCCATAATTTAACCAGAGGCGACTGGCAGACCTTCAAATGAATAACTTGCCTCTCTTGCCTTCTAACCTTGTTGGTGACATTCCCTAGCCTGTTGTTTAGGCTGGTATTACCCTGCTGTGATATACTGACCTTTCCCCTCTTGCTCTAACTGCATCTACATCTGGCTTTGCCACACCATCAGACACCATGATTCCCTGGAGATGGATTTGAGCATGACTGCCTCACACCAAAGACAAAAACTGGCTCACTTTTTCTTCAGCTTTCAAAGCTTTCATCCCCTCATGAATGTCCCACCAAATTCTGGTGTTTGTTTTGTTCTAGTTTTATATATGTGTGTATATATATATATATATATATATATATATATATATATATGGAACATTTATTAAGCACAACTTTTAAGAGTCCCTTGGCCAGCAAGGAAATCAAATCAGTCAATACTTAAAGAAATTAATTCAGACTATTCACTGGAAAATCAAATATTGAATCTGAAGGTTAAGTATTTTGGCCACATAATGGGAAGACAGGACTCATTGGAAAAGACCTTGATGTTGGGAAAAAATGAAGCAAAAGGAAAAGGGGACATCAGAGGCTGAGAGGGATAGCATCATGGAAAGAAGGAAGATGAACAGACTTCAAAAGATAATGGAGGATAGATGGGCTTGGCGTGCTGTGGTCTGTGAGGTCACCGAGAGTCAGATGCAACTGAACGACCAATGTGCCAGGCACCGTGCTGAACGGGGGGATACGAATACAAATTTTAAAAATTAACGGCACTCAAGGAGCTTGCATTCTAAAGGAGGAAAACAACACCTGAATTGGGCCTGGAAAGGAGGCTAGGGGAGCCAGAAGGACAAGATGGTGCGGAGATAACTGAAGTGATGAGGAGTCCTGCTTTCAGGCTAGATAAGGTAAAAGCTCACCAATCAGAGCCCAGGAGTGGTTCAAGGGGTGGAGTCCAAGGTTCCTGTAGGAAGGAGGTGCAAAGAATGCAGACTCTGGCTGATTCCAATGAACATTTCAGGGCCCTTCCAGTTTAGCCGCCAACTTCCTCCACTGCCCTGTGTTTTGAAGGTATTGGACCCTTTGGGAATAGTAGGATTTCAGAGTTGGCGAGGGATTCAGAAGCATTCTTGTTCAACTTGTACCTGAAGCAAGAACCCTTTCTAGGATATCCAGACAAAGGGTTATCCAACTTCAGCTTCAAAACAAGTCTTTTGAGTTGTGGTGGCCCTCAAAATTCAGCACCTCATATCCCTAACCCCTAACCCCATCTTCTATAGAAAGCCTCTTAATTCTAGTGCCCTCCCTCTCCTAATTATTTCCTAGTCTTCCTTTGTATAGCTTGTTTGCATGTATTTGTTTGCATACTGTCTCCCCAGTTAGATTGTGAGCGCCTTGAAGGGAGAGGCTATCCTTTGCCTATGTTTGTATCCTTAGCACAGTTCTTGGCACATAGTAGACGCTTAATAAATGTTTATTGACTGTCTGACTGACCTAACCCATTCAGTGATGAGCCTTTCCAAACTTAGCTTGACTGAGTCCTCAGATGACAAAAAAACTCTCACTAGGACAATAATAAATATTTTTCCAGCTTGGGAAGACATACCAGAGCTCATGTTCTTGCTGAAACAGCCTCAGAGAACTCAGGGACACCTTGAGCTCACATTGAAGCATGGTGCTTTAGTGAAGGAATATACTATCCCCATTTTATAGATGTGGAAACTGAGAGTCATTAAGTCATTTGCCCATAATCACACAATTAGGAAATGTCAAGGTCAAAACTCAAATCTGGTTCATGAAGTCATATATTTAGACTGGAGAGGAAACTTAGAGTTCATTGAGTCCAACTCACCCATTTTTCAGATGAGGAAACTGAGGCCTATTGAGATTAAATGACTTTCCCAAGGTTACACAGATAGTAAGTATCTGTTGTAGGTCTTTTTTTTTTTTTTTGCTTAGGCAGTTGGGGTTAAGTGACTTGCCCAAGGTCACACAGCTAGTGAGTGTCAAGTGTTTAGTCTGAGACCGGATTTGAACTCAGGTCCTCCTGACTTCAGGGCCGGTGCTCTATCCACTGCACTACCTAGCTGCCCCCAGATAGTGAGTATCTGAAGAGGGATTAAAAACCCAGGTCTTCTTGACCCCCAAGTACTATTTCAACTATATCATGTCACCTCATTTTGTACTTCTCTGGGGTAGGGAGAAAATAGCCTGAGTGCCCATAGACTTAGTTCAATGCTTTGGCACCCTAAGAACCAGTTAGGCCAACTTTGAGAAGTGTGCTTCACCCTGGGTAGTTGTGTAGATTCCTAAAGTTCATTTGGAGGGTGTGAAGCATCAGCCTGCCAGGCATTTACACATCTGCTGAGATCTTTAAGCCCGCTTTCAAACATGGATCCCAAGGGGTCAATGTTCAAATACCTGGCAGGTCAAGCTGACCTATTTATGAAGGCAGAGGATCACATAGAGATTGATGAGGTCTAGAACAGCTGTGGACTAAAGATGGAGGAATATTAATACATTTTTGGAACAGCTCTTTCCCTTTATCTTTTTCCCTCACTGGCAAAATAAAGGATGGTTCTGTTTATTCTCCCTGGATGGCACCGTAATTGGCATCGAGTGGAAAGTTGGAGGGACTACCCTTAACATCTGTGAAAGAGGGCAACACTGAGATCCCTCTATAGGATGAGATAAGTCAGGGCCAAGTTGTTTCAGGAGCACCCTTTCCCCACCCTGTCAAGCTCCTGCTGATATAGTCAGATCAAGACCAGAGGAGAGCTGGAGCTAGGCCATAGGGACCAAAGGCTGTCATCATTAATGTCAGAAAGTAGGGCCGGCAAAAGTATTGCTGTCAAGTCTCAATGCCCCAAAGACACGGCCATCAGCACAATATGGTGTGAGAGGTACCGAGGAAGGGTCCTTACTTCAAAATGCCTCCTCCCATATGCCTGAAATTCCACCATTAGTCACACCTTTGGCCACCTCTTATGAAAAGAAACACATTTGTTCCTATATCAGCTAATACCTTTGGGAGAATTACTTGACAATTAAACTAAGAGAAAGATCCTCTTTTGAAAAGTAACACATTTATACCTATATCAGCTAATACCTTTGTGGGAATTAGTTGACAACTAAGCTAAGAGAAAGATCCTTCAGTGATGAGATTCTAGCGGGACTGGAAGAGGTTATAATAGAGAAAGTATGGGGAGTCAAAAGGCAAACTTTTCCTCTTTTACATCCTTGCCCAGTTAGGTAACATAGCAGCTCAAAAATGTACTTGGAGTCAGAAAGTATCTGTCTCAGATGCTTACTAGCTGTGTAACCCTGGATAACTCAGTTATCTCTTATCCTGTTTCTTTATCTAGAAAATAGAGATAATAATAGCAATTTACCTCAAAGGAATGTTGTGAGGATCAAATGAGATTATGCAAAACATTTTGCAATCCTTAAAGCACTGTAGAAATGTTAGCCATTTTTGAAATGTGTCTTATGGTCAAGATGGAGCACATAGCTCACAGGTACGAAATTCTGGCATCATTGGATTGTGAGCTCCTCATGGGCAGAGTCTGTCTTTTGCCTCTTTTTGTATCCCCAGCACTTAGCATAGTACCTCACACATAATAAATATTTATTGATGGGTTGATTGATCATTCATGTCAGAAAATGGTGCCCTTAAGAGTGTTGGCACTCCAGGGCTGGTCCCACCGGGAGAGAACTACCAGCACAATATGAAGTCAGAAGTAACAGGGAAGGCCCAGGGGCTTTAAAAAACATTTTGCTGCCCCGCCCCCACCACCACCACTGGCCTTTCACTTGCTTAAAATTCAACAATTAGAGATTCATTCCTTTGGAGTCAGTGTCTTTGCTTGGAGGGGCAGGACGAGTAAGAATCAAACAAAAAGAATTTATCCAGAAGTGCATTAGATGAAGTGCATCACAATAGCTCATACACAAATACGACTAAGTTTTACAAAGCTTTTTCCTTGCCAAAACCCAATGAGGCAAGTTGTTTATGTGTTATTGGTCCATTGACAGATGGGAACACTGAGGCTCAGAGAGATCGTGACTTGTCCAATGTCACACAGACAATAAGTATTGGAACTGAGAGTTAAATCCACATCCAGAGACTCCAAATTCAGCACTATTTACCCTAAGCAGGTGAAAAAAAAAATCACCCTATGGTATGGAGGGCCCTTCCCCCTATTCCTCACACATAGCAAGTACTATTTCATTGTGTTCAGGTGAACCCAAAGGCGACTGGTTTCTGTTTCAATGGAAGACAAGATGAGAGGGCAGAGACAACTAGAAGTCACAGTGGATAGAGTGTTAGATTGGAGTTCAAATCCAGCCTCAGACACTTACTGCCTCAATTTTCCCATCCGCAAAATGGAAATAATAAGAGCACTTACCTCCCAGGGTTATCACAAGCATCAAACAAGATAATATCTGTAAAGCACTTTGCCAACCTTAAAGCACTATATAATGTTATCTATTATTAAATTGCAAAAGGAAGGAATTGGGTTTGACGTGAGAAAGAATCACAGAATATTAAAATAGAAGGGGCCTCAGAGATGATCTAGACCAAACCACATTTAAACCAAAAGATTCCCTTCCCAACAAGGCTGTTCAGACTCTGCCTGACGCCCTCCATGGAAGACAAGCCTTATACCTTATAAGAGATCTCATTGTACTTTTTTTTTTGGTGAGACATTTGGGGTTAAGTGACTTGCCCACGGTCACATACCTAGTAAGTGTTATGTGTCTGAGGCCAGATTTGAACTCAGGTTCTCCTGACTTCAGGGCCAGTGCTCTATCCACTGTGCCACCTAGCTGCCCCTTATTGTACTTTTTGATTGCCCTGATCGCTATCAAGTTTTTTCTACATGTGTAGCTGAAATCAGCCTCTCTATAACTTCTACCCGTTGTACTAATTTTCCCTTCAAGAACCAAGTAGAACAATACCTCTTTCACGTAACATCCCTTCAAATATTTCAAGACAGCTATCATATTGCCATCTAAGTATTCTCTTCTCCATGCTAAATATCTCCCATTCCTTCAACCAATCCTTGTATAGTATTGTCTCCACTCCTTTCACCATCCTAGTCAACCTCACTTAGACATCCAGAGCCCTAAAGGGACCCACCAGTGTGCAGGGCTGTTTGATTCCCTTCAAAAGGTGGAAGGCTTGTTAAGGGCTTGTGAATGAGCCTGTTCTGGTTAAATGAAATCTTTCCTATAACTTGTGAGTCAGCCTGAATGCTTGCAGAGGAACTAAAGACCATATCGACAAAAGAAAAACATTGCCTAGGAAAATGTGATCCATTGTGTCAGGGGCTAGCACCCAATTCATAAACAGGTTACAACTTGAAATAAAGGAGTCAGTAAAACACACATGCCCTCTTCTCCCTACCCATTGATCTCACTTTTAGCCACATTCCCCAATCAGGTCAAACATAAATCCCATATTCTCATATGTACCAAAATATTCATATTAACACAAGCTGTAGCAAATAACGGGAAACAAAGCAGATACCCATCTATTTTGTTGTTCTTTAGTCATTTTTCAGTCATGTCCAACTCTTCTTGATCCCTTTTGGGATGTTTTTTTTTGGCAGAGATAATGGAGTGGTTTGCCATTTCCTTCTGTACTTCATTTTACAGATGAGGAAACTGAGGCAAACAGGGTAAAGTGACTTGCCCAGGGTCACACAGCTAATAAGTGTCTGAGGCCAGATTTGAACTTAGGTCTTCCTGACTTCAGGCCCACCACTCTATCCACAGTGCCACCTCACTGCCCATACCCATCTATTGGGGAATAGCTAAACAAATTGTGTTTCATGTGTAATGGACTGTTACTATGCTGGAAGGAGCAATGAATATAAAGCATAAAGAGAAACATGGTAAGACATATGAATTGATGCAAAATGAAGTAAGTTAGAGCCAGTCATAACAATAACTAAAATAATATAAATGGAAAGAACAGCAAAAAAAAAAAAACCAAACCCAACAACCTTGAGTAGTATCAAACTATAATCAGTCATTCAATAAATTATTAATAACCTATTATGTTCCAGGCACTGTGCTATATACCCCAAAGGAGAGCTATGAGATTGAACTTTACCTCCATTCTGTGCAGAGGTCGGGGACTAGGGACATGGAATACTGTATGTTACATGGGCTTGGTTGATGTATCGGCTATAACTGCTCAACTGATTTTGTTTTCTTTCTTACTCTTTGTTATAAGAATAGCTGTACGGAAGGAGAGGAGGGTATGTTGGAAGTGAATATGATGTAAAAATAAAAGATAACAATGATTTCTTTTTTAGGGAAATATAGAAGGCAGGAGAAGTAGCTGATTTTCAGAGAGAAGGTGATGAGTTTGGTTTGGATGTGTTGAGTTTGAACTACTGATAAGATATGGAGGGGATGATGAATGTCCAGTGAATAGTTTTAAACTCAGGTCTGAAACTCAGGAGATAGGTCAAGGCTGGAGATAATAATAAGCATCTGCATAAAGGTGATGAACGAGCCCATAAGAATGAGTGAGATTGCCAGAAGAAAATGTATAATAAAAAAGAGAAGTACCCTGAGAACAGAACCTTGAGAAGTACTGATCTTTAGGGATCAGAGGAGGAGACAGAACAAGAGATATCAGAGAAATAGATTAACCAGTATAACACGGTGTTACAAAAGCTGGTGTTTGAAGAAGAACAGGGTGAATAACAATGTCAGATGTTAGAGACACGTTAAGAAAGATGAGGACTGAGAAAATGCTGATGGAAATGGAGATAAGATCACAGATCATCATTTTAAAGCTGGAAGGGACCTTAGATGCCATGTAGCTCCATCCCTTCATTTTATAGTTGAGGAAACAGAGATTAAGTGACTTGTCTTTGGTCACCCAGCTGGTAAATGCCAGAGAAAGGATTTGAACCTAGGTCTCACTGAGTCCAAGGCCAGCACTCCCTCTGCTATATCACATTGCCTTTCAGTTACCAGGTGACTCATGACCTTCAAGAGGTTAGTTTCAGTAAAGTGACAGGTACAGGAGCAGGTAGTTAAAGAGTGGATATGGCAGAAGTGAAGGCATATATTGTAGGCCGCTTTCAGATGCAGAATGGAAGACAAGAAATATATTACATGGTCCTTGCTTATGGTCTATTTGGGAGACCAAATACACGAGAAAAAAAAAAGTTAAGCAGCAACATTCAAGTTATGACAGGATATTATCCAACTTAAGTGGCTGCTGTTGTTACTGAGTTATTTCAGTCATGTCTGACTCTCTGTGACCCCATCTTGGAGTTTTCTTTGCAAAGGTACTCGAGTGGTTTACCATTTCCTTCTCCAGCTCTTTTTATAGATGAGAAAGCTGAGGCATGCAACAGGGTTAAGTGACTTGCCCAGGGGCAAGTGTCTAAGGCCAGATTTGAACTCAGGACTTCCTGACTCCAGGCCCAGCACTCTATCCACTGATGGGACCTAACTGCCTCAGTTAGTGAGTAAGGAAGATCATTATAGGTTAGAGCAGCCTGGGAAGACTTCGTGGGGGAGGTATGACTTACTTGCACAAAGTCATGAAGGCTGAATCAGATATGATTACATAGAAAGAATGAAGTAGGCATTACAAGTGAAGAAGATGCAATAAGCCTAGGTAAGAAGGCAGGAATGAATATGGCTATTACACTCTTCAGGGACAGTGGTGATATTAACTGGATGAAATGCTGAAAAATAGTGAGAGATGAGGTTAGGTAAGGAAGGTCACTCTTAGCTGACCATTAGGCCAGAAGAGAGCGGAAGAATGAAACACAAGCAAAGGGACATATACAGAGACAAGGAGAGCAATGCACCATGTCTGGACCCTCCCTTAAAGTAAAAAGTAACTAGCAACGGATAGGAAATTGTGTGTTCCTGGCTTTTGTGGGGAAGGGGAGAAGAGGAGGCAGCTGCCCCTGGCAACATGAAGTTGAAACGAGTGAAGGAAAGGCAGAAGGAATCAGGTTAACCAGGCTCTAGTATCAGCTGAGATACCTGCTAGGTAGATGGTCTTGGTTGAGTTCTTTTTACCTTTCTCCGCCTCAGTTTCCTCACTTGCAAATTTAGAGAGCAGGATGGGAGGATCACCAAGGTCCCATTGCAGCTCTGGCGTTCTGTGATTCTGAACACACCACTGCAATGCCGTTAGCTTGAGCTGCTAAGTGTCAGGAAACCCCCAAATGCTCCTTTGGAGCACCCTTCCCAGAGCTACTTCAGAGCAGGAAGTGAGTGAGGTGAGTAGTGAGTCCCCTAAGAGCCCTTAACCAATGCAGATTTTCATTAAACAGAGAGATGGGGAGCAGAATGGGCACTGAGACTAGAAATATTTGTTTTTAATTGTTCTTTCTCCCTGAGCTCAAAACAGGGTGAAAGTGGAGGGTGGTGCAGTCCCCTGATGGGTCCCTTGAAGCAAAGAGTACTTTTTTCATCACTTCTATGTTCTTCCTGCTCAGTACCAATTAGACTGTGAATCTCACTATCTTCCAGTTAGGACAATAAACTTGCTAATGCCCTCGATTCCTGCCCTCTTCCCCAAACCCATTCATTGTATTCTGAGACTCCTACGGCCAACTGGAACATGGACTAATGAACGTTGTCCTAAGAGCCCCCAGCAATGGCTTCATGCACAGGCTTTAACTAGGACTTATTCCCACCTATGTGGTTTCATGGAGGACTCTGGAACAGAGGAACAAAACCTGAGTTCCAGAGGCTCAGCCTAACCTGGTACCCTATGCTGTCCTCCTGACCCCATCCTCAAGCCTGCTGTTTACTTCCTGCTTCTTTTACAGCTTGCTCAATTGATGTCAAGCTGTCATCTACACACATCTGCTCCCTGTCTTGGTGAATACACGATTTTCAGAAAGACAGGTGGGGAGGAGAGGAGGAAAAGCTGGAAAGCCGGGACAGAGGGAAGGAAAGGGGGAAGAGAAGGGAAGGCAAAAGAAGGAATGTGAAAGAAAGGGAAGGCGAGAAGAAGTTGCTTCTAGAAAACTCTGTGCTGTATTATGAGGGGCGAGGAACAGGAATTTCATCCCCAGCACCAGCTAAATGATAATCTGGGCCTCCTATTAGAGATTGTCCCATCCAAATAAGACTTTTAAAACTAGCTTGAGAAAAGATAGAATTTCTGAACTAAATCTCAATACTAAATCTGAAACCTGAGTAGTATGCCTGTGTGTGTGTGTGCATGTGTGTGTATAAGATGGTTAAAAAACAAAACAAAACAAAGGGACTGTTCATAATCATACCCTAGACTGTAGGAAAATGGATTAAAAAAACAGCAACGTGGACAGAAAAAATAGGTATGATCTTAAAGCTCTGGAAATAGAAGACAGCTCAAGAGGGATGGGGAGGTAAGAAATGAAATTCTGGGTGTACAATCATAAATAATCCCAGTGAGGAAGAAAAAGGGAAAGCTGCAACAAAAACCAGTGTAGCAAAGAGAGCTCTCCAAGGGACTCAGATGTTAAAAGTATGTGTACAAAAGACAGAAGGAGGGGCTCATAACAAAGGATGAATACAAAAGAGGAGGTAAGAAGGCTAAACACTGGAATGGAATGAGACCTGTGGAAGTGATAAGGAGAACATATTGGGCTTTTTTAAAGCTATATTCAGAATTTTTTTTAAAAATGATGAATAAGAAGGAGCTAAGATACCACTTGATGAAGCTACTAAAATACTAACATTTGGAAAAGAAGGCAGAACTTTCTATAGGAGGCAGCATGGTCCAAGGGGAAGAATATTGGACTTGCTGTTAGGACAGCTGGGTTCTAGTCTTGACCTTTAGCTTCCTAAGGGACCTTGGGCACATCCCTTAGTATCTCTGAGCCTCAGTTTCTTCATCTTAAATGTGACTAAGCATAGCAGACCTGCTTGCTTTACAGAGCTATGGTAAGGATAAAATGAGATAATAGATGGGAAAGTGCTTTGCCAACTATAATGTAAAAAGATGGATGTAGGCTCAGCTGCTATCTTACTTCTCTCTTCTCCATCAAGGAGAATAATCTCCAAGCTGGAAAAGTTAGAGCAAATGTCACTGAGAGGCAGTTAAAGGGGAGAAGATTAGCAAGTACTTCATCACTTTGAAGGAGTTCAAGTCAGTGCCAGGCTTGGAGTCAGGAAGACCTGAGTTCAAATCCAGCCTTGGACACTTATTAATTGTGTGACCCTGGGCAAGTCACTTAGCCCTGTTTGCCTCAGTTTCTTCATCAATAAAATGAGCTGGAGAAGGAAATGGCAAACCACTCTAATATCTTTGCCAAGAAAACCACATATGGGATCATGAAGAATTGGACATGAATGAAAAATAACTAAATAATATCAACTGAAAGAATGTGCATGTGTGATTACAGAAACTTTCAGTAAGCTTTAAGGCATCTTGGAGAGGAAGAGAGAGGTGCCAGAAAGCAGGCAAATACCCCAATTTTCAAAAGATGCATTTACCAAAAACTATAGTTGACATTGGTTCATATAAAAATTCTAGAAAGGATTCTGTAAGCAACTAAAAAGTAAAGAGGTGATCACTAGAAGTTAATGTGGGTTTACTGTGAATAAATTCTGACCAACTATACTCATTGATTTTTGACTGGTTTCAAAAAGCGCTGACCAAAGGATTCATCACCTAGTAGCTAGTCTATTGGTGATTAGTGATTGGTGATTAGTTTCGCCATACTTAGCTAAGATGGTCCTCAAGACACACACTCTATTGCTGTGCCCATAGACCATACTCAAATCCTTTCCAGTGTTGTCCAACCTGTCAGAACTGAGGCTTCACCAGCTTCAGCTTTGAGAACTCAGACTCACCTCCACATCACAATGAGGAATTTAGAACAGGACTTTGATCTCCTAAAACAAAACCCCATTTTTAATATCAGTATTCTTTTGGAGATGCAATATGAACATAAATCGTGGAATGCTACAATCTTCTAAGAATCAAAACTGTGGATTACCCAAAGGATAATAGACAGATGTCTAGTAGGTATAAATAAGCTACTATTTCTGACAATGTAATATTAAAAAATATCATCAGAGATGTGGGAAAGGAAAAGAAGGTGAGCCAATCATGTAATGAGATCAAGGGATAACAGATGGCAAGGCTGCATGCTATATTAGTACCCATGTAGTATCGGGAGTCCTTAGGAATGTCCTCAGCATGGTGGGCAGACCCCCTATGGAAGATTAATGGAAAGAAAGGGCAAAAGTGAAACAAAATGAAGACGGGTTGCAGTCTGTGTGTTTGTATACATATACAGTTGTATGTATAGATACAAACACACACACAATGCTATACAGCATTGATGAAATCACAACTCCATTGAAATATGATATAGACTACTAAATTGGGAGAAATCCATAGACATAGTGCATTTTGATTTCAGTAAGGCATTTAACAGAAACTCTCATGATATCTTTGCGGATAGTATTGGTGAAATATGGGCTGAATGTTAGTGCCATTAGGTGGATTCAAACCCAGAGGATGTTGATTAATGGATCCTTTCCAATAGAGTAAGGTCTGTCGCTGTATGTCATAGGGTTTCATACTCGGTACTGTCCTCTTTAACATTTTTGTTAGCCACTTGGATGAAAATATAGCAGGCACATTTATCAGATTTGCAGATGACACAAAACTAATCCATTCAATAACAGAATCAAGATTTAAAGGGATCTCACAGGCTATAATGATGGACCAAAACCAATAAAACTAAATTGAATGGAGATAAGTATAAAACCCTGTACTTGGGTTCCAAAACTCAATGCCACAGATTAGGGGACACTTGATAATAACAGTTCGTGGGGAAAGGACCTGAGGGTATTAGTGGGCTCAATATGAGCCAACAGTATGATGTGGTGGCCAAAATAGTTAGCATGACCCTAGGCTGCAATTGATGCAAAAGCACCATGTATACAGCTTGAAGGAGATTAATGATCTAATTGAGCTGTGTAACAGTCAGAGCACATCTGGAGTACCTTCAATCCTTGGTGCCACATTTAAAGATAGGCATTGAATAAACTGAAACATATGCAAAAGTCGGCAGCCAGAAGGCTGAAGTGTCTAGAAACCAAATCACATGAGAAATCATTAAGGAGCAGGGGCCATCTTGCCTGGAGAAGGAGAATATGCAGGGAAACAAAGAACCACAGAACCTTTCACTGGAAGGATATCTAACGACTTACTCTGTGACCTGGGGCAAGGCACTGTTGGACCTCTGTCTCCCCATCTGAAATGGGGTGGGGGAGGATGAGGGAATTTGGAGCTAGGTGATCCTTAAGGGGTCGTGAAAAGAGCATTGGACTGGAGAAGACCTGGGTTCCGATCCGAGCTTTCCTCATTGGTTTTTTCTTCTCAGCTGAATGTGGTATTAGACTAAGAGTCAAGCCCCAGGCCCTGAGGCCAGTTCTCAATGACTGTGGGACCATGGGAAAAATCATTTCATTTGCCTGATCTTCAGTTTGTTAACTCCGTAGTTCAAGCATCTGTTATTTTATCACTGGCTCCTTCCTCTAAACCAATAAAGATCTAGACTTTTCTAGGAAGTGTTCAAGAGTCGCTGCGCACTCAGACTTTGCTGCTGGTGATGAGCTTCTCCAGATACTCCTCAGAATATAGGCATACAGTCCATCACCAGCTCCATACCCAAAGTGTGAAAGAATGTCTCAGACTTTGCCCTCTGCAGGTGGCTCACTCCCGTCCCATGATGAGGCAGCAGAAGAGGTCTTCATTCAGATCAGTCAATCAACAAACATTTATGAAGTGCCAACTATGTGCCAGGCGCTGTGCTAAGTGCTGGGGATATAAAAAGAGACAAAGAAAGTCCCTGCACTCAAGGAGCTTACAATCTAAGAGGGGAGATAACATGCAAACAGATATATAGCAAGCAAACTATATACAGGATAAACAGGAAATAATTAAAAGAGAGAAGGCCCTGGAATTTAGAGTGCTGGAGAAGGATTCTTGTAGAAGGAGAGATTTTTAGCTGGGACTTAAAGGAAGCCAGGGAGGTCAGTAATCAGAGCAGAGAAGGGAGAGCAATCTAGGCATGTGGACAGTCAAGGAAAATACCCAAAGCTGAGAAATGGAATGTCTTGTTCCTGAAACAGCCAGGAGGCCAGTATCACTGGAAGAAAGAGTACATGTCAGGGAATAAGCGTAAGAAGACTGGAAAAATAGGAGAGAGCTAGGTTATGAAGGTCTTTAAATGCCAAACAGAGCATTTCATTGGGGGTTCCTCAGAAGAGTCATTATAAATAGCTTACATTTATAATGTACCTTAAGGTTTACAAAGAGTTCTACACGGTATCTCCTTAGAGTCTCACAACAGTGCTGGGAGATAGGTGTTATTATTGCCTCCATTTCACAGATGAGAAAACTGAGGCTGAGAATGGCTAAGGGACTTACCCAGGGTCACACAGCTAGGAAATATTTGAGACAAAATTTGAACTCAGGTCTTCCTGATGAAATCCAGCACTATCCATTGCACTGCCTCATCTATAAAATGGAGGCATAAATATGCATACTGCCAACTTCACAGAATTGTTATGGGGGAAAAATGCTTTTCTAAACCTTAAGATGCTTTAGAAATGTAAATTACCCCTAAAACCCAAAGATTCTACCAATTAGTTGATTTCTTTAAGAGTAATGGGGAAGTGACATTCTTACGCTACTCTGCCCTTTGTCAGGCTTCACCTGGAGTACTGTGGATATCATGGCTTAAGAAGGACTTTAACAAGCCTGAGAGTGTCCAGAGAAGGGCAACCAAGATGGTGAAGGCCCTTGTGTCCATGTCATATGAGGCTGGAAGAAAGTTGCCATATTTAGACTGGAGGAGAGTAGATTCAGGCAACAAATGATGGATATCCTCAAGTATTTGAAGGGTTGTCATTGACAAGAATTGTATTTGTTCTGTTTGACCCCAGAGGATGGAACCAGGAACAATAGGTCAAAGTTGCAATGACTCTAATTTAGGTTCGATAGCTGGAGAAACTTCCTAAAGTTTAGAACTGTCCAACAGTAGAATGGGTTGCCCAAACAAGTCATGGGAGGTCTTCAAGAAGAGGCTGGACCACTACCTGTTTGGTGTGTGATAGTGGACATTTCTTTGGGCATGGTTTGAACTAGATAGCCCTGAAGTTCCTTCCAACCCCCATATTCTGTGATCTTTGCACTGGGGGTCTCAAAGACTTCTCTGAAAAGGGAGCTCCTTCTGCTCAAGGCTCTTCCTTTCCAAAGAGCCAGAATAGGCTCAGCTCACTGCCATGATGCTCTCCCTGGTTCATATCCAACAGATGACTTTGGAAAAGTGAAGTTGGGACAAGATAATAACAAAGTTAAGCTGTGGAAAATGGCGAGCTTTCTTAACTTCAGAGTATTAACATTCCCCTCCACCACACTTTGGAATTGGTGAATATTTATGAGAAGACTGTTTGCTTCACCTGGAGGGAAACCTTAATGAGCTTTCTTTCCTTGTTGATTTTAGGGCGGGGTTATCTTATTGTCAGTGTCATATCTCTAATCTGAATTACTACCCAGCTGTACATTTCTCCCACTAGGTTTCTCTGATGTAATGAGATGGATTAGAACTTTTATGCTAAAACTTTGGATGGAATTAGGCATTCAGGATGTTGCTGTTCAGTCATTTTCAGTCATGTCCAACTCTTCGAGACGCCATTTGGAATTTTCTCGGCAAAGATACTGGAGTGGTTTGCCATTCTTTTCTCCAGCTCATTTTATAGACGAGGAAACTGAGGCAAACAGGGTTAAGTGACTTGCCCAGGGGCAAGTGTCTGAGGCCAGATTTGAACTCAGGAAGATGAGTCTTCCTGACTCCAGGGCCAGCAAGCTATACACTGCCGCTCCCAGGCATGCTGAAATAAAAACACCCCATCCAACCACCCTCCCCCAAAAAAACTGTAATAGTGACACAAGTTCATGTGGCTATGTTCCTATGGGTCTACATCTATCTCTGTGTGTGTATGTGTGTGTGAGACAGATGGGGGGGGTAACCATGCGAAGAAGGAGAGAAACAAAGACAGAAGAAGGTAAGGGTTCTTCCATGCTGCAGTAGATCTCTAAGATCAATGTGAGTACTCCCTCCATGGGTGCTGATCACCACCCATCCATGCCCACTTATCCTGTATGATTGTTGTCCTTGTGCATAGAATCATATGTTTAGAGCTAGAAGAGACTTTGGAGGTTATTTAATCCAACCCCTGCATTTTACAGAGAAAGAAGGCATTTCTCAGAAGACCCACCCAGTACTCTAGAGTCCTTCTTCAAGGTCTCTTTACCTTGCATGGGCACCTGGGAGCACTGTGGCCATCCACTTGTTACCCCTTGCTTTTAGGTCATGGCCAGCCCAACCTGGTTATTAATTATACTTTTCCTTAGTCATATCCCTGAGGCCACTTACTGCACATAGGTAATCACTAGATCAGTCTCCTTGAACCCATCATGCAAATCTCTGATGCCCTTTGGGGCACATGCAACCTTGACTCCTTGGAGTCCATGGCCTTCCATTATCAATAACCATGTAACATCACAAGGAGAACTCATTCTGATCCCTCAATCTATCTGCAATCCTATCAGTGAGGATACTCCATCCCCTTATACAGAGGACAACTTGACCATGCCTTCCCATCCCTGATGACTCTTGTCCTTTCTTAATTCAGTCCACCCAGCATATTGGGGGTGGGGCAGGGGAAGGAAGGAAGGAAGGAAGGAAGGAAGGAAGGAAGGAAGGAAGGAAGGAAGGAAGGAA
>NW_020953957.1:3137720-3160043 GCF_900497805.2 Vombatus ursinus
GAAGGAAGGAAGGAAGGAAGGAAGGAAGGAAGGAAGGAAGGAAGGAAACAAGCATTTATTAAGCACCTGCTATGTGCCATGCACTATGCTAAGCACTTTATAAATACTATCTCATTGAATTCTCACAATGACCCTGGTAGATAAATGCTATTATTATTCTCATTTTACAGTTGAGGAAACTGAGACATTTAAGTGACTTACCAGGGTCACTAGTAAGTGTCTGAGGCTCGATTTTAACTTAGGTCTTCCTAACTCCAGCCCCAGCCTTCTATGTACTGCACCACCTAGCTACCTGGCTGCCTTCTTCTATCCAGATTGTTCATCGGTTATATTTCACTCTTACCTTGTGAGCCTACTTTTCCAGTCCTACATTCTTTCTGCTACCTTTCTGCTACTTTCTGCTATCCTTTCTGCTACTTCTCCTGCATAGGTTTTCCACTAGTAATAGGCTATAGCCTACTCATGGCCACCATGTGTCTCTCCTTTGCCCTTTGGGTGCCTGGCCACATTTATTCCTTTAAAGGACATGCTATTCCATCTTGTATATTGCTATATTGCATTACCAGAATGTTTATATTAAAAAGGTGGGATTTTGTTTCATGGAGAAGGTTGGAGTCATTAAAACACAGAACAATTTCCCAGATACAATCTAGCCTATATCCCTCATCCTATTCAATTCCATGCCCAGCTTATTGTCCATCCGTAGTGTCTAGGCAAGATATTTATGGTGACAGACTAGATGGATGACTGTTGGTCCAGCTATACATTATAGTCTCTATAGTTGCTATTCTTTGGCCACCCTCTTTCATTTGAACTTAGTCAAAAACAGTTATTAAGCACCTACTGCATGCCAGCATTGTGCTAAGTACTGGGGCTACAAAGAAAGAAAAAAAAAATATAATCCCTGCACTCAAGGAAATCACATTCTAATGGAGGATTCTTTTTCCTACTGGAAAACCTCCATGGCAGTGACAAATACCCCTGGCAAACATGTCTTCCTGTTTTATGCCTTGCTTGACATTAATAATCAGAGGATCACCAAATAAAGTGATCTCCTTTGTGTCTTTGAAAGAATCTTGTAATGATTTTTACATATGCATAGAAGACAGGCTACTTTAAGACACCATTTTGCTCTATTGAATAAAATAGTTTTTTTAATAGTCAACAAACAATAAACACAGCGGGGTATGGTGTTTTCTGTACCCTTCAGTCAGTTGTATAATTGTCAATGTGTGCCTGACTATAGAATGTTGTTGGCAAAAGCCTGCCTGTTCCCATCTCATACCTTCCTCAAGAATGTCCTTGATATGTGAGTAGATAGAATATTATCATAAAGATTTTATAGAGGTGAGAAAATAGCAATGTGGGTTGATGGTTATTATTATTTTTTCATTTGCCTTTTTTTCAGTGGTAATAACATCCATGATTTTTTTCCCCAAGGTTTTTGGTCTCTTCCCCTCTAGATATATTGAGAATCAATCCCTGAGAAAATATTTTTGTTGAACAAACAAATAAGTCATTGCACTAGAGAGCATCTGGGGATCTTTAAAGGTACTTTGCAATTTTCTAAATGCAATCTAGCCTACCTGTATGAAAGGTTAAATGTACTACTCCTAATAATAATGTTTACAACAATGCTTTTATCTATTAGGCAAGTAGGAGGGCCCTGTGGTCCAGTGAAGGGATGACTGAATTGGACCTGGGTTCAAGTCGTGCCTCTTTGTCATTGTGTGACCTTCAGCAAGTCATTTAATCTCTCTTGGCCTCAATTTCCTTATCAGTGAAATGAGGAGGTTGGACGAGATGGCCTTGAAGGTCTCTTCCAACTCCAGATCCATGATGCCATTATCCTCATTTGCCATATGAGAAAAACCAGGCGAGGGAGAGAGAAGAAGTCGGGATGACTCCAAAGTTGATGGTCTAGAAGGATGATGATGCCATCAAAAGAAAGAGGGAAGTTAAGATAAGGAGACATTTGCAGGGCATGGGCACAGATGGAGAGGGTGGAAGACAATGAATTTGGTTTTGGATATGTTAACTTTGACATGCCAACAGGACATCCAGTTAGAAATGCCCAAGAAGTTGCTGGCTATTCAAAAATGGGGCTCAGGAGAGAAATGAAGACTTGAGAGACAGATTGGAGAATCATCTGCATAAAGATGATAATCAAACCTATGGAAGCTGATGAGGTCACCAAGATGAAGTATAGACAGAGAAGAGACAAGGGCCCAAGGGAGGGCCCTGGGGGATATCTACAGTTAGTAGGACATGGATTATGATTGGGTAAGGAAGATAAATAAGGCAGTCACACAAGTTGGAGAGGACCAAGAAGGCATTTTGCCTGACTCTCCTTTTCCCATCTCACATTCTTTCTTGGATCATGTATATTTGTATCTATGTCATATCACACCCCCTCACCCAGTTACACTATAAGCTACTTCATTGTAGCGATGGTGTCATTTTGGCATTGCTGTGTCCCCACTGCGTAATGCAGTATCTTACACATAACAGATGCTTAATAAAGTGTGGCATAATAAAGGGACACTGGGCTGAGAGTTAGGAAGACCTATGTTTGAATCCCCCCTTAGACACTAACTAGCTGAGTGACTTTAGTTAAGTCACTTGGACTCAGCCTCATTTTCCTACATGGCACAAAGGATAGAGTGCTGACCTAGAGTTAGGAAGAACCAAGTTCAAATCCAGCCTCAGACATTTACTAGCTGTGCGACCCTAGCCAAGTCATTTAAGTCACTTTGTCTGCCTCAGTTTCCTTATTTGTAAAATGAGGATAATAATAGTACCTACCTACCAAGGTGGTTGTGAGGATTAAATAAGATAATTGTAAAGTATTTAACACAGTGCTTGGCACACAGTAAAAGTTATATAAATATTAGCTATTATTGTTGTTATTATTAAAATAGGGCTAATCACTATAATAATGTTAGCTATTATTATTGTCAAATGTTTGTTGAATTGAACCAATAATAATAAAAAATATTGGCTCTGGAGGTGAGGATATAGGTTCCAAACCTGCCTCCAATGCTTACCACCTGTGTGACCTTGGGCAAGTCACCCTCCCTGGACTTCTATTTCCTCATCTATTAAATAAAGGGATTTGTTTACATGGTGTCTGAGGTCATTCTAGCTTTAGACCTTTGATTCCCTCTGATCCATTTATAGAACATTTTGGAATTTTACAAAATGCTTTCTACACACACAGCCCATGAGATAGGGTAAGTCTTATTATTGCCTTTTTACCAATCCAGGTATCTGAGCCTCAGAAACCTTAAGTGACTGGTGGCCCATGGTAACATAGTTAGGAAACATCAGTATGAGGACCTTCTAACTCCACTGGTCTGTCCTCTACGTCACAGCTGCCCCATCTCCATAGGATAGCATGTGCTCAGTGCCAAGTGAATGGTTCCAATGCTCAGGATTGCCTAAATTCAGAACAGGCAGAGATTGCCAATGGCCAAAGCAATCAGAGAAGGATTCAGGGGGTTGATGGGACTGGAGTTGAATCTTAAAAGATGAGTGGGATTTAGGTAGGCAGAGAGGAAGAAACCAAGCATTCTAGGTAGGGAAGAGAAGTGTGAGCAGAGACATTAATGAATAAGGGATTTGTTCTCTGGGGACAGTGAATAGCTCAGACTAGTTGAAACAGATGATTCATTTGGGAGAGTCATGGGACCTAAGGTTGGAAGCATAGCAGTTGTGTGCTGAATGGATTGAGAGAGAGGTTGGAGGGGGAACACCAATTAGGAGGCTATTAAGATGTTCAGATGTGAAGTGATAAAAGCCTGAATTAGTATGTGTGTGGAGGGTGGGGGGAGAACAAGATACAAAAGACAGGATTATTATGGAAGTGTCATTGACAACATCATAGAATCTCAGCTTTGGGGGTAGGGAGAGGGAATTAAGCACTTACATAGCTCCTACTACATGCCAGGTGCGTTACAAATCTTATCTCAGCTGATCCTCACAACAACCCTGTGATGTAGGTGCTATAATTATCCCCATTTTACACTTGAGAAAACTGAGGCAAACAGAGGTTAGGTGACTTGCCCAGGATCACGCATCTAGTAAGTGTCTGAGGCCAGATTTGAAATTAGGTCTTGACTCCAGACCCAGTGCTCAAGCCATTGTACCACCAACTGCTTCCACCTTTAGAGCTGGAAGGGATCCTCAGAGGATACTTAATCCACCCCTTTGTTTTAGAGATAAAGGAAAGTAAAACCCAGAGAAATTAAGTGACTTGACCAAAGTCACATAGGTGGCAAAGGTAGAATCAGAACCCAGGTCCTCTGTCTCCAAATCCATTAACACTCTTAGCACTTACACCACGTTGCTTCTCACAAGAATATCAACAGATGTACCTAGATTAAATGTTGAAATGTACAAGGGATTGACCTTGACCTTGGTATTAGTACCATGTTCTAACCAGCTTGCTGATGAACCTTGAGCCACAGATTTGGCAACTGATTAGAAGGAGGCTTGGAGGAGAGGGGAGATAAGAGAAAGAAAAGAAGCAAAGATAACTACGAGGTTTGAAGTCTGGGAAAATGGGAGAATGATAGTGCCCTCAATGGAAGGAGGGGAGTTAGAAACCCTGAGTAATGAATCCATTAGAGCATGGCTCACTGCTACCTAGCTCCTCTCTAACCCATCGGCTCATGTTTCCTAAAACATTCCCAAATAAATGCAGTAAAACTCTGCTGTAATATGATTATCCTATAACACAGATATTAGCCCTATCTCTCCAACAACAACACTGTAAAGGGGTCCCCTGAGCATTATTTTGCTGTAACCTTTTTCCCCTTAGCCCCTGAACCCAAGTCAGGAAATCTCCCTCTTGCTCATCTTTAACTCTGAAATAATTTAGATTTCTACATATTGAATGGTGTTTCAAGAACTTAGTTACTTCAGTAGAATATATGCCTCTTGAAGTCACGGACTGTTTCTTTTTTGTCTTTGTGTCAGTAGTACTTAAACTATATGGCATATAGCAGTTTTCTAATGTTTGTTGGTTGTTTGTGTGTCATTGAGCAGGAAAGGACTAGGTTGGCTCAGTGGCACAGGATAGAGAGAGGGAAGAAAGAGAGGAAAGTTTTTGCTGTGCTAGATCAGAATCCTCCTTAGTGTATATGATCATTTGCCTACAGAGAATGACCTCTGTCTCCTGTCACAACCCCAGCCTTCACCTGGTTGAAGTATAGATTGATCTCTGTCCCTATTCCCTCTGTACCTTCCTCCCCCCCCCCCCCCACACACACATATACCTCAAATCCTAATCCTCCCCTGAATGGAGGAGAAAATGGCCTCTGGTCTCAGCCTCTTAAGCCCCAATACTTTATGTGAATCATTTGTGTTATGGGCATAATTTCCCAGATAGAAAGAAGGGAAAAGAGGAGCCTCCCCCAACTAGAAATCTTTCATTTTTCCCTTTTTCTTGAGATAATCTATGAGTTGCATACAACCTGAGCCTAAAGGCCTGGGCTACAATCCAGCTTCTTACACCCTGGGAAGGTGGCCTGCTTCTTCTCATATTCCAATTCCCTGAGTAAGGTATCTAAGACCCATCTGCCTGACCTGGGAAGGGAGCCTCTGAGAGACAACTAGAAGGTGGAAAAAGACTCCCGTAGAAGGAATAAAGGCTTCAGTTCCCAGCCCCCTTGTTGCCATGGTTCCTTCTCTGACCCTTCATATATTTTTTAAAAATATTTAATTTCCTAGAGGGGAAATTAAATTGGATAATACCATTAATTTGAGAGAACACTGCCTAATAGAGCAGGCACCAGAATTGCTGACTTCTGATTCATCCCGGGGCCTAAGAGATGACCTGGGGAGCATCGTGTGAACCCATAGTGCCCCCAACTGCCTTCGCCCAAGTAACTGCCATCTCCCTACTGACCCTCCAGGGCTAAGTTGGAGAAGAGGATTCATGTTCAAGATAGAACTGCTCTACAGGGCCCTTAATTTTCATACTTTTCAAAATGTAGGGAAGGAAAACCAGCCTGAATTTCTCGAAACTGCCTAGTAATCTGGTGACGGGAAGATTTGCCCAGTCAGCTAGGGGCATGTCAGCTCTCTATCTTGACTATTCCACAGGCTCCCCACCCTGCGTCTAGGAAAAAACCATTCTCAAACAAGAATCTCCCACCTGAAAGTAGAAGCCACGTAGCTTAATATTAGAAAGCTGGATTTAGAGTCAGGTGGCCTGGGTTCAAATCCTGCCTTTGTTTTTTACACAGAAATGCCACAAACTCTTCACTATGGCTGTAAGGCCCATCTATCTCCTCTCTGAAAATTCACATCTCTCCTTTCTCCCTGTAAATAAGGAAGTAAGTTTTCTTACAATCCCACAACAACTTATGATGAAGCTCTCTAATCAACTTGAGAGGTTTTATAGGTCGTTGGGTAGGGGTAACTGATACTACACAGGAAACATCTAGTGACTGACTAAATCAGCCATGGGTTAATGGACCCCTTGGGCCCATATTAAATTAAAAAAAAAACACCCAGCAATTCCTGAAAAGCTCCAAGCTGGGAACATTGTATAAAGGAGAACTCAGAAAGGGGATCACCTTCCCCCCACCCCCATCCCCATCCCCATTGACAAAGAAGCTACTGAACCAGTAGAAAAGTGCCTTACCACTTCCTTTACATTCCAATCAACCATGATAAGCAGTTTTCTGGGTCCCTACCATGTAAGGAACCCTTCCCCATACTCCCTTCCTTCAGGATGTCTTCCCCTATTATCTTATCAGACACTGATCCCACCTTTACTCTGACTCCTCTCCACTTATGGCTCCCATTCACATAGCATCAATTTACACTTGGTCATAGATTTCTTTCTACTGGTACCCTTTTTGTGTATTCCATCTTCCTCACCAGACAGTAAGCACCCTAAAACCAAGGGCCATACATTTCCTTCTCTATCCCCTCTAACTCCAAGTACACACACACACACACAGGGTCCTTTGCATATGTGTATATATATATATATATATATATATATACATATATATATATATATATATACACATCATACCTACATACATACTGACAGGCTGAGCAACTGAATTATTTTTCCAGTTCTTTCAAAAGGACAGCAAAAAATTATCTTCTCCAAGACTTGAGCCCTAGATAATATCAGCTTCTACCTGGGATCAGAGTCAAATAAGCTTGTATTTGATTCTCACCTCAGACACTTACAGTATGATTGTATGTATCCGGACAGGTCACAACCTCTATGAGCATCCATTTCCTCATCCGTAAAATGGAAATGATAATGACACCTAGTTAACAGGGTTGTTGTGAGGATCAAACTAGATAATAAATGTAAAGCAAGTCACAAATCTTAAAGTGCTATAGAAATATTAGCCGTTATTTTATATTATTTTAATTACCAATTTATGCCAGCTTTACTACCCTCTGGATAATTGAAATCTGGCTGTGCCATCAATGAACAACCTGCATGATCATCATCTCTGACTCCTCATCTGTGGATGTCATTTGTATATAAACAAGAAGAGTCTTTCAGTATCACAGTACAGGGGACAAACTGTTGAATTCAGAGGCAAAAGGACCTGGCTTCTAATCCTAGGTCTGCTCCTCACCACCTGTGTGAATTTGGACAAGGGAAAGAAAAGGAATAAGCAATTATTAAGCACATACTATATACCAAGCACTATGCTAGAAACTTTACAAATATCTCCTCATACTGATCCTCATAATCACCCTGGGAGATAAATACTGTTATTATCCTCATTTTATAGTCTAGGAAACTGAGGCAGACAGAGATTTAAGTGGTTTGCCGAGAGTCACACAGCTAGTAAGTGTCTAAGGCTAGATCTGAATTTAGGTCTTCCTAACTCCAAGCCCAATGATCTATCCACTGCACCATCTGGCTATCTAGGTCATTTAATTCTCTTGGCCTTAGTTTCTTCATCTGTCAAATGAGGAGGTTAGACTAAACAGTTTTCTAAGGTCCCTTTCTTCTCTGAATCTATGATATTTAGATCTTATGATTCCCCCCCACCCACCCACTCCTATGAAGTGATTTCTGTGCTGGGCCATAAAAATAGCTAGGCTAGGTATGAAGATAGATAGAAAAGAAAACCTTTGATCCTGAGTTCCATAGGCCACAAGCTTTTTGAGGAAAACGCAAACATTACTCATCCCATTCCAAATGAGTCATGCCCCTCTAGCAAAAGTTTAAAATAGGGTCTACAGTCATGCCTTAGTGAAGGCAGAGAGTTATTTAAATAATTGTGCAGTGAAATTCTATGGCCAACTCTCAGTTTTTGAATGTTCATGGACAGAGGAGGGGCAGAAATCCCCCAACCACTGAATAATCCAAAATGACTTATACTTGGCTCTGAAATGCAGAGAGGCCCACTCAGGAATATGTAAATATACTTATTCACACACTCACATGAGTGCACTCACCCCTCCCTCTTCTATTCCTATTGCTTTCCCCAAAATCTCAATCATATGACCAGTGAAGATCAGGGTGGGGAGGGGAAGACAATCCACTCACAGATCACCAAGAGATGACCATGTTTAGACAACATAGAATGATAATTGATAGTGATAAGAGTAATCAATACTTATGCCTTATATTTATTTCAAAGTGTTTTCATATCCTCACAACAGCCCTTTGAGATAAGTGGGAATAACTATTTTAGCCCCATCTTACAGGTAAGGAAACTGAGGCAGAGAGCAGTAAAGTGACTTGTCTCAGGTCACATGGCAAATTGTCATAGATCAAACTAAAATTCATAGTTACTGATATGTGAGACATTGGATAATCACATGATTCAAGATGGCCAATTGGACTAGATATCTAAAGATAGGTCAACAGTCTTCCTTAGAGCTATGGGTTCAAATGACACTTCTGAAAATTTATTTTTGAGAGAGGTAGAGTAGAATAGTATATGAGGCATAGAACTGGAAGTCAGGGAGACTTAGGTTCAAATCTTACCTCAGATACCTACTGGGCAAATGACTTAACCTCTCTATGCCTCAGTTCCCTCATCTGTAAAATGAAGGTGTTGGTCCTGATGGCCTGTAAGGTCCCTTCTTATTCTAAATCTATAAATCCTATGATCCTCTCTTCTCCCTAATATTATTATCCAGGTGAAATCTGATCACACTGAAAACCCAGGGCTCCTATGATAGGATAGAAGGTAAAGTGGATGGAAACACCAGGAAAAGAAGCTGTAGGGAAGAAGTGTCATGAAGGGGCAACGTGGTAGCCTGAGGGAGTTACTAGGAGAAGGTGAGGGACGCATTACACCCTAAAAGTTCTTCCTGTTTCACTGGCTTGCTCTTCCATGCCCCTTACTCTTTAGCCTTAAAGTCACCTCCCATCCCAAAATAGAGGGCCCTAATTGCTCTTTTCCTAGTCCAATCCAATTCTCTTTTCCTTGTACAAACCTCCCAGAAGGAAATGTGGAGGAAGGAGTGGAAGGAGGTGGTATTTGTTTATTTATTCATTCATTCTTTCTTTCTTTCATTCATTCACTCCTTTTTGAAGCTGCTCCTAGTGGAGGTCTGTCCCTTTACATTATATGCCATGTGAACTCTTTACTTTATCCCGTCCTCTATAAAGAAGTGCCTCAGGCAGGAAGAAGTCAGCATTCAGAGCCGAATCCCAGACTACCTTAGATAAGAGTTTCCTGCTCTTTAACAGGCTTCCACCCCAGATCTGCTAAGGCAGCCGCAAAGATGAAGGGGTCTCTGCCTGGCCTTGGAGACGGGAGGTGGCCCAACCCTCACAGAGACCAAAGCATCATCTGATCATAGATCTTGAGCCAGAAGGAGTCTCAAAGGCAACCATGCCCAACCTCTTCTTTTTAGAGATGAGGAAACAGAAACCCAGAAAGGTTGTGACTTGCCCAAAGTCACACAGAGAATAAACACAGAGGCGAGATTTTAAGTCAGCAATCTTTTCACTGAAACATTGTAGCACACAACTTAAGTCTAGTCCCCTGCATACCACCAGCTGTTTGGGGACCTGTCTCTCCCACCCCACAGATGGTTCCTCCATGGCTACCCAGTGACCTGGGTAGAATCTCCAAATAGAGTTAAGAAATGAATATTGCCTCCTGAAGTAGAATGATCTTTATAGCTGAGGAAATGGAGACCCAAAATAGATAAGAGGTTTGCCCACTGCTAGTTGAAGGCAGGGCTACACAAAAGCTCTGGAATGGGGGTGGTGGAAAGGGGGATAGCTGTTATAACCGCCTCAGTCACTTCTCTTCCTCCTCTTCTGTGTGAGGTGCTATTTGTCAGCCAGCAGGGTGACCAAGAATTTATCAGGCTTCGATCTCAGTAATATCCTGTCTACACTAAGAGGTCATGTTAGGGGCAGAAAAAAGCTTCTCTACCCAAATTTCCGGTGCTGCCCTTGAAAGTCCAAGCCCTCTGCGCATCGTTCTTTTAGCCTTGTTGCTGCATCCATGGAAGCCTTTCAGAGCAGCCTGGGCATCACGTTCTCCCCCTCCTTGAATTTTCTGAGGGCACTTTCCCTGTATTTCTTACAGAATCTGAGAAGGGTTCTCAGAGGACAGCGAGCCTAGAGTGTATCAAAGAGGAATCTTCTTTATTACATCCCTGATTAAGTGAATATCCAGGCTTTGTTTGGAAACTTCCAGTGACAGAGAACTCACTCCCTGTTGAGGAAGCCCATTGTTTGATCTTTGGGATAGATGTGATGGTGTAGGGAACCATCCCAAAGGAATCTTCAGTCAGTCAGTCAATCAATATTTATTAAACACTTACTATGTGCTAGGCATTGTGCTAAGCACTTTGGGAGACAAAAAGAGACAAAAGACCATCCCTGTCCTCAAGGATCTCATAATCTAACAGGGGAGACAACAAGCTATAGATAGGATAAACAAGAAATAATTAAAAGAGGGAAGAAAATAGAATTAAGAGGAGTTGGGAGAAGCTTCCCATAAAAGATGGAGCTTTAGTTGAGAGTTTAAGGAAACCAGGAAAGTCAGTAGGAGTAGATGGAGAGGGAGAGCATTCCAGGCACTGGGCCCAGCCAAGGGAAATGCCCAGAGTTGAGAGATCAAGTGGCTTGTTCCTAGAACAGCCAGGAAGCCAGTGTCACTGGATCAAAGAGTACATGAAGGGAGGGAAGAGGGAAGAGGGGTGGTGTACAGTGTAAAAAGATTGGAAAGAGGAGGCTAGATTATAAAGGGTTTTCTTTAAACGCCAAACAGTACATTTTACATTTGATCCTGGAGGTGATAGGAAGCCAATGGAGTGGTGACAAGGATTGAACCTGTGCTTTAGGAAAAGCACTTTAGTGGCTAAATAGGGAATGGATTGGATTGGAGAGAGACTTGAGGCCGGCAAACCAACCAGGAGGGTATTACAATAATCTAGGCATAAGGTGATGATGGCCTGTACAGAGTGGTGACAGTGTCAGAGGAGAAAAGGGGGCATGTTTGAGAGATGCCGCAATGGTGAAATCTATGGCCATTGGCAAGAGATTGGATGTGGGCTGGGGAAAGAGAGTGAGAAGTTGAGGATGACACCTAGGTTGTGAGCCTGAGCGACTGAAGGATGGTGTTGCCCTCTACATTAACAGGGAATTTGGAGGAGGGGGAGTGTTTAGTGGGAGAAATAATGAATTTGGTATTGAGTTTAAGATGTCTACTGAACATATGGTTCAAGATTTCTGAAAGGCAGCTGGAAATGAGAGATTGGAGATCAACAGAGAGTTCAGGGTAGGAGAAGTAAATTTGAGAATTGTGAGCGTGGAAATGGTAATTAAATCCTCAGAAGTGGATGAGATCGCCAAGTAAAACATCACTTCACAAATCCATCACAAAAGGAGGCGCTCCCTCTCAGCAGGCCTCTCTTACTTTACTGAGGAAAAAAAAAGTGTCTATTCACCATCAGCCCCTTCTTCCCTACTCCTCACCTCAAACCCCTCTACCATTTCCTTTGTTCCGGTCTCTGATGGAGAGGTGGTCTTTCTCCTTGTCAAGACATGGTCCTCCACATAGGTCCTCAATCTCATCTCCTCCCTGAAGCAACTCATCTCTTCAATCATCCCCTATTTGTCACTTTCAATATGTCATGCCCTACTGCCTACAAACATGCCCCAGGGCACCCCCAATCTTAAAAAAACTGCATTTAACCTACCATCCACTAAGACTATCTTACTATTTCTTTCCTCACTTTCATTGCAAAACTCTTAGAAGAAGAAACAAAATCTACACTTTTTCCCTCTACTTCCTCACCTCCTACTCACTCTTCAACCTTTTGAAAAATGGTTTTGGACTCTACAACTTAACTAAAACTACTCTCTCCAAGATTACCAATGATCTGGAGAGAGTAATTTTAGTTAAGTTGTAGAGTGGTAACTGCTTGACCTTCCTGCATTTTTTGGCATTGGTAACCATCCCCTCCTTCTGAACACTCCCTCCTTCCTTGACTTTCATGACACTACTCTCTGCTCTCTTCTCTCTCTCCTTCTCTCTCTCTCTCTTTCTCTTTCCTCTCTCTTCTCTTCTCTCTCTCTCTTTCTCTCTCTCCTCTCTCTTCTCTCTCTGTCTTTCTCTCTATCTATCTATCTCACTCTTCTTTGCTTAATCATTATCCATGTTTCATGTATCAAACATAAGCATTCCCTGAGAGTCTGTCCTGGTCTTTTTTGTCTTCTTACTCTATACTCACTTTTTTTAATGATCTCACCAGTTCCTTTGGGTTTAGTTATCTCTCTATGCAGATGTATGTGTGTGTGTGTGTGTGTGTGTGTGTGTGTGTGTGAGTGAGAGAGAGATCCCTACCTCTCTCCTGATCTCTATTTCCATATCGCCAAATGCTTGCATGTCCCATCAGCATCTCAAACTCAACATGTTCAAAAGAGAATTTATTAATCTACCTCCCCACACTGAAAGCTACTCTCCAAATTCTCATATTTCGGTTGAAGGTACCACCATCCTTCCAGTTTTGGAATCTTGGAGTCATATCTACTTCTCCCTCTCCCTCGTCGCCCACAATCAAATCGGTTGCCAGGTCTTATCAGTTCTGCCTTAGCATTACCTCTCCTATGCACCCTTTTCCCTGGCCTCTACTCAGGCCATTCTCGCTTCTTATCTGGGCTTTTGTTTCCAGCTTCCAATAATCTGCCCTCTCCAGTTCATCTTCTACATAGCTGCCAAAACAGTCTTTTTAAGGCATAGGTCCAAGCATGTGACTCCTCTAATCAAAAAACCTCCCTTTTTGACTCTAGTCTAAAACTCAGACTTCCTATCTTGGTCTTTAAAACTCTTCACCTTCTGACTTCAAAAATCCTTTATAGACGCTTCATATTATTCCTTCTTGTATACTCTCCATTCTGGCCAAATTAACCTGTTAATTCTGCCCCAAACATGGCATTGCGTTTCCCACCAATGGGCTCTTCTCTACTCCAGTCTGAGCTGCCTTCTCTCTCTCCTCACCACCAAGTCTTCAAATCCCTAGCTGCCTTCAGTTCTTGCCCTCAGGGAGCTTACATTCTATAAGGGGAGATAACATGTACATGTATGTATAATATATATGTAATGATGGTATCTACATCTATTTATGTATCTATTTCATATCTATCTATCTATCTACAAAATAGATGTATAAATGTAAGTAGCAGTTGCTTTGGACTCATTTTTCCAGAGCTAGGCTGGCTGTACCACTCTCCCCCAAACACATACACACTTAGAAAGGCCAAGGTCACTCACTGCATCCTGGGCCATCGCCACTCGCCTTGACCTTTGCCTTGCCACTGGACTCAGATGACTGTAGGAGAAAACCAGGCTGAAGTCTTTGCACAGCTCTGCCTCACTCAAATCCAATTCACATGCAAGTCAAGACATCACACTTGTGATGTCATTGGTCCTCTTTGAGAACAAAGGATAAACAGTAATGACAACCACTCATCACGAGGGTCATATCTGAATGAAGCCTTCCTTCAGCCTCCTAACTGTTAGTTCTACTTACTTATCTGTAAATAGGAGAATGAAAGAGCTTTGAGGCCAGGAACAGTTTCATAAGATCATAGATTTAGAGCTGGAAAAAACATTAGAAGTCATTGAGTCCACCGCCCTCATTTTTCAGATGAGGAAACTGAGGCACTGAGAGAACTGACTTGCCCAGAATCACATGGCTAGTAGATCTCTGAAGGAAGATTTGAAGCCAGCCTTTCCTAACTCCAAGCCCACTTCTCTGTCCACTTCACCACCTGCTTTGTATCCCCAGGGCCCAGAGCAATTTCTTTTTCCTAGTAGCCACTTAGCAAATGTTTCTTTAAATGAATTGAGAAACTGTCGAAGACTTATATGAACTGATGCAGAGTAAAGTAAACAGTTTCAGGAGAAAAACCTGTAAGATGACTGTGATAATGGAGAGGAGAGGGAGGAAGAAATGAGAGCCTAGAGTTACCAGTTGGTGGAAAGACCTTATATGTTAGATTGATGTTGGGGGATTGAGAAGGGAGGAATACTGTCTCACCCCATATCTCTTCCCCTCCCTGAACTTCAGATTCTTCTTCTGTAAAATGAGGAGGTTGGCCCAGATGACCTCTGAGTTCTCTTCCAGTTTTAGATCTACGATTCTATGGCCCTGTCCTCACTCATCCCCCATCCCTCCAGGGGCTGCCTTGCCAGAATGCCTTCTTCTGAAACCTCTCTGAGTTTGTGAAAATACAAATAAAATCTTTAATTAGATTTTTGCCTTGAGACCAGTGCTGCTTTACTGACTGTGGCAATAAGGGAATTTTTCTCTCCAGGCATTTTCCCTAAAGCAAAGCAAGCAGAGACCAGTTCTTACTCCCCAGACCCCAGGCTTTGATTGGGCAAACCCTCTCCACCATCTGATTCCAACTTCCCCTAAAGTTTAAGGAATCAGCTGAACTGAGCTCTTTAAAGGGGGTTGATTTATTCCCCCTCCAATGGTTCCTTTTGGACTTTGTAAGTACTTCTGAGATTGATTTTCATATCATCGGTGCAAGGGGACTCGTTAAAATGCCAGGGTGTATGTCTGCCTGACTTGAGTCGAGCTCCACAGGAACCCCGCTGACTATGCAGAAGGGTAAGAAAACAGTAAAGAGAGAGAAAGAGAGAAAGGAAAGGAAAAGGGGGGTGCAAAATATAGGGAGAAGGCAGAGGGAGCAAGTGTTTGTGCAAAGAGCCAATTGTGGTGGGGTAAGAAAAACACTGGAGTCTCAGGACCTGTTATCGTACTAGCTGTATGACCTTGGACAAATCACTTCTCTCTGGGCCACAGTTTCCTCATCTGTAAAATAGGTGTAAGGAGATGAAGTGAATGAAGTCTAATATCAGAACTTTCCAATTCTATTCATCTAAGAGGAACGAATTGTAAAGATTATTATAGTCTGGTTCTCTGGGAGTGTGCCCTTGGCCTCCAAGGCCTCCAGGGTCTTTGTGCTTAGTATAGTGGGATGCCATAAGATTCCTTTATTGCTGCAGCTCTATCCTCAGGTGGCCCGTCCCCGGGGGAGCTCCCTGCTGACACAGATCTCATCTCAGTGATTTTCTTTCTTCTGTTTTCCCTGTTGGGGCTGATGGCTCAGGAAGGATTAATAGCAGATTGAGTCATTTAATAGAAGCCCCACGATGGGGAAGAGGAAAATAAATAACCCTGTTTGTCAATGTTTGGCATGACTTCCCTCCTACTAACATGTCGTCCCTCTTTGTTGGAGACAAGATTCCCCCTACCCAGATATCCAGATCCACTGACTTGCCCTTAATCAAGCTGAGTCTCTCTCCTCGGGGCCCCTAGCCCTCCCCAGACCAATGGGTTATTTGATCAATTGCCTGAATCAGAGGGAGATGGTGATCGCCTCCATTTTATACATTTTCTAGCAGGGCGAGGGCCAGATGGTCATAATCAGAGCTAGAAAGGACCTCAGAGATCATATGGTGCAGCAGTTCTTGAACTTTTTGGTCTGAGTTCCCCTTTACACTCTTAAAAGTTTTACACCCCCCAAAGAGCTCATGTTTATTAGGGTTTTATTGATTAATAGTTACCATATTAGAAATGAAAACATGTTAGTATCATTATGAAAATAATTTTGACCATATGATACTTTGAGGACTGATGATCTAGTCAGCAGTCATGCTTATTTTACTAATGAGGAAACAGGCTGAGAGAAAAGTGACTTTCCCTAGACCAAACAGATTAAGTTGCAGAGTCCCTATTCAGACCTAAGTCTTAGGATATTGGGTCTAATTCTCTAGGAAGCCACAGCCCAAAACACAATGTAATAGAAGGAGTCTAGGATTTCAGACCAAAAGATCTGGATTCAATCTGGAATTTTGCCCTTGAAAAACTAGGAAGCAGCATGGTACAGTAAAAAGAGCCTTGACTCTGGAGTCAGAGAACCTGGGTTCAAATCTCACCTCTGAAGCTACCTGCATGACCTTGAGTAAGTCATTTCCCTCTCCTGGTCCTCAGTTTCTCGTCTATAAAATGAGGGGGTTGGACTAGATATATGGCCTTTAAGCACCTTCTAGCTTGAGATGCTATAACCCTTGAGGTCATGTATGACCCTTAGAAAATCACTTCCTAGGGGCAGCTAGGTGGCGCAGTGGATAGAGCACCAACCCTGGATTCAGAAGGACCTGAGTTCAAATCCAGCCTCAGATACTTGGTACTTACTAGCTGTGCGACCCTGGGCAAGTCACTTCACCCCATTGCCTAGCCAAAACAAAAAACAAACAAACAAACAAACAAAGAAAATCACTTCCTCTCTCTAGGCCTTATTTCCTCAACTGTAAAGTAAAGGGATTGGTACTGATGAGCTTGAAGCTAGCTCCCAATTCTGGTACTCTGTGCCCACTATCCATAGACATATGCCCATCCTTCGGAGGGAAGACATCCTTGCACCCTGGCCCAGGGGTGTATGGGTCCCAAGCTCTGGACTGTACCTGGCTTTGAATGCTTGCTTTTTTCCGTACTAGCAAATGATGGAAAGTAAAAATGGGGGCAGGGGGGAGAGGTTGGAAGAGGATCTGGATACTAATCCTGTCTCTATTAGCACCCATGTGACCTTGAGCAAAAATCACTTCCTCTCTCCGAGCCTTGACTTCCTCATCTGTAAAATGGGGAGGCTTTGACTAAATTTAATCCAACATTTGTTAAATGCCTATTATATGTGAGGTGCTATGCTTAAGCCTAGGCTCCGCAGCAGTAAGCGTAGCCAGAAATAATGGAAACAAATATGGAGTGCAAGCCAGCACTTGGAACACTACTCATCTTTAAAGGATGCAGACAGGGCTCCTGAGGAAGCCACTCTGAGCCGGGTAATTGTCCCAGCAATGTTGCCCTCCCCTGGCCTCTGCACAAGTCCCAGGACATGGGACCTGTTCATCAGAGAGCAAGGCAGGAAAGGGGCAGAGATGGGAGGATGTTTTAGAAGAAAAAGCTCAAAGCAAAGCAGCCTCATTATAACTTAAAATGGATGGTGGCTGAAGAGTCCTAGGAGATAGGTGTCTCCACCTGGCATTGGTGCCAGCCTGTTGGTGGCTTGCAGAGAAATACATCTCCCTCCTTCCTACCTGCCTGTGCTAGAATTTAAATTAAATTAAATATTGACCAAAAGAGATGGGGGGGAGGGGGGAGAAAGAGTAACAGAGGGGGAGAGGGAGGGAAGGAGGAAGGGACAAAAAAACAGGGGGAGAGACAGGGGGGAGAGAAGGAAGGAGGGAGGGACAGACAGAGGGAGGGAAGGGAAGGAGAGAGAAAGAGAAACAGAGGGGGGAGAGGGAAGGGGGGAGAGAGAGACAGAGAGAGACAGAGACAGAGACAGAGAGACAGAGAGAGACAGAGAGAAAGAGAGAGAGAGAAAGAGAAAGAGAGAGAAAGAGAAAGAGAGAGAGAGCTCTGTGCCAGGGCTGGGAAAAAGCTCCAATTACCAAGGAAACAGGATAGTCCTTGACAAATAGCATTACCCTCTCACCTTAGCGGAAGCGGGAGGAGAGTTGGGGCCAGTGGGGAGGGCTAGCAAGGCAGTAGAACAAGAAAGACTTGAGTCATACTGAAGTTAGCACCATGCTGCTAACTGAAGCTTTGCCTCATGCCGCATCCCACAGCCTCCTCTCCCCTCTGATTGAAGGGCTGGAGGGTGAAGTACCACCCTCCTCCTGATGCTGCACATTATAGAGAGCAGGCAAACTGGTCTTTTGGGTTCATCCCACGATGCACCTGCTGCTCTGCCTGGCTTCAACTCCAAGGAACTCGGTGGTCCTGGGCCAAGTACCCCTGGTTCCAGGTCACTTCCCTCCTTACTTGCCTCCTTTTAGTGTTGTTTGTGTATTGTCTGCCCCACCCCATTAGATTAAAAGCTCCTTGAGGGTAGGGACTGTGTTTCTTGTCTTATTAATTGAATCCCCAGTGCTGAGCACAGTGCCTGGCACATAGTAGGCAGTTAATAAATATTGATTGGATTGGATTGTTGGATTAGGAGAGGAGGAGGAGGAGAGAGAGAGAGAGACAGAAAGAAACAGAGAGACAGAGAGAGACAGAGAGAATAAGCATTCTGTCCCAGGGTTAAGGGAAAGCTCCAATTACCAAAGAAACAGGAGAGTCCTTGACAAAGAGCATTACCCTCTCACCTGAGCAGAAAAGCAAGAGGAGAGTTTAAGGCTGGTGGGGATGGATAGCACGGCAGTAGAACAGAAAGGACACAAGCCATTTGGGAGAAGGGCTTGGTATCTCACACCAGGAGATGGAGAATGAAACTTGGGAGATTTCTTCATCAATCACTGATAGAGTAACTACTGAGAAAAACAAAAGAACGTGGAGTACAATGGAAAGAGCACTGATTCTGGAGTCAGAGGATCTGGGTGCAAGTCCTGTCTGTGACAAACACGCCTGTGTGTGACCTTGGGCAAGTTGCTTCATCTCTCCGGGCCTCAGCTTTCTCATCTGCATAATGACGAGTTGGACCCATTGGCCCCTAATATCCTTGTGAGCTCTAGAGCTGTGATCTCATCCCATGACTTTGCTGTCAAATAATTTGCAGTCTCATTGGCAAAATGAGACCCAGACACATGAAAAGCTAAACAAACATTATGGGGGAAGATCGTAGGACCATATCTTAGAGGCCAATGAATCCAACTCTTCTATTTTCCAAATGAGGAAACTGAGGCCCAGAGAGGTTGTTTGACCCGTTGATGGTCAAACAGCTAATAAGTGTACAAGCTAGGATTTGAACCCAAATTTTCCTGATTCTAAATCCAGTGCCCTGTTTAGGTCACCAGAAGCAAAAGCAGAACCACCAAAAAAACCAGAAAGCTTTTATTAAGCACCTATCACAAGCAGGGAATGTATATGAGTCCCTTTTAGACTCTGTGAATAATTTTGATCTTGATTTTCATATCATCAGTACCTGGGGGGAGGAGGGACAGGGAAGATACAGTGGGTCAGATTTAGATGAAGACCTGTTATAAATTCCAAAGGAGTAGAGAGGCAATGAGTTCACAGAAGATAACGACTCCTACCGCTTAATTATCCTTGTACTCAGAATCGTAAGATTTAGAGCTGGAAGGAACTGGACAACTCATCTGGTCTAACACTGTCTTTTTACAATCAAAGAACATGAGTCTGGGGGAAAAACTGACTCACCCAAGGTCACACAGCATCATTTCTTATCTAGGCAGCACCTACCTCCAAGTCAAATAGGACAAGGGCAATTCTTCCTATTTTACAAAGACGGAAATAGAGGCACAGGGAGATTCAGTAGCATTTAAAGTCATAGAGTGTGGGGCAGTGAATAGAGTTCTGGCCTTGGAGTCAGAAGAACCTGAGTTCAACTCCAGCCTCAGACACTTAACACTTATTAGCTGTGGGACCTTGGGCAAGTAACCCCAATCACCTCACAAAAAAAAAAGTAAAGTCATAGAGTATTAGTTATATTTTAAATGTTAGAAAAACTTTATGTTAATTATATTAGTTCTGTTAGAATGTTAGAAAAACCTTAGAGTTCTTAACCTGGTTTGGTATTTTGTTGGTTGGTTGCTTATTTTGCTAATTATATTTCAGTGTAAGGCAATGTATAATTCAATGTAATCCTCTGGATTTTATTTTATGCATTTGGAAACATTATTCTAAGAAAAAGTCCATAGACTTCCTTAGACTGCCAAAGACTCTGTGACACAAAAAGGATTAATCTAGGGGCGGCTAGGTGGTGCAGTGGATAGAATACCAGCCCTGGAGTCAGGAGGACCTGAGTTCAAATCCGGCCTCAGACCAAACATTTGACACTTACTAGCTGTGTGACCCTGGGCAGGTCACTTAACCCCAATTGCCTAAAAATGAAAAAAAAAGAATTCCCAGTCTACACCAACCCCCTCATTTTACAGACATGGAAACTGAGAATCAGGTAAATAAAGTGATTTTCCCAAGGTCACACAGCAACAGAAATAAGAATAGAATTCAAGTCTGCTGCCTTTTAGTACTGTGCCATTTGCGTAGAGGGTTTTGGACTCCTCTGCCTCCCTACCATGGCCCTCAGAGATCAGAAACACCAAGGTGAGCTATAGACACTTGTCTTCCATCTTTGTTTCCCCTAAACCAGAAATATACTCTATCTTTGCTTCTGCTCCTTAAACAGTCTAAGTTCCTTCAAAGCTCAGCTCAAACACCATCTCCTATATGAGGCCATTCTCGATCCCTCCAGCTGCTGCTGCCTTCCCACACAAATTACCAGGAATTTCTTCTGTACATATTTTGTATGCACTTATATGTGTGCAGACAAGGGCTCCCCCTTGTTCAATAGAGAAGGGGTAGCAGTGGGAGGAAAGAGAATAAATATTTGTAAAAATGAATAACCATTTAAGAAATGAAGAAATGAGTTCTCATCACTGGGTGCCTTTAAGCAGTGGCTGATTGGCCTCCATCTATCTGTGGAAGAGATTCTGGCATGGAGTGGAAGGTAGGACCAGATGACCTGTAAGGTCCCTTCCAACTCAGTGATTCTCCTATAGATGAGCTGGAATCAGGACTGGAATCAGCAGGTTAGGTTTTATGGAAGAAGTAGAACTGGGTTTGGGCCTTGAGGGGTGGGTATATTATAGGTAGATAGATAGATAGATAGATAGATAGATAGATAGATAGATAGATAGATAGATAGATAGATAGATAGATAGATGAGATAGATGAGATAGAGATAGAGATATATAACAGTTAGAAAGGAATGGGGAAAGCATTGAAGACCATAGCCATGGTGTCTGTGGTAGAAAGTAGGGTGGACTGTGCTCATATAAGGTGGGAAAGAACTGTGGAGGGCCCTGAATGCCAGGCTGAAAAGTTTGGACATTACCCTGGAGGAGCCTCTGAAGGCTCTTTAGGGGAGTGCTCTTTGAAGGCAGGAGCTGTGCTAAACATAGAGCTTGGCTTATAGTAGACAAGTGCTTAATGTTCGTTGATTGATTGAATGCTTGATCCAAAGGCAGATGTAGGGTTCCATCTGTGCCCAGATGTGTGGAGAGAGAGACAGAGACAGAGAAAGGTACGAGAGAAAGAGAAGGGAAGAGAGAGAAAGAGAAAGAAAAATGTAAAGAGAAAGGAAGAGAAAGAAAGAAAGAAAAATAGAAAAAAGTAGAAAGAGAGAAAAAGAAAGGTAGATAGAAAGAAAATAGAGAGAGAAAAAGAAAGATAGAATGAGAGAGACAAAACAGAAAGAAAAAGGTAGAAAGACAGATAGAGAAAGAGGAAGAAAATAGCAAGAGAGGTAGAGAGAGAGAAAGAGAAAGAAAAGGTAGAAAGAGATATAAAGAGAGAGAGAAATAGAGAAAGGTAGAGAGAGAAAAATAGAGAGAAAGGTAGATAGAAAGAGAAAGAAAAATAGAGAAAGGTAGAATGAGAAAGAGACAAACAGAAAGAGGAAAGTAGAAAGATAGAGAATGAGAGAAAGAGGAAGAAAAGTAGTGAAAGAGAGAGAGAAAGGGGGAGAGAGAAAGAGAAAGGAAGAGAGAGAGAAAGAGAAAGAAAAAGATATAAAGAGAGAGAAAGAAAAATAGAGAAAGGTAGAGAGAGAGAAACAGAGAGAAAGAAAGGTAGAGAGATAGGAAGAAAAATAGAGGAAGAGAAAGGAAGAATGAGAGAGAGAGAGAGGCAAAACAAAGTATAAAGACAAAGATAGAAAAACAGGAAGAAAAATAGCAAGAGAGAGGTAGAGAGAGAGAAAGGAAGAGATAGAGAGAAAGAGAAACAAAAGGTAGAAAGAGAAATATAAGGAGAGAAAGAATGAGAGAGAGAAATAGAGAAAGGTAGATAAAAATAGAGAAAGGTAGAGAGATA
>NW_020953957.1:3160053-3164522 GCF_900497805.2 Vombatus ursinus
CATGTAGCAGCCCAGCCTAGAGAGCTCCATGGAAGGCTTCAGATGAGCTAGATATGATGAACTCATAAATCAATACAGTCGCTCTGGCAAAGGACATGTCAATCAATCAATCGTCCTCTGACTCCACTCACCATCCCTGTGACCACCCAGACCCTCCCTGGCCACCAGTCCTACGTGGATGATCTTTCCCTATTAAAATACAAACTCCTTGAGGTCTGTTGCTTCTTGTATTTGTATCCTTAGCACTTAGCACAATGCCTGGCACCTAGATAAACCCTTTTTTATTTAATCATTCAGTATATAAAGGGGAATAAAGAAACACACAACAGTTAAGGCTCCAAGAATCTTAGAGTGGTTTGGCCGGTAGAGGAGTGATATCTGAGATGGGCCTTGAAGAATCTACCCAATCCCCAGCATGAAACTTTAGCCTATAGTTTTAGTCTGTGCACAAAACTGGCTTCTTTGGGGAAATGGTTGAACTTGGTACAGCAGCGGTCATTCTACCTGAGCCTTAGGATCAGAATATTTAGAGCTAGAAGGAACCACAGAAATAATCAGGTACAACCCCCTCCATTTCTAAATGAAGAAACAGAAGCCCAGAGAGGTTTTCCCAGAATCTCAAAATTGGGCACAACCTCAGAGGTCAGCTCACCTGTAGTTTAACTGTAACCGAGTCTACGCTGTAACTGCCTGTGAATCCCCTCTATGCCATACCTGGCAAGTGGTCACGTAGTCTTTGCTTGAAGTAAGAGAAAGCCCACTGCTTCCTAAGATGGCCTGTTTCAGCTGGGGAATAGCTCAAGTAGCACGAAGTTTTTCCATGTATCTAGCCAAAATCTACTTTTCCTCATCTTCTCTCCATCATACCTCCTTCTGTCTTCTGCGGACAAGCAGAGTAAATCTAATGTCTCTTCTTTAAGACAGACAGCTCCTCTGTTCCCCATAAATCTTCATTCTCCAGGCTGAATGTTCAGCGGATCCTTTCACGGTATGATCTTATGATGCTTAGCCATCTTGGTCACTCTTTCCCAAGGTCACCCAGGTAGCAGAGCCAGGATTCTGTCAGTCATGAGTGACTAATTACATTGGGACATAGCTGGGGTCGGGAAATGGACGGCCTCAGGACGTAGCTCTCATTGTCCCACTCCAAAGTAAAAGCATCTAGAAAGTGACTATTGGAGGGGCAGCTAGGTGGCACAGTGGATACAGCACCGGCCCTGGAGTCAGGAGGACCTGAGTTCAAATCTGGCCTCAGACACTTGACATTTACTAGTTGTGTGACCCTTGGCAAGTCACTTTAACCCTGATTGCCTCGCTTAAAAAAAATAACTATTGTGATTAGGAATAGACAGTGCTTTCTTGGGGCATTCAGTGCAGTCTTGATCCACCTCACAGCTAGGAGTGGGAGTGCACCCCTGAATGGTCACTGGGGAAGGGAAATCTGAGTCCAATGAGGATAAGCTAGAAGTGGCTGGGAATTATTTTTTCAGAGAACAGGAGCAAAAAGAAACACCTGAAATCCACAGGAAATAAGCCTCATCTGGGGGATGGTCAACAGTCCAGCTCCTGATTTAGGAGCCTTTGAGAGATGCCTCCTGTGTTTATATCAGAGGCCTCTACAGGAAATTATCTCATTTATTAGCCTGTCTTGCTCTTCAAAAAGCATTTACTGAGTGCCTGCTAGGGTTCTGGGCACTGGAAATTCAAAGACAAAAATGAAACAGCCCTTGCCCTCATGGAGCTTACATTTGACTTAGGAAAAACAACATGTACCCAGACAGGGATAGACAAAGTGAAAACAGGAGAGCAATGACAGCTGGGTGGATTTGGAAAGATCTCTTATAGGAGGTAGTACTTCAGCTGAGTTGTGAATGGTTCTAGGAATTTCAAGAGTAAAAGGTGAAGAGGAAGAACATTCTACCCATGAGGAAGAGCCTGTGTAGATGGGCCAGTTTATAATGTAAAGTGCATGAGAGGGATATGCAGTCAGTCTAGACAGACAGGCTGAAGCTAGGTCGTGATGGGAGAATGAAAGGAGCTTAAATACCAAACAGTAATTTGCATTTTATTCTAGAGTCAATAAAGATTCACCAAAGCTTGGTTTTTTTTAAATATTTTATTCATTTTAAACTTAAATACAAAATGAGAAAAGAAAAAAAAAGAACATTTCAATGTACACATCAGAACATAAAGAGATGATTCAATATAAAACAATACATTTCCATTTCAAATTTGGCCTTTTTTTCTGAAAACCTATGTAATAAATACTACACATTGTTTTCAAAGCTATCTAGCCTTTCTGTCCTTCCTTCTAAGTTTTCTTTTGTTCTCTGCTGTGCACATTTTATTTTATTTTATTTTTCTCCCTCCCTCCCCACCCTGTTCTAGAGAAGGCTACAATTAAACACACACACACACACACACACACACACACACACACACACACACACCTATATGCACCAAAGCTTCTTGAGCAAGACAATAGCATGGTGAGAGTTGTGCTTTAGGAATACTAATTTGACATTTGTATGGAGGATGGATTGGAGTAAAAAGAGGCTAGAAACAGAGAGACCAGTAAAGACATCATTTAATAATGCAGATGAGAGGTGGTTAGGGGTTGAACTGGAGTGGAGGCTATGTGAATGGAGCAAAGGGGACATGTACAGAAGTGGTGGATGTACAGCCCATAGGACCTGGTAACTAAATGAATCTGGAGAGTGAAGGAGAGAAAATAGTTAAGGATGAACCTGGGTGACCTGAATAATAGAAGTGCCCTTGACAAAAAGAAAAAGGGAAGACAGGAAAAGAGATGGGGACAAGATTTTTGAACATGTTTAGTTTGAGAGGTCTACCCAAGTGGAAATGTCCAGCAAGCAGTGGGTAATAAAGGGTTGAAGTTCAAATGAGTGATGAGGCCTGGGTACGTAGATATGGAGATCTAGAAGTCCTTGCATCAGGATGAGAGCTGATGAGATTACCAAGACAGAGAGCATAGAGATAGAAGACAGATGAGGCTCTCAATTTCCCATCCCTGTTAAAGATTCTCTTCTTTCATTTCCCACCCGCCAAGGTGTAGGGCCCTGGGGTGAATCACACTGTGTGCCTACCTTCACCTTAATAACAAACACTTTCATACAGATGCATTCAGGGGAAGATGGGGTCATGAGCAAGGTAACCAAATCTATAAACATCAGGAACCTTTGAAAACAGAAGTGTTACAGGAGGCAAGAATCAGCCAAAGAGGGGAAAATGTCTTGAAGGAGTGACACGCAAGCCAAGGCATATTTGGGCATGGAGGAGGGGGTTTGTGTATCAGCTAATCCCAGTCCTGCCCACAGTGGCTGGCAAATGATGGAAGGAGGTGGAGGGGGGTGCTAATTGTATGTATATAGGTGTTTCATGGTAGGTAGATTGACAACTGAGTCATCTAATGACCTCTAAAATGAGGATTCAACTCCCTCATTTTACAGATGAAGAAACTGAGGTCCAGAAAGGTCATGTAATTTGTATACTGGGATTAAGTGGCAAAGTCAAGATTAGAACCCAGGTCTTCTGACTTTGAATCCACTTCCTAGCACTGTCTCATTAGTGTTTATTAGCACCAGCAGACAGGACCATCTTGTCTTCTTTCTATCTACTGCCTCCCTAAGTCATTCTCTGTCTCCAGCCACCTAATCCCTACAGCAATGGGGGCACCAGGATACTTGCTTTAGTTCACACTACCCTAAAGGTGGCTGAGACAAAAATATTCCAGGATAATTCAAGATTGAGAGCATGATAGAAAGTAAGGGAGCAGGGGAAGGGGTGAATAATGTTGTACAATGAGGTCAGAGCATAAGATCATAGATCTGGAGGTGGAAAAGAACTCATGGGCTATTCCAGTCCAACCCCATCATTTCACAGGTGAATAACCTAACACCCAGAGAGGCTGCGACTTGCATAAAGTCATACAGGTAATAAGTATCAGAGTCAATGGGGTATATGGGGTGTTCAGGGAGGACTAGCACATCTGGTGTGAGGGCTCCTGAGCCCTTTCCAGGGCTATTCACCCACCTTTGGTGTCCACTTTCACCCCCGTGGCTCCAAGAAGCTATGGCACTTACAGTGGCTATACCCTGGTAAAACCTTCTCAGCAGATGGGCCAAACCAGGTAATGGTAAGTTAGCGGGGGACTACCCCAAGCATGTGAAGATTTCTCCCGATGGAATGGGTTGATAGGATGTTCAGCTAAAGGAGGTAATAGCCCACTTTGCCCTGGTCAGACAACATATGGAGCATTGTGTTCAGGTTTTGGGGGGAAGGAAAGCACATATTTTAGAAAGAACATTGACCAACTAGAGCAGACCTAGACTAGGGAGACCAGGATCATAAGGAATATGGAAACTGAGTCATAGAAGATAGATTAAAGGAACTAGGGATATCGAGCCTGGAGAAGAGAAGGATGGGGAGGAGAGTGCAAGTCAAGACAT
>NW_020953957.1:3164532-3173630 GCF_900497805.2 Vombatus ursinus
TCCTCAAAAGGAAGAAATAATGCCAATGAGTGGAAGTTAAGAGACAGATTTCAATTTCCTAAAATTAGAGCTGTCCAAAAATAGTTTGGGCTGAGTTCCCCATCCATGGAGGTCACCAAGTAGAAGTCAGATGATCACTTGGTAAAGATGTTGTCAAATTTGCTTCAGGGAGGTTTGTACTGGAGGATTGCTTTCCAGTTTTAGGGTTCTAGGCTCTTCCTGTAGTCCTTGAAGCCATCACTTGTCCCATTTTTCACCTGAGAAAAAGCTTAGAGGCTACATATTCATACCTTCTCCTCTGAACTCCAAGAGCAGCTCTTCTTACAGGAATCATTGATCCTGTTATTGAACACTGACTAGAGATGTTGTCTCATCACTGATTCCTAAATCTTAGTCTTGCTTCCCCAGCTAGACTAGGGAGGGCCCTGAAAGTAGGGACCATAAGAGCCTGGTTCCCCTCCAGGCTTCCCCTGGAGCATACATCCACTCCTGATGCCTCTGCACCCAGGAATTCTCTGCTATGTTAGCCCCCTTTTCCCACTGAGTTCCTCCTGGGGACACCATTTTAGAAAGAGGTCCAGGTTAGCCAAGCTTCATTCCTCTCTTGGCTTTATTTCTGAGTTTCCCCAACTTGGCATCTTCCTCCCACCCCACCCTGGCTTTTTAGTTCCCTTTTGTGTGTTGTCCTTCCCCATTAGAAAGTAAGTTTATCCCAATTAAATTACCAAAAAATTATTTTGTTGATCTAGAAAAAATAATAACAAAACTCATTTGAAAGATTAAAAGGTCAAGAATATCAAAGGAATTAATGGAAAAAAATGTAAAGGAAGGAGTACCAGAGCTTAAGCTGTATTGTAAGGCAATAATTACCAAAACTATCTGGTACTGGCTAAGAAATAGAATAGTGGATCAGTGGAATACAGATATATAATGCACAGTTGTAAATTATTACAGCAACCTTGTGTTTGATAAATGTAAAGATTTAAGCTTTCGGGATAAGAATTCACTGTGTGGTAAAAATTGTTAGGGAAATTGGAAAACAGTCTGGCAGAAACTAGGTATTTACCAATACACCATTTACCAAGATAAGATCAAAACGGATACATGACCTAGATAATAAAGGGTGATATTGTAAGTAAATTAGAAGAATATGGAACATATTACCTATCAGATTTATGGACCAGAGAAGGATTTATTAATGAAGAAATGATAGACATCATTGTGATATATAAAAAAGATAATTTCAATTATATCAAATTTTAAAAGTTTTCTATACAAACAAAACCAACGTAGCCAAGATTAAAAGGAAAATAGAGGGGAATTGAGGGGAAATTTTTATAAACAGTTTCTCAGATAAAGGTGTCATATCTTAAATATGTAGAGAACTCTGTCAAATTTATAAGGCTATGACTCAAACCCCAATTGATAAATGGTCAAACAACATGAACAAGAAGTTTTGGAAGAAGAAATCAAAACTATATATCGTCATATGAAAAAATGCTCTAAATCATTATTGATTTGAGAAATGCAGATTAAAACAACTTTGAAACACCATCTCATACCTATTAGATAAGCTAATATGACAAAAAAGGAAAATGAAAAATGTTGAAGGGGATGTGGAAAAATTGGAACACTAATACACTGTTGGTGGAACTGTGAATTGATTCAGCCATTTTGGAGAGAAATCTAGAATTATGCTCAAAGAGCCATAAAATTGTGTATGTATTGACCTAGCAATGCCATTATTAGATTTGTTTCCCAAGGTAATCAGAGAAAAATGAAAAGAACCTATATGTTCTAAAATATTTATAACAGCTCTCTTTGTGGTGGCAAAGAACTGGAAATTGAGGGGATGTCGATCAATTGGGGAAGGACTGAATAAGTTGTGGTATATGATTGTGATGGAATTCTACTATGCTATAAGAAATGATGAGTGGGGAGGGCCAGCTAGGTGGCGCAGTGGATAGAGTTCTGGCCTTGGAGTCAGAACAACCTGAGTTCAAATCCGGCCTCAGACACTTGACATTTACTAACTGTATGACCCTGGGCAAGTCACTTAACCCTGACTGCCTCACCAAAAAAAAAAAAAAAAAAGAAATGATGAGTGGGCTGGTTTTAGAAAAAAACATGGAAAGACTTGAATGAAATAATGAAGGGTAAAACAAGCAGAACCAAGAGAATGTTATGTATAGTAACAGCGATATTGCTTGAAGAGTTAACTGTGAATGACTAAGCTATTCTGAGTGATATAAACATTTGAATCAACTATAAAGGATCTATGAAGGAAGATGCTATCCACCTCCAGAGACAGAACTGATACGTGGAACTATGTATTATATAGTTTCATATATATATGTATATACATCTATGTCAAATGTTGGCCTTTTCTAGTACAGGGTTGGGAGGGAAGGAAGGAGACAGCTCAAAACTTAAAATGGGAAGGAAGGAAGGAAGGAAGGAAGGGAGGGAAAGAAAGAAGGAAGGAAGGGAGGGAGGAAGGAAGGGAGGGAGGGAAGGAAAGAAGGAAGTCCCTTTAAGGACAGAGACTGTCTTTCTCCTAGCACATAGTAAGCACTTAATAATTGCATGTTGCCTCACTTTGCCTTCACTAGAGTTCTTTAAGCAAAGACTGAAGACATCCTTTTCAAGTATGTTGTCAAAGGAGTCCATTTCCATCTACAGTTTGGGCTAGATGGCCTCCAGGATGGAAGGTTTTTGAAGCCAGGTCATCCAGGTTGTAAGCAGCAAAGCTGAGATTCAAACCCAGGTCTTCTGACTCTCACATTAGTACTTTCCCCACTGTATCACACTGTCTAGTCTTGTTGGAAGGGATCTCACATACAGCGTCTCAGTGAGAAGGGCCCTTGGGGGTGCCTGGTGCTACTTCTACCCATTGCTCCTATTTGTACCTTCTGGGATAGAAAAGAATAAGTTTAATCTGTCTTCTCTAATGCAGGGATGGAGGGAAGAAAGAAAGGAAAGAAGGAAGTAAAGAAGGAAGGAAGGGAGGAAGAGAGGAAGGGAGGGAAGAAGGAGCATTTATTAGGTACCTACTATTTGCCAGACACTATGCTAAGTGTTTAAAAAATATTATCTCAGCGCAATGGATAGAGCATTAGCCCTGGAGTCAGGAGGACCTGAGTTCAAATCCGACCTCAGACTCATAACATTCACTAGCTGTGTGACCCTAGGCAAATCACTTAACCCCATTGCCTAGCCAAAAAAAAAATATATATGTATATGTATAATAATTGTTATATAAGTACATAATTGTTTTATATAATTATATAATTTATTATGTATTATTTTTATATAATATATAATTTATATGATTATATATATAAATATATATATATTATCTCATTTGATCCTCACAATAACCTTGGGAGGTAGGTTCTATGATTATCCCTATTTTGCAGATGAGGAAACTGAGGCAAACTGAGGTTGTGACTTACCCACAGTCACACAGCCAGTAAGTGTCCAAGGCTGGATTTGAACTCAGGCATTCCTAATTCCAGGTCCAACACTCTATGCACTGTGCCACCTTGTTGTTTCTAGTCTATATTAGAAGATAGTAATTGTGTCCCTTCCAAGTTTTTTTTAATTCTACAGGCTAAAAACTCTCCAATTACTCCAACTAATCCTCAAAAATCTGGAGGCCCTTTGTCATTCTAGCTGCCCTCCTTGGGACACCCCAATTTGCTGACCTCCTTCCACACATGTGGTACCCAGAGCTCTAGATGATACAGGATTAGATGATGTGACAGGATTAGACCAGAGGACAGGATGACCGTCACCCCCCTAGTCCTGGACACTGTGCGTCTCTTACTGCAGACCAGGATCCCGTTGGTTTCCTTGGCTTTCTGAGAGGTCCCCCCTGCCCAAGCTGCGTCAGGCTGTCTATCATCGCAAACAAGTCATGATGACAGAGGAGTGATGCTAATTCTCTGGGAACTCTTGGGAAGCAGCTTCGAAGGCATTTCCAAAGGGGAAGCCAGAAGCATCTCAGGAGCAGATGAGTCACCTCTGAAGGGAGACTACTTCAAGGGAGATAGCAGTGACTCATCACCTGTGGGATGAGCTCTAAAGCTGGACTCAGGGGCCCTGGATTCCAATCCCAACTCAGACGCTTCATCCCGAGTGATCTTAAGCCAGTCCTCATCTGTCGAATAACAGCCAGCCTTTCTATAGCCTTCAAGGTTTACAAAAGCGCTTTACATAGGTTAACTCATTTTATCCTCACTACAGCCTTGTGAGGTAGGTGCCTCACAATGATCCTCCTTTTGCAGATTGTGGCTGCTAGAGTTTATACAGCTAGCTAGTAAGAGTCTGCAGCAGGATTCGAACTCAGATCTTCCAGACTCCAAATCTCTCACTCTCTTTTCAGTGTGGCACCAAGCTGCTTCAAAAAGGGAATCAGACTCTATGACCTCTAAGGTCCCTTCCAATTCTAACTTCTGTGATCCTATGTAGAAATTCTGGCTTATATGGTTTTCTTTTCTTTGTTAAATCTTAAGGGTCCCAGTCTATATTTTGACATGAATACTGCCAGTATTTAGATTATTTTATTCTTAGTGAAGAGCTGGGACAGACATACAACAACAATGATGATAGCTAATAATAAATAGATCACCTCTTTAGGACCCTTTTTAAGGTTTACGGAGACTTTGCTTATGACCTCCCCCTTATGGTAAACAGTGCATATATTTTTAACCCCATTTGATGGATGAGAAAAGTGGGGCTCGGGGCAATTAAGTCACATTGAATCACAAAATCTCAGAGCTGGAAGAGAACTCAAAAGTCACAAAAGTTTCTATTTACAGCTGAATGGGGCCTCAGCAATCTCTCCCTAGTTTCTCATGTTACAAATGGGGCAGCAGGTAAGTAATTTGCCCAAGATCACGCAGAGTAGGTAGCACAGCCAGGACTCAAATCTAGGTCTTCTGACTCCACTGCTTATTTTTCTGAGCTGCAGATTCTTCCTCAGAAAGCTGGGGTAATAGAGCCTAACCAAGGGGCAGCTACGTGGTGCAGTGGGTAGATCACTGGGCTTGGAGTCAGGAAGACTCATCTTCTGGAGTTCCAATCTGGCCTCAGACACTTCCTAGCTGTGTGACCCTGAGCAAGTCACTTTACCCTGTTTGCCTCAGTTCTTCATCTGTAAAATAAGCCAGAGAAGGAAATGGCAAACCACTCCAGTATCTTCGCCAAGGAAACCCCAAATGGGGTCACCGAGAGTCTGAAACAACTGAAAAACAACAACAACGTTGGTGTAAGGCCCGAATGAGAGAACATATGTCAACTGTTCAAATGTCAACTGTTATTAGGGAAACTTGCCTGGAGGTGCTAATGGGGTTTTATGTTCACAAAGGATTAGAGCCTCTACATTTCAGAGAAAAACAGGCTTAGTCTACCTTGGCATTGCATCAAGGAGCTGTGTTTGAGAGCAGGGTGAAGAGCAGGATTGTCCTTAATTAGGCCAGGAGATGGGATGCAAAGAAAAGTAGATTTTGAGCCGGGGGGGCCTGTATTCAGATCCTGGCTCGGCCACTTCCTGCTCATGTGACCCCAGGCAAGTAACCTCTGTGTGCCTCAGTTTCCTTATGTGGAGAATGAGGGGGTGTGGATTTAATGATTCTCAAGACTCTTTATAACTCCAGATCTGAAGACCGTGTATAGCATAGGTCTAGAGTTAAGGATACTAACTGCCTGAGGAGATCAGTTCTGAGACTGGGGAAAAGAAAAGAAACCTCCAAGGTATTCCCCCTCTCCCTCTTTCTCACTCAGACCCACCAAGAATGGGTTTTAAGGCAGGTAAGAGGTCGGGAAGGGGAAAGACAAGTCCAAAAGCTGAGGAGGAAGAGGGAGAAAGACAAGGATAGAACTCTTGTGACCCGCAGGAACAGCTGTCTCAGGTTGGCAGTTCATATGTAAGGAAGAAAGAAGGAAGGCAGAAGATTTGCCTCTATGTGACCAAATGCTAACTTCCTCTGGTGAGGACCAAAGGAATTCAGAGAAGGGGCCCAATAAAAATAGCTCACATCAACACTTTTTAAGATTTATGACGCACTTTGCTAACAACTTTCCATGCGGTACACAGTGCAAATATATTTCTTTTTGGAAGCAATTGAGGTTAAGTGACCTATCCAGGGTCACACAGCTAGTAAGTATCTGAGGCTGTATCTGAACTCACATCTTCCTGATTCCAGGGCCAGTGCTCTATTCTCTGCTCCACCTATCTCTCCCATCCTCATTTTATTAATGAAGAAAGTAAAGCTAAGGGCAATTAGGTGTTCGTCCAAGGCCCCACAGCCAAACCCTTAGGGTCAAGGCTCTTTCTACTATATAATACTGCCTCTTCATGGAAGATAAAATAGACCTAGTCTAGATAGGTGGTACAGTGGCTAGAGTATTGAGCAAGGAATCAGGAAGACTCATCTTCTGGAGTTCCAATCTGGCCTCAGACACTTCCTAGCTGTGAGACCCTGGGCAAGTCACTTAATCCTGTTTGCCTCAGTTCCTCATCTGCAAAATGAGCTGGAGAAGGAAATGGCAAACCATTTCAGTGTTTTTTCCTAAGAAATCCCCCAATGGGTTCACAAAGAGTTGGACATGACTGAGAAACAATTCGACAACAACAATCTATCTATAGAGGACAGGCACTAGACCAGTGGATAGAAGTCAGGGAATCATGTTTTGGTGCAAATACGAGAAAGAACTTTTTGACAATTCAAGCTGCCAGTGATGGAAAAGTCTGCTTCAAAAAAGAGTGAGTTCTGAGTCTAAAGGACTGCCAATGAAATATGCTACTCACGTCCTGCCAGAGAGGTGATGGACTTAAAATGCAGAATGAGATGTATTTTTGGACACAGCCAATATGGGGATTTGTTTTGCTGAACTATGCATATTTGTTATGAGGGTTCAAGTTTTCTTTTTTTTCCAGTGTGGGGGAGGGTGCAGTGGGAGGGAGAAATAATGAGTGCTTGTAAAATAAGTAAATAGCTTTTTTTTTTTTTTATAAATAAAAGAGTTGATTCTTATCACTGGAAGTCTTTAAGGCTTGGCTGATTTACCACCATCTATCTGTTTGAGATACTATGAGCTTAGGTGAAAGGTTGAATTTGTAAGGTCCTTTCTAACCTGGTGATTCTTTCATAGGTGAGCTGGAATTAGGGCTGGAATAGTCAGGGAAGACTTCATAGAAGAAATAGGGCTTAAGCTGAGCCTTGAAGGATGAGTATATTTTATATCAATTAGAAAGGAGAGGGGAGAGTGTTGAAGACCCAAAAAGAGTCATGGAGTAGAAAGTGAGATGGATAGTGCATGTACAAGGTGGGAAAAAACTGTGAAGGGCCCTGAATGCCAGGCTGAAAAATTTGGGCATTATCTTGAAGGGGCAGTCAAGTGGCACTGGAGAGAGTATAGGAGCTACAGTAAAGAAGACCTGGGTTCAAAGTCAGAATCAGATACTTACTAGCTGTGTTACCCTAAACAAGTCACTTAACCTATTTGCCCTAGTTTCCACATCCATAAAATGAAGATGGGCAGCCAGGTGGTACAGTAGATAGAGAACCAAGCCTGGAGTCAAGAAGAATTGAGTTCAAATCCAGCCTTAGATACTAGCTGTGTGACCCTGGGCAAGTCACTGACCCCTGTTTGCCTTAGTCTCCTCATCTGTAAAATGAGCTGGAGAAGGAAATGGCAAACCGCTCCAGTATCTCTGCCAAGAAAACCCCAAATGGGGTCATGAAGGGTCAGATACAACTGAAACTACTGAACGACAAAAATGGGGATAACCATAATCTCTACCTTTCAGGGTCGTTGTGAGGATAAAATGAGACGATCTTTGTACAGCTCTTAGCACAGTGCTTGACACATAATAGACTTGATAAAAATTGTTAATTATTATTACTAATTTTTTCAAAGCAGCCACTGAAGAAAATGTTTTGACATTATCTTGGAGGAGCCACTGAAGATTCTTTAGGGGAGGGAAATGACTTAATAAAAGTTGTGTTTTAAGATGAAAACATTTAACCACCAGGGGGCAATGCTGGCCACTTGCCTGATCTTGTTCAATTGTAAGAACTAGGCACAGGCGGTCCTATAATTACTCCCCAGTAGTTATAGCTCAACATCAACACCAGAGGTCATTTGGAAGGAAATGCAAAACTCTTTATGGTTCTAGGAGCACTGGTTTCTTCCACCCCTACCTCTGCCCCTTCTCTGAGTGAGGCCAATATGGATTTTTTATTGTTATATATATATATATATATATACATATATATGCCATACTTTTTTATTTGTACCCTAGCCTCTGGCATAGTGCCAGGCACATAGTTGGGTCTTAATAAATGCTTCTAAATTGAACTTCTAGGTTGGACTCAATCTGTGGCACCTCAACTTTTCCTATCCCCCGACCTGAGGGAACAACTCTGATTCCTAACTTCACTCCTGCCTCGGCCTCCAACCAGAGTTTGGAGCCCCAAGGACAAATGTTTCATGTTCCTTCTGTCTCTCTGGGTCTGGTCTGGTGCTGAGCACAGAGCTGGAAAACACAGAGGGAGCCAGCTCAGGGGAGAATGACTGTTCAGCTGAGCATATGGAAAAAGATGAGCAGATGGCCTGGGCCTGGGGGACAAGGTTCTCTCCAGGCCTTTGATAGTCTGACCAGGGATGTGTGTAATGTTCCCCATGCTTTCCACCCCCAGGGGTTGGGGAGGGGTGGTGCTGCTCTCCAGCCCAGAGACACAGAGAAGAGCTCTGGTGACATCCATTTTCCAAAAGAATGTACATGTACAGGCTGAGTCTGGAACTTTAGAAACAAAATAGAATACAATACAATAAAGAGCACCACAGAAAGTGTTGTCCTAGGCTCTACAAATGTTGTCCTGGCTCCCCACAGAGGGGAACGGCTCTTCACTGGACCAATTGTCAGTATCCCTGAGTAGGGTTCAGGGTAAGGGCACCCAGAAGAGGGTATATTGGCCCCCAAAATCCTCCAGACAGTTTTCAGAAGCTAGGGACCTCTTCCTCCCTCCCTCTCCCTCTTCCCTTCTATTTCTCCTTCTCTTTCTCTCCCTCTTCCCCTCTCCCCATCT
>NW_020953957.1:3173640-3293804 GCF_900497805.2 Vombatus ursinus
TTCTCTCTTCCTTTTCTTCTCTCTCTCCCTCCCTCTTCCCCTCTCCCTCTCTTCTTCCCTCTTCCCCCTCCTTCTCCCTCTCCCTCTGTCTCTCTCCCCTACTCCCCCTCTCCTTCCTCTCTCTCTCTCTCCTTCTCTCTCTTTCCCTCCCTCTTCCCTTCTCTTTCTCTCTTCCCTCTTCCCCATTCCCTCTCTCCTTCCCTCTCTCCTTTTTCCTTTCTCTTTTTTGTTCTTTTCTATTCTCTCTCCTCTCTCTCTTTTTTCTTCTCTTTTCTTTCTTCCATCTGTCTCTCTGTTTCTCCCTCACTCCCACCCTCTGTCACTTCCCTTTCTCAATTCTTTCCTCATCTTCTTCCCCCTCTTCTCCAGAGTGAAAGGCAGAAAGATCTGGATTCAAATTCTGCCTTGGATATCTATTAGCTGTGTGAAACTATTTTGGGCAAGTCACTTAACCTCTCTGTGACTCAGTTTCCTTATCTGTGAAATGAAGGGGCCTCCAAGATCCCTGCTACTTCTAAATCTGTGTGTGCTGTGTTCCTTCCTCCCCATTCTGTTTCGTCTCTCTTTCTCCTGTTCTCTCTTCTCTCTCTGTCTTTTTCTCCTTGCTCTCTCTCCCTCTTCCTGTTTTTCTATCTCAGTCTCTGTCTGTCTCTCCCTCCTTCCTCTCCCCACACCCTTCCCCAGAGGAGAGATTACCCCCTCCCAGGTCCTCTGAGGCATTCCCATGGGTGGAGGAGAACACTGCCGATATTTTGGGATCTTCATAATAAATTTAAGAACTCAATTTACTGTTCCGTATTTGCTTGTTGAAAGGAGACCAACGCAGGCCTTGATTGCATTTCCTCCCCTGGCTTTTATCAGCTGGCACGGGTTCCTGTCTAGTTTCAGATTGGTTTGCTTGTTTGCATCTTGTTTTCTCCACATCCTTTTCACATTTGTCCCTATCAGCGCGTCTCAGAGGAGGAGCTGTCTATGTAATTCCCTTGGTCCATGGTGGAGCCTGACACCATGCTAAGCTAGGCTTTGTGACAATGGAGGTGAGAACAGGCAATGTCCCAGAAACCTTCTGCCCTCATCCACCTCTTAGGGTCCAGTGAGGCAAGGGGACCCCAGGACATAGGAGATAAGCTCCATCTGATGCCATCAGGAATTTTCTTCCTCCTTTCCTACTCCATGGTCAGTCTTTATTTGTTGCCACCCTAAAGCTGCTAGTGGGGAGACTCCTGTGTCTTTCTTCAACTTGTTGTTGAGTTGTGTCTGACTCTTCATGACCCCATTTGGGGTTTTCTTGGTAGAGATACCGGAGTGGTTTGCCATTTTCTTCTCCAGTTCATTTTACAGATGAGGAAACTGAAGCAAACAGGGTTAAGTGACTAGTCCAGGGTCACACAATGGCTGGATTTATATTCATGGACATGAGTTTTCCTGATTCCAAGCCCAGTGCTCGATCCACTTTTTATGACTTCCAGGCCTTCAGGCTATCCCGGCTCCTAGCCTAAGCCCAGTATCCCCTTTCCTTTCTTTCTGTCTCCTGAGACAGAGGATGGGTTTTTCCAGCCATATTTCACACATATACACACACACTCGCCTTCTCATACCCTAGCTCTCCATCTTCCATCTCCATGCATTTATATTCTCTGTCCACCATGTCTGAAAAGTTCTTCCTCTTTGTCTCCATTTCTCAGAAACTCAAGTTTTCTTAGAGGCTCAGCTCAAGCACCACCTTCTACATTAGGCCTTTTCTGGTTTCTCCAACTGCTAATGTCTTCCCCCACATGCAAGTTTTGCACATGCAAGTTTTATACGTAGTGACCCAAAAGTCAGCACAATTTTAAATTTTAGTAGTTTGAAACTTTTGTCTTTTTTTCTTTAATTTAAGCCTTAATAGCTTAAAACTGAACTAAGACTTTTGGGACACTCTGTATCTACCTCTATGTGTACATGTTGCTTCTGTGGGTAGACTTTAAGGTCATTGAGGGCAGGGACTATTTTACCTTTGTCTTTTTATCTCCAGTTGCTTAACATAGTGTCTAGAGCTCAATAAATGCTTGTCGATTGAATGATTAATTGACTTTACTAATACTTAGGGAGAAACTTCCATACATACTTCAATGGTTCCATGGTTTCTTAAGTAAGAGTGGTCCCTCTACCATCAAGATTGCAGCCCCTTCCTGCCCTCTCATTCTTCGAGATTCTTGTCTTCATTTCAAAGATCCTCCATAGAAAATCTCCCCAATATGCTGAAGGCCTCCCCCTGGTTCTTTTAATACCTTGGGGTAATGAGTATGTCATAGTCCATCTGTTTTTTCACATTATAGCCTCATGGGCCTCCTAACTGCTTTTCTTCTGGTCATTCATGCCCCTGGTGGTGCCTTTTGTGGAACTTCATGCCTGCACTTCGCTTCTGGCAAGAAGCTGCTGTCTACTTATACCTACCACCTTCGGGTTACCTATGGGACAAAGGGTAAAAAAAAATCAACCTTACAGAGCACACAGTTGTTCAGTTCCAGCACACAGACAGTCAAATCCACCTGATCCCTCTCTTAGCCAAGAAGGCCAATAGAAACATCCCGGGCCAATGAGCCTCCTTCATACATGGGACAGAATCTCCCCTGCTATTGGCCAAGCCACCATGCTGTCCAGAAAGCAGATCATGTATGCCTTTTCACTCTAGAGACCCCTGATTTCTCTTCCCAGAGAAAGCTGACGCCCCTCTTTTGAGGTTAGCCTTCCTGACCCATCACTTGTCCATATTAGCAAGGTTCCAGCTATCTCCCCAGATTCAGAATTATAACTCAATCCTCAAACCAGGAAAATATTTGCTGGAAGGCTCTCTAGTTCATAGTATCCCCTGTATGTGCTGGGGTTTGCCTTTGTAGCGTGCCCTGATCACCTAACGTGGAGGATATCAATCCCGTTACCACGCTGGGGTATAGGTTATATCTCACACCTCTCCCTAGGGTTCTCCGGTACCCTTAAGGGAGTTTTGTGGCTGTCAGCCAACGGCTCCAGTCCCTATCACTGTATATTCTCAATTGTTGGGAGGGTCACCTGTACCCCAGTTCCATTTAGCCATTAACAGTAGGATTAGCTCTCCTCTCTACACTGTGGGGGAACTGTGACCTTCACCCTGTACACAGGACAGAGCAAGCAGATGCAGGCAACCGAAGAGGCTACCCTCACCCACAGCGGTAAGGGATGCAGAGCCTCTATGTTAGGAGATCTGAGCATGCCCGAGCAAGCCTCCTTAGGGGTTCCTCTGTTGGAGGATCTGGGCATGCTCCACACATACAATCATCAACAGCCATTCTTAAATACCTCCCAGCTCCATAATTCCATCAGTATGGGTATTACCTTCTCTGCTACAGATCCCAATCCCCATTATACTTTAGTAGATGTTGTGACCAAAAATATTCATCACCTAGGGGCCAGCTTTCTGGGAAGGGGTTTCTCTGAACTTACCTAAGCTGATTTGGGAACAGCAGACATATAAACCATGGTCAGGCCCAAATGCAAAGCCTGTCCAGCTCAGTAGGAAGGACCTGCCAGAGCTTATACTATGCTGGCATGGCCTTCGAGAACCCAAGGTCATCTCCCTACCACAAAAGGACTTCAGGAGAGAAATCTATAATCATGCCCTCCTATGATTCCAATCAATCAATCAACAAGAATTTTATAGGCTCTTACTATATGCCAGGCACTGTACAAAGCACTGTGAACACAAATAAAAGCAAAAACATTCTCTGCCCTCAAGGAACTTACATTCTATCAATAGAAAAGAGCCATTTTTTTTTTCAGTTTTCATATTGGAATGACCATGAAAGGAAGCACTTGCCTAAATGCCTCAGCCACAAGAATAAGAGAAATTGGAGAGAGTGAGACCCACAATCTGTGCTGTTCCTTCTGTGCTTGGCTTCCCAAGGCCTCTGTGCCTCTGACAAGGAGGCTCTTGGCTTCAGGAAGAGGCTGAGGGCATGTTAGGAAGAGGAAGAGAACTTGGGTGGGGCCGCTGCAAATATTGTGAGTGAAGCAACCCTTTGGGCAAATCCTTGAATTCTTGAAGAAGACAAGACATGGAAATACCTTAACCCCACAAAAAATTTTCCTGGGATCACACAGGGAGGTGGTGCCTCAGGTCAGGTGACCCAACTTCAACACCATGAGCCATGATGAGCCACTACTGACTTGGAGATTCCCCTGGCCCTTCTGTCCTCTGAACACAAGCTCAGTAGCAGTGACTCCATAGAGGCACCGTGTTCTTTTCCCTTCTGTACCCTCCAATACCAAAGCTACTCACTTGGCAAAGTCCAGAGATGCTGTCTCTCAGTGCCAGAGGTGATCTAATAGCTAAGCTCATTCTCTGCCCTTAGGGAATTTCAGGTCTCCCCAGGACTGATAGCGCTTCAGCCAAGTTTCTATTATCCAGGGATTTTCCAGGCCTCTCGTCTTGCCTCCTTTCTCCTGCTCCCACTCTAGCTTTTACTGAACCTAGGTCAGGTTCAGCAGAAAGAATATGGACTTGAAAGTCTAAGGACCTAGTTATAAATCATACTACCTGTGTAACCTTGGGTAAATTATTTCACCTCCCTGGGCCTCGGTTTCCTCATCTGTAAAATGAAAGGGTTAGGCTGGATGGCCTCTGAAACCCCTTCCAACCCTCAATCTAAGATCCTGTGACCCGGAGGAGGTGTTTTATTAAGGATTCCCAGTCGAGCACAGAGTGAACTAGCTAACCTCTAAGGTCCCTTCTGACTCAGGAACATATGTGTCATTAGCCCCATTTTGCAGATAGGAATGCTAAGGGTTTGAGAGGTTTAAAAAATGCTTATTGAATAAATGAATGAATGAATAAATTTGCCCACAATCACAGTTTGTGACAGTGAAGGACATGCAATGCCAGCCCATGATTTAAGCCTGTGCTCAGGCTTAAGGTAACATAGTATAACAGAGCACTAGACCCAGGGGGAGGCTTCATTTTTTTTAAAATAATGTTTTATTTTTCCCCAATTACATGTAAAAGCAATTTTTGATGCTCGTCTTTTGGGAGGTGAGGCAATTGGGGTTAAGTAACTCGCCCAGAGTCATACAGCTAGTGAGTGTTATGTGTCTGAGTTCAGATTTGAACTCAGGTCCTCCTGACTCCCTCCTGACTCCCTCCTGACACTCATTTTTTAAAATTTTGAGTTCCAAATTCTCTCCTTCCCTCCCTCCCTCCCTTCTCTCACCCCTCCCTGAGATGGTAAGCAATTTGATGTAGATTATACATGTGCGATCATGCAGACATTTCCAGGGTGAGGGTTCCAATCCATGCTCTGCCACCAGGGCACTCTGACTTTGGGCAAGTCACTTAACCCTGGGCCTCAGTTTCCTCATCTATAAAATACATGGGGGAATTTAAAAATTAATTAAAAATTAAATTATTTTCAATTAAATTAAAAAAGCAAACATTTATTTAATGCTGAATGTGAGCAATGCAGGGATAGGCAGCAGGGGCAAATTCAAAATTTGGATGAAACTAGACTTTGCACCAAAAAATAAAAAATAAAAATAAAGAAACTAGGCTTCAACCCTTACTGAGCTTATGGTCTAGTCAAGGGGATAAGACACAACTGTACAATATCACATGGTTAGAAAGATGCTCTTTGAACTCTAGTAGGTCCTGATAGATGTAAGCTCCTCCAGAGGAAATAGAAACTTTCATTTCTCTTAGAGGCAAATGAGACAACCAGAGAGGGCTGGACTGCCTATGATCTCTGAGCTGGATTCCTGCTTCCCCATTCTAGGTTTCTGAGGATCACACAAGGGAAGGCAGTGCAAGCTTTTGGCTGCAATGCAGGTTCCCGGTAACATGGGGAGTTCCAGTTCCCAGAGTGCCCATCCTAGAACACAGGAGATGAGGATTTGACTGTTGAATTCACTCTGTGCATTTGCTAGGAGGCGACATCTTCCCATTTTAAATGTCAGGTCCTGGCCTCTACCTTCCAGAAATCTTCATCCCAGGCAATGGACAGTCCCTGCTGTCTGAAGTGAATTGCTCTCCTGGTCTGCATTATCAGACAGATGTTTTAGGCCACCCGACTAAAGTTCTGGGCCAGGGGGTTTTGTCTGTTCCATCTGCTCTCAATCAGCATTAGCAGATGAGCTGGCCTGCTCATTACCACCCACCCCCAAAGCTGGGCTACCTCCAGTGCCCTCTGATGGGAACTGGCCATGTTGAGTCTGTCACTGCTGATGGTGATAGCTTCAGCCACCCTGACATACTATGTGCCCCAGTAGCCACAGAGCATCTGGTCCAGGCCAAGAAAGACAGGTGTAGATTTGAAGATACCTTAGAGAACAGAGTCTAACCCTCTCATTTCACAAATGAGAAGTGATTTGTCCAAGACAGACAGCAGAGCCAGGACTTGAACCCAAAATGCTCAATTCCAAATCCAGTGTTCTTTCTATGGAACAATACTACTCCAAGAGCCCAGATCTACCCATTAAACAGGTTTCACAAGAGGCAGCCAAGATGTGGCAGAAAGAAGACTGCACACGTAAAGGCAAGACAGACCTGGTTTCCACTCCCACCTCCAACACTTACCAGGCCCATGACGTGTCATAAATGACAGGTCATTTATGAGGTTCTCTGAGGCCTCAGTTCCATCATCTTGAAAAAGGGGAGAATAATACATGTAATGGGGCATCTAGGGGGCAGAGTAGATAGAGTGTCGGGCCTAGAATCAGGAAAATCTGAGTTCAAATTCTGCCTCAAGCACCTAGCTGTGTGACCCTGAGCAAGTCACTTAACCCTGTTTGCCTCAGTTTCCTCATCTGGAAGAGGCAAACTGGAGAGGCAAACCACTCCAGTATTTCTGCCAAGAAAACCACAACTAGGGTTATGAAGAGTCAGACATGATTAAAATGACTGAACGACAACAAAATGCCTATAATACCTATTGCAGAGGGTTGTCAGGAGGCTCAAATGAAATCATAAATGTAAAGCACCTTGCAAATGTTCCTATATGTCAACTATTACTAGCGATATCATGATTTCTTCCATTAATGGGTCTTTGTCATTCACCATCCAGCCCTCTGCTGATGTGGCCCAGGACATAATGAATACTAATTAGTTCAAGAATGGTATAGTTCCCCTTATATGATTTACAGTTTACAAGACACTTTCATATCCACCATTTCTTTTGACCCTCAGAACAGGCCAGAAAGGGCAGTGGTAGAAGTCTCATTATCCCATCTTACGGATTTGCTCAAGCCAAGGTGGTCTCACTGCTAATTAGCCACAAATGAGGGACTGACTCTGTTCCAGCCTTCTGACTCCTAAGAGAGGGCAGCTTGGAGCTCCTCTAAAGGACCTTGGTGATTTTTTTCCTTGGCGGTAACTTGGATGACCAGTCCTTTGATGTTTTTCCCATTTTGCCTGAATAGGGAAGGAGCAGCTGTATCCTGAATCCTTAGAACTCAGCACGACCTGGCAGTCAGTCAACAAGCGTTTATTAAGTGTCTACTATGGGTCAAGCACTGTGCTAAGCACTGGGGATACAGGGAAAGATGAAAACATATCCCATTTTACAGATGAGGAAACTGATACAGGCAGAGGTTAAGTGACTTGCCCAGGGTCACACAGCTAATAAGGACCCAAGGACAAATCTGAACTCAGATCTTTGTCACTCCAGATTCATCTCTCTCTCTCTCTCTCTCTCTCTCTCTCTTTCTCTCTCGTTCTCTCTCCCCTCTTTGGCACCAGGTAATTTTGGTCTCTCTCTCTCTTTCTCCTCTATGGCACCAGGTAATTTTGGTTGGGGGAAGGAAAGGCATTGGAGCATTGAAGGGGGCATCAGGAAAAGCCTCATATAGAAAGGAGCCTTTGAACTGAGCTTTGAAGGAAACTAGGGTTGTAAGAGATGAAGGTATATAGTAACAGCAATATAGTTCGAAGAGTACCTGTGGATGACTGAGCTATTTTGAGTAATATGAATGTTCAAATCAACTCCAAAGAGTCTGTGAAGGAAAACTTCCAGAGAAAGTGTTGATATGCAGAAGTATGTGTTAGATGGTTCCATCTATATATCTTTATCAAATGTTGACCTTCTCTCATGCGGGGTTGGGAAGGAAACAATCTGGAACTCAAAATGTAGCAAAAATAAATAAAATTAAAGCAAGGAGGTGTAAGGAGAAATTCCAGGCATGGGGGACAGACACAGAACTGTGGAAGATCAAGGTCAAGGGTGAGGAACAATCAGAAAGTCAGTCTGGCTAGGCTGAATGAGAGTAATGTGAAATACAGCTGGACTGGGAGGTTGGAGCAAGATTTTAAGGGCTTTAAATGGAAGCTATTGAAGATTCTTGAGTAAGAGAGTGACCTCATCCATCCTGTGCTTTAGGAAAATCATTCTGGCACCATGTAGAGAAACACTGCGGTGGAGAAGGCGATCCTACTTCGTTAGAGTTAAGCAGAAATTTGGGGAGAAACCTTTCATTTCACCTAGCCCTGCCTGTCTCCCCCCAGGTATCCCACAGATAATAACAACAACAATGATAGCTAACATTTATATAGCACTTACTACATACTGGGCACTGCAGTATTACCTGGGGAAGTGCCCCCTCCGTCTCTTTCCTGGACATAGCCCAGGCACACTGGCAGCTTTCTCTCCCCATAAGAAGCAACAAGACAAGATGAGAGAGAACCGCTCAGGCTTATCTCTCTGGTACCTGGAGGAGGAAAGGAAGGCAGCAATTAATCGTACAAGGCCTGCAGTTTGTGCAGCTTAGGCTCAGATAAAAAGTTTAATTATCCCTAAGCCCTAACACAAATTAATTAGCCTCCCATATTACTGGAGTAAGCCTGCCTGTCCCTGCCTCAGCGTAGACGGCACTTTGGATTCCCGAAGACAGCAGATTGGATTCCGAGGCAGGAGAGGGTCTGGGACCCACTCGTTGTGAAAAGGGTCATTGCGTAGTGGAACATTGGGCCCCAGACTCAGTGTCCTGACTGGGCATCAGTCTCTGCTGGCTTTCTGCTTTGTGAGTGGTGAGGGCACATCCCTACCTTCCAAGCCCTGATCCCTGAGGGCCCCTTTCACTTCCCTTCACTTTCAAATGCCATTCTCGGAAAGGCTCATTTTTCTTGTGGAAGGAGACAAGGCTGTGTGCTAAGATTCTTCCAGGAGGTCTGCCTGTCTCCATGGACTTCTCAACTTTTCATTATCTTTCCTGCTCTTTCTCCTTTTCCCTCTCTCCTTTTCTGTTCCTTGCATCTGGCTGGGCAAGGATAGAACTGAAAATCGGACCTAGGTCAAGCTGTGATCTGGACAAATGCCTCAGTGACCCCACGCCCATCCAACCCTCCTGAACCATTGGGGGCTGGGTCAGCTAATGATGGTGGAAGGTGAGCGGATTGTATTGTATGTATATACCAAGTCCGGCATGATATAAGGAAGACAGTAATGGATCTGGAATAAGAAGGCTTGGTTTGGAGGCCCAGTCCTACCTCTTCACAGAACTGGAGAATAGGGAGGGCCGTCTGGCCAACTTGCCCTCCAGACCCTGCTTGAATACGTTCAATGAAGTCTTCACACTGCTCAGGCGGAGGAATTAAATAACCCATCATCCACACCCGAGAGAATACAGTCTCCCACTGCTCCTCCTCCAGTTCCATTCCTCTCCTCATGTGGAGCCCCAACCCCAGAACCTTTCTCTGTTTTAACCCTACCCAGACATTTCCTCCCCAGGCCTCCTTCCCTAAAACACTTGCTCCGCAGTTCCCGGGGTTTTCAGCATCTCTTCCTGGGGAAAGCCGATCATAGGGTCAGCAATCCATGCACAAAGGCATCACTGACTACCCAGGGTGCTGCTGCAGGTGTGCTATTTTTAGCTTGGGCTGTTTGCCAGCGTGAATGAACCCCTGTTTAAGAGAAGGAGCTGGCTAAGAGGTGAGACTACAAGGTTCAGATCCTGGAGAGCCCAGACATTTAGCACCAAGTCTGTGCTGACAATTGTGGGTGAGGGTGGCCACCACCCCACAGGCTGAATGAGAGGGAGGGACCAAGCTAAGAAAACTAAGGCATGGGGGGGGAGGGATAGAGTCTGGAGAGAGGGGGATGACTCAGGAATGCTTTCTTTTAATTTTTTTAATTACCAAACATTTGTTTTGCTCTTCCGCCTCTGTTAAGAAAAGAAAAAAAATGGGGCAGCTAGGTGGAGCAGTAGATAGAGCTCTGGCCTTGGAGTCAGGAGGACCTGAGTTCAAATCTAGCCTCAGACACATGACACTTACTAGCTGTGTGACCCTGGGCAAGTCACTTAACCTAGATTGTCTCACTAAAAAGAAAAAAAAATTTAAGAAAAGAAAAAAAAATCTTGCAAGAAATACACATAGACAAACAAAATATGCCTACATTGGCCAGATCCAAAAATGTACATACCATTTTATATCTTGAGTCTATCATCTCTCTGGTGATCCAGAGATGGGTAGCATTCTTCATCATCATTGGCCACAGTGCTGATCAGAGTTCTTAAATCTCTCAAGCTTTTCTTTTCTTTTTTTTTTTAACAATGTTGCTGTTGTACAAATTGTTCTCCTGATTCTGCTCACTTCACTCTGAATCAGTTCACACGAGTCTTCCTAGGTTTCTCTAGAAGAAACAAATTATGGTATATGAATGTCAGGGATACTTCTTCACTGCGACCCAAGAAGGTAGAACTTCATCTTGACCCCCTCCCAGGGGCAACTGTGCAACTGTGGGGGATATCTCTGGAATCTGAGGGCCTGGGTTCAAATCCTGGCTCTGCTACTGACTTTGCACACTTCATGTCACCTCGAGAGGTCTCAGTTTTCTCATCTGTAAAATATGGAGGCTAGACTAGATAATCTGAATCCCAAGATCCCAGAATCTCAGAGTTGGAGAAGGCTGGCTGAACACCCTAAGCCAGGTTTAAAGCCTTTGGCCCTCTTTGTGTTACTGTTCATGAGAGGTAGAAAGGACCCCTCCCTTTAGTACAGGTATGCTTAATCTGGGGTCTGTAGATTACTTTCAGGGGCTCTGCAAACTTAGAAGGAAAAAAACATCTTTATTTTCACTAACTCTAATTGCACTTCAGCATTTTCTCAATTATTTTAAGCCATTCTCCTGGAAGGGGTCCATAGGCTTCACCAGATGCCACAAGGGTCCATTATGCAAAAAAATCCTCTATCACTCCATGTGACTTATCACAAAATAAATAAAATCCCAACATGTCACAAAGAAAGAGAGTTTTCTGCTATTAAAAATATTAACAAGGGCCTCTTCACTTCCCCACCTCTATTTCTTGACAGAGGTAGGGGACTTACAGGTGTGGAAGGCTGCATGCATTGTCAAGTTAGTTTTGTTGAATTGTTTTTTCCTCTTTTTAAATTCTTTATTCCAAGGGATTGTCTTCTGAAAGGCAGTGTGAGGAGGATATATTGGGAAATATAAGTGATGCAAAAATCATATCAATAAAAATATATTCTTTTTCAATATGCTTCTTATTTCCCCCTTAGGCAGCTGCCTTCCCCTAGTTTCTGTCCTGGTTGGAAGGGATTTTTGGAGGTCATCCAGGTCAACCTAATACAAAGAAATACAAAATGGATAATAAATACAAATACAAGAAATACAAAATTAATCAAGCACCTACTACATATAAGGCACCGTGACAGATGGGACACAAAGACAAAATGAGACACAGCCTCTTCCTTCAAGGAGTTTACAATCTAATAGAAGTAGTGGGAAACTGGACAGGTATATCAGTAACTATAAGACAAGTTAAATCAGGAAAGGCCAGAGTAGTATGAGAGATGTGAAGGATATATCTATGAAGGCTTCATGAATGAGGGCAAACCTCAGGAGGACCTTGAAGGAAGGAAAAGATTTCGGTAGGCAGAGGTTTGAGGGATGATTGGCCTCTTATCTTCCCTGACTTTGTTCAACAATCAGCCCCAATCCCACGTATCCAAGAGGCCTATCCCTCTAGCCCACGGCCCGCTGCCAATTCCTTCCTTTTTCAGATTGCCTTCCATCAACTCCATACGTCTTGTATCTCCCTGGTTATTTACATGTTGTCTTCTGCATTAGATCATAAGCTCTTTGAGGGTAGGGACAATTTTTGCCTCTCCTTGTATCCCCAGTGATTAGCACAGTGGTTGATATATGGTAAATAGTTGTTATAAATATTTGTTGACTTGATTTTCTAACTTATCAGCTATAAATGTTTGTTGACTTACCTTGAATACAAGTGCATGTAGGTGTAAGAGACCAAGATTAGGGAACATTGTGGCTGAAATCTGGAGTAAGTGAAGGGGAGTCGTGTGAAATAAGGCTGGAAAGGTAGGTGGGAACCATATTGTGGAGGGCTTTGACTGACAGGCTGACAGATTTGTATTTTATACTGTAGGCAATGGGAAACAACTGTAAGTTTCAGAACAAGAGAGCGATTTGAATTTTGAAGATACTAAAATTAAAACCCTCACTTTACAGGTGAGTTAACAGAGCCCAGAATGATCAAATGTCTTGCCAAAAGCAACACAGGTAATAAGTAGCAATTCTAGGATATGAACCTAGATCTCCTGATTACAAATACAGTGTGATGTAAAGGATGGAGTAGAGAGAGGAGAGGCAGGAAGACCAGTTAGGAGATTACAACTGTGGTCCAGGTGAGATAATCAGGGCCTGAACTAGAGGGGTATTGGTGAGAATAGACAGGGAGAGACAGATGGTCCCTGAGTAGTGGGCTGCCCCAGAAGGTACCCCTTCACTGAAGGTTTTCAAGAAGAAAATGGAGGATCCCTTCTCCGTGGAATGGGTTCTCATCCAGGTAACAGGTGAATTAGATGTGCATTGCTGCCCCTTCCAGTTCTGAGATTCTGTGATTTTATGATATTATGAGCTTGGAATAGAAAAGACTTATCAGTTGGTTGGACATGAGGAAGAGCGAAGAGTCCAAGACAATGCTAGTAGGAAAAAGTTGTTACCACCAATGGAAACGGTCAAGTTGGAAGGAAGGGTGAGTCTGGGTACATACTGTGTGACCCTGGATAAGCCCCTTAACTTCCCTAGGGCCTCAGTTTCCTCATCTGAAAAATAAGGGGTTTTGACGAGATGCCTGCTGAGGTCTTTTCCAATCCAGTGATACTCTAATGAATGCGTCATCACAGCATATTGAACTTGAGGTACTAGAGCATGATCAAGGTGAAGATGTCTGCCAGACATCCTGGACAAGTGGTGATTCAGCTTCCTGTGGCAGGGAGCTACTACTACTACTACTACTACTACTACCACCATCACCACTATCACTACTGCTACTACTACTACTACCACCACCACTACCACCACTACTATTACTACAACTACTACTAACAACTACTACTACTACTAATCATTGCTCCTACTACTATTGCTACTATTACTATTATTGCTACTCCTATTACTACTACTACTAATTATCATTATTATTATTATTATTATCATTCAGTCATTTCGGTCATATATGATTCTCCTGACTCCATTTGGGTTTTCTTGGCATCTAGATACTGGAGATACTGGAGTAGTTTGCCATTTCCTTCTCCAGCTCATTTTATAGATAAGGAAACTGGGGCAAACAGGGTTAAGTGACTTGCTCAGGGTTACACAACTAGTAAGTGACTCCAAGCCCTGCACTCCATGCACTGTGGCACCACCTAGCTGCCCTAATAATAATAATAGTAATAATGTCAACTATAACAATAACAATAATAACAATATTTAACATAAGTTCTTTATGATTTGCAAAATATATACATTTAATCATTTGCTTGTCAAAACAATCCTGTGAGGTAAGTACTACCATTATTATCATCTTCATTTTAAAGATGAGGAAACTGAGGCTCAGAGAGATCAGGTGACTTTTCCAGGGTCACACAGGTAGCACGTATCAGAAGTAGAATTTGAAGCCAGCTCTCTCCTGAGTCTAAAGCCAGTGTTTTCTCTACCATCCCACACTGCCTCTACTACGATCTCATTGAGTAAGCCATCCCATTTTGAGACAGCCCCAACAGTTAGAAAGGTCTTCCTTATGGGGAAGACAAAGTCAGCCTCCCTCAAAGTTCCCCACATCGGTTCTGTGGCTGCCTTCTAGAAGAATACAAAAGTACCAAGTGGGCAGCTAGCTAGCAGAGTGGATGGAGTGCTGGACTTAGGAGCAGGATGACCCAGGTTTGAATCCCGCCACAGATCCTTGTTATTAGGTGTGTGAGTGGGGCAGGTCTCTTAACCTGCCTTAGTTTCATCATCTGTAAAATGGGCATAATAACAGCATCCAACCTCCAAAGGTTGCTGTCAAGAACAAGCGAGATAACATATGTAAAAAGTATTTTTATGAGGTGACTGTACATACAAAAGCAGAAAGAGCCTGACCCTCTGACTTGGTGTCACACTAGCCCATTATTCTGTGGTGGTTGAACCGTGTATTTGGGAATTAGGGATACTAAAAATAATAATAATAATAGCTAAGAAAGGCATCGTCCTAAGTGCTTTACAAATATTATCTCATTTGATCCTCACAACAACCCTATGAGTTAGGGGCTATTGTTATATCCATTTTACAGTTGGGGAAACTGAGGCAGGCAATGGTTAAATGGCTTGCCCAAGATCATAGTCTAGTCATTGCTACCTGTGTGACCCTGGAAAAGTCACCTAATCTCTTTGAACCTCAGTTTTCTCATCTTTAAAATGAAGATAGTAAGTGCCTGAGGTGGGATTTGAACTCAGATCTTCCTGATGCCAGGGCCAGTGATCTCGCCACTGTGTCACCTAGCAGTGATGCTCTAGGTCTGATTTCCAGTATAGTTTTCCCTGTATTTCTGAGTTTATGTTTCCCTGTGGTTTGTGTGTTGTAGTTCAGGCTGTGTTCTAAGATGCTTGAGACCGTATCCCAGCTTGCACCTGCAGGCTGGGCAGTGATGCCTCTGCGTCTGTAACAATTTCAGAACCCTTTCTTTCTCGGGAATGCCTCTGTCAGAGGTTGCAGGGGACGGTCATTGTCTGGTGGGATGAGCACATGCAGAGGTCATTATTGTAAGTTTTAGCCGGGTCTGCTTGGGTAAGTCATCCCTTCTCTTTGGCCTGCAGTTTCTTCATCTATAAAACAAAGGTGATCTCTAAGGGAGTGAGCCACTTCATGACTAAATAAAACTGGGCTTCTGAAAAATGACTGATTTCGCTCAAAATCCCTTTCACCCAGTCCCAGAGGACTCTACATTCTCCGGTCGTAGTTGGTTGTATAGAATTTGGCTTGTAACAAACAAGTTTTCTGTTTGAGTTGTTTGGAAAATTTTTTGTTAAACAGAAATTTTCACCTTGCTGATGTTTGTGGTCACAGGCTTTGGCTGTGTTTGTTTTCAGGGATAGCACCCTGCAGAAATCTCACTTTTCCATTAGACTTTAAGTACCTGAATGGCCAGGGTGATTTTTCATTTTGTCTGTGGCCACTGTTTGCACACTACCTTATTCCAAATAGGTACTGATTGGACTGGATTCAATCTGATTCTCCCAACCCAAAAAGGGCACCACATCTCCCCGGAAGTCCTCCCCCTTGCCAGACCTGGTGCCAGGGGGCACCTTGGCACAGCTCTGGCATCTAAGTTAAAAAAAAAAAGCAGCAGCAAATGCAATCACTATCAAAAGTCTGTCCTGACTTCCCTTGGGTTGGGAGAAGGGGGAGAGGGAAGAAGGCCATTCCCAGATTAGGTTTGTTGACTCTGTTTTGTCTTGTGGGGCTCTGAGTTGAAGGCACCAAGTTGAATAACTGTCAGGACCAAATGTGATGATTTATCACCAGTCAGAGGAGGCTCAGACCTGCAATCCAAAATTCAACAAACCTTTGTTTGCTAAGTTCCTAGCATATGTGAGGCACTAGAGACGCAAAGGTATTGAGGACGTAGACCTTGCCATCAGGGAACCTAAGTTTCATGGGAGAGGGGGTTAATGTTGAGGGAGGGGAAGCTAAACATTCTTACCCCTACACAGATAAGTAGAAAGGAAGTTTCCAAGTATCCAAATAAAGTGCCATAAAAAGAAAGACCACTACCATTTGGAGGGGAGGAAGTCAGAGAAGGTCCTGGAAGAGATGGCACAGGATTCAGGACTTGAAAGCAGGCAGACTTTAACCCTTTGTACCTATAGCCCCCTCCACCTGACATTCCTAGAGTTGGAAGGGGCTTCAGAGCCCATCTAATCCAATTCCTTCATTTTACAGATGAGGAAACTGAGGCCCAGAGGGGTTAACTGGTTTATCTAAGGTCATACAATAAGCAGCAGAGTTCAAATTTGAACCTAGGCCTTATGACTCCAAATCCAGTGCTCTCTCCACGGGGTCATTTTGTATCCACCTAACTACAGCCCTAGGTGGTGCAATGGATAGAGCAATAGGCCTGGAGTCAGGAAGATCTGAGTTCCCATCTGGCCTCAAACACTTCCTAGCTATGTGACCCTGGACTAGTCACTTAACCCAGTTTGCCTCAGTTTCCTCATCTGTAAAATGAGCTGGAGAAGGAAATGGCAAACCACTCCAGTATCTCTGCCAAGAAAACCCCAATAGGGTCACGAAGAGTTGGACATGACCTAAACAACTTAACAGCAATAAATTTTCACCTTTGAGAATCTTTCCTCAGTCTGGTCTCCTGTCTGCCTGTCTTGGCCATCACTCCAGCCTATCTCCAGTCCCCTCTACAAGCCCTGGAACCCCAGGATCTCTGAGTTTTCTCACAACCAACAAGCTATTATTGAGCATCTTTTATATGTGAGGTGCCTTGGGCTAGGTGCTGAGGATGAAGGAAAGACCTACCTTCAAGTAACCTACATTCTATAGATGTACAACATATACATATATATATGTATCTACATATACACACACTTATAATATACAGAACAAATATGAAATAAATATGAAATTGAGGGAAGGGGGGCCATGAGGATTCTATAAGGCAGAGAAGAGGAAAGGGTGCATTCCAGGCACAGGGGACATATAGCCATGCAAAGGGGGCTGTGGTCCATAAGATCGCATTCTGTTTGAGACTTGGGACCAGGTTTTCACCCTTCCTCGTATCCCCAGAACTTAGCACAGTGCCTGGCACATACTATGTGCTTAATAGCTGATTAAATGACTGCTAAATATGAAGACTAGGGAGAAGGGCAGTTTGGCTAGACGGTAGTGTGGGAAGTAATGTCTAACGAGGCTGGAAAGGGAGATGGGCATAGATTTTGAAGGACATTAAAAGCCAAACAGAAGAGTTAAGATTTTTAGCCTAAGAAGTAATGGGGAGCCACTGGGGTTTATTGAGTGGGAGAGTTGACATGGTCAGAGATGGGCTTAAAGAAAATCATTTTGTCAGCTGTATGAATAATGGATTAGAGAGAGAAGAAATAAGGCAGGAAGATCAATTAGGGGGCCATTGCAAGGGTCCAGGGGAGGCATTAAAAAGACCTGGACTAAGGCAGTAGCCACGGCATAGAGAGAAGAGATTGGATGGTAAGAGAGGGGGAAGAGGAAATTGTGCATTTTGGCCACTGCAGGACACGTTGGGGGAGAGGGAAAGTAAAGAGAAAAGGATAATGCTGAGGTTGCTAACCTGGGAGCCTGGGAGGATGGTATCTCAGGATAAGTACCTTTAAGCCTTCATAGAAGAAATAAGCTATATGATCTCAAAGTGATAATTTCATGATTAATGGTTGTCTCAGTCCTCTCTGTTTCTAGGCACCCAGTTGACAGAGGGGCTGGGAAAAAAAAGTGTTTCTGTCCTTGGAGAAAGGAGGCTTCAGAACTCTTGGCTTAACAAAGGCCTTTAAATTATCTCCTAAAGAGAAGGCTAAATAACATTTAATAGCTGGGACAGAGCTTTATTTATTAGAAGGGAGGTACTAATGAGAGCAGAGACAGGAGATTAGGGCCCCCAGTGCAATTGCTGAAGTGTGAATTTCTAACCAATCAAAACTTCAGGAAGGGGTTTGCCAGGCTGTTCTTTAGACTGAAAGGGCATGGAGAGGGAGACCCAAAATTTTTTTTTCTGTTCTGTAGGAGAATAGCTTCCTGCCCGTCCCTCAGTGGGGAAGAGGGAGAGGGCATAGGGGTGGAGGACATCATCTGCCCTACCCCATGTGTCTCTAGGACTCAAGATCACCCCCTGGAGGTTGTTTCCAGAAATTCACTCCTTTCTGATCTCTGGCAAAGCACATTAAATGGAGCAGAGCATTAAATGGACAGAGCCTTGGGCACGTGCCTCACTCCATTCTGCAAGGAGCCCGGCCTGGCCCTTGACCACCCTTGGATGTGGAGTCACAGATGCCAGGAAAGGTCCCGAGAGATTCATCTCTCATGGTTCTCCATAATCCAGGCAATTGCTGAAACCTGTTTCAATCCAAGAGACCCAGATGCTGGAACCTCCACCTGAGACCTCCCACCCTAACTCTTAGGGGCACAAAAGCAATCAGCGGGGCAGCCCAGCAAGCCCTAAGGACAGATCAGATCTAATCAAAAATAATTGCTGGCATTTATATCACACTTCAAGATTTTTTAAAGTTTTTTTTTACATATATTACCTCTTTTGATCCTCACAATAACCCTAGAAGGGAAACACTTTTATTATCCCCATCTTACAGATGAGCAAACTGAGGCTATGGGTAATTATGGTGTCACAGCTAGTGTCTGAGGCAAGATTTGACCTCAGGTTTCTTGGCTTCAAGCCACAATGTACTGGGTATGGTAGAGGATTCCAAGGGGCATGGGGAATAGTTCTTACTATCAATGATCTAACAATAGCGATGCAAGAAAGCAGAAACATATGAGAGGTTCACTAACAAGCTCATCTGGGTTCTAACGCCAGCTCTGCCATGAACTGACATGTGAATTTAGGCCAATTTCTTTCCTTCTCTGGGTTTGTTTCCTCAACTATACAACCCAAAAGCTCTCTGAGGTTCCTTCCCGTATAGATGTGCTGGAAGATGGCGTAGTAGATAGAGTCCCCAACTCAGGGACAGGAAGACTTGAATTCAGCTCCTACTTCAGACACTGGGTGACCCTGGGTCAGTCCCTTAATCTTAGTTATCTGATCTGTAAAATGGGGATAATAAATACTTACCTCAGAGAATTGTTATGAAGTTCAAAAGCATTAGGCGAACTCTAAAGTCCTCTGCAAACAGTAACTATTATTATCTTTTTATTACTATTCTACAGCCAGTAATACTAGAGTCGCTCAGAGAAAGGAAGAGATAAACCCGGAAGGGTCTGGAGAAAGGCCTCTCGGGATTGCAAATGCCAGGAGACAAGAAACTTGAGAGCACAGTCCATCCCTTATCCTGCTATGGCAGTTGAAAAAGAAACATTTTGACTTGTTAAAAGCAGTGAAATGGGCTGCCAAGAAAGCATCGAGAAAGGGTGGGGGTCCAGGGGTAGGGAAGGGATAGTCCCAGTATGCTCCATCTGGCATATCATGTGGAGTTCTGAGCTCTACATTTTAAGGTAAGACATTGGTGATCTGGAGAGTGGACAAGCAACCAGGACAACCAGGATGATGAAGGCTCTTGAATTTATCCTAGCTGAGTATCAGTTGAAGGAACTGGGGACACTGTAAACCTTGGTGAGCGGGGACTGGGATGAGGGCTATATGCTTTTTGGTTGAATGATTGGTTGATTGATTGTTTTAAGAGACTGTGAGCTTCTCATCATTGGAGGTCAGACAAGATTCCTGTCTGGGTCTAGACTGGACTCATGACCTCCAAGGTCCTTTCCATCTCTAACATTGTAGGATTCTACCATCCACGAACACAGGGCCATAGGGAAGCGGTATGACTTGAATCCATGGTAACCCAAATCCTTCATTTTGGCCACTGCTTCCTCCTTTCCTAGTAGAAGAATCACTGTTGGGAGAGTAGAGCCTCAGCTCCCCTTTCCTCCACTCCGCGGCTGTGGAAAGGGGGAGTGGCAAGATGGAGGGGGCAGAGAGGCCGCACTAATTTAATTCCACTGGGCGCCTCTTTGTTTCTTTCTCATCCCTAGATACGGGGACATGGTGCCCAAGACCATCGCAGGGAAAATCTTCGGTTCCATCTGCTCCCTGAGCGGCGTCCTGGTCATCGCCCTGCCCGTCCCCGTGATCGTCTCCAACTTCAGCCGGATTTACCACCAGAATCAGAGAGCTGACAAGCGACGAGCGCAGAAGGTGAGTCCTGACCCACTCTATCTAAGGCTTTCCGGCACGTCATATTCAAGATGAGCCAGATACTCACAGAAGCTTGAAGACCTGAGTGCAGATTCTGACCTCTGACACTTACTAGCTCTGGGACCCTGGTGGACAAATCATTTAATTATCACCAGACTTCAATATCTTCATCTATAAAAGAGAGCAGCATGGCAGAATAGATAATAGGACCAGCTTTGGAATCTGGAAGACCAGGGTTTGAGACCTGGCCCCACCTCATACTGACTGTGTATATGACCACAGGTAATTGTTTGGTCATTTAATTCAACCTCATACTTGGTAGTACTTGAATTCTTTCTGTTTCATCCCAATGGGGGATCTCTGAATATGTGCAAGGGGCAAGCCCAATCCATTACTGAACATCTCTACCTCAGTGGCCATTCATTACTTATTTTGCACCCAAACTTTTCTCCCTATGGCTTCTACCCTTTGCTGCTAGTTCTGCCCTCAGAGCTACATAGAACAAATGGGAAAAGGGGGGAGAGAGAGGATATATAGATTTCCTAAGGCATGGCTCCTAGCCTCAAGAAGCTTAGGTTCTCATGGATTAATGTCACATAGCTAGCAGAAGTAAGAGCCTTTGGAGATAGAGTGAGGTCAAGAATATGACCGTCTCTCCCCAGTTCCAGGTTCTTCATCATCTCAAGCACATAAACCCTAACCTAAGAGATCAGTCAGGTTCTCAGTTTCCCTAGACCTGGCCCTCACTCTTCGGAGGGAGCCCATCACCCCCAGTCCAAAACCAAGTAGCAGAGATAAGCTAGGGTAGCACAGAGAAAAAAATACACTAGAATAGAACCCACCAGTTGTACTAGTGTTTGAATACCACCCATCTGGGGATTGAGGTCTCCTTTTTACAGTGAGGATGGAAAGAATGAGGAACAATGAAGGTACATGGTTGAGACTACATCAGAACAAGGTATTGTTTAAAAACTGATCTTCTTAGAGGTGTTCAGGCAGAAACTAGATGACTACTTGTCAAGATGTCTTAGATGGGAATGGTTCTTTGGTGAGTTAGTCAGTCAATAAGCATTTATTAAGCAGTTACTAATGTGCCAGGCACTGTGCTAAGCCCTGGGGATACAAGTAAAAAAGCAAAAAAAAAAAAAAAAAAAAAAAGTCCCTGCCCTCAGGGAGCTTACATTCTGATGGGGAAAGGCAACACATAAAAAGGAGCTGGAGGGGTGCCCAAGTGAGGGCATCATTTCAAAGGGCATAGGGGCAAAAGCCCAGCTGGGAGGGGAATGAAGCATGGCCAGTCTGAGTCCATCATCCCCAAAATGGAGGCCTGAAAGGAAGTCACCAGTGGGAAAAAGGAACCACCATGGCAGAGGCATTATTGAGGGGTAAGAAGATCCAGCGCTACATGATCTTTTAAGGTCTCTTCCAATTCTGGTTCTATACTCTGCAATTCTGACCAAGAAAATTGTTGTTGACCGAATGACATCAGGATTGATACATTCTCATTTCCCAGAAACCACCACTAGGGAATAGTATGAAACAGGAGGTTGGGCTGTGCTGTGACCCAGATCCTCTGACTTCAAAACCAGAGTCCTTGCACTATCTGCCAGGATTAGTATTAGGATTGTTGTTCAATCGTTTCAGTGATAATTAATTCTTCATGACCCCATTTGGGGTTTTCTTGGCAGAGATACTGGAGTGGTTTGCCATTTCCTTCTCCAGCTCATTTTACAGATGAAGAAACTGAGGAAAATAGGGTTAAGTGACTTGGCCAGGGTCACACAGCTATTACATGTCTGAGGCCAGATTTGAATTCAGGAAGATGAATCTTCCTGACTCTAGACCTGGCACTCTATCCACTGAACCACCTAGCTGCCCTAGTATTAGTATTAGTATCAGTATTAGTATTGGTATGAGTATTAGTATTAATTTTATGTCATGTGCAATTTGGTAAACTATATCCAAGTTATTGACAAAGATGTCGCACAAAACACGGCTGAGGAAAGAGACCTTGAGCCCTCCACTGGACACTTGCTTTAGCTTGATGTTTATCCATTCATCAGAACCATGGAATCTTAGGGTTAGAAGGAGCCTCAGAGACCATTTAGACCAAATGTTGGCAAACTATAACCTGAGGGCCAAAGCCCACCCACTGCCTATCTTTATATGACTCACGAACTAAGAATGATTTTTACATTTTTAAATGAAGTTTTGTCGAATATTAAAATGTGAAAAACCATTTTTACTTTGCGGGCTATACAAAAGCAGGCAGAAGGCTGGATTTGGCTCTCAGACTGCAGTTTGCTAACCCCTGATCTAGACCAATCCATACCTGACCAAGAATTTCCACTAAGATATCTCCAACAGGTGGCCATCTGGCTTTCATGTGTATACCTCAATCGAGGAGGACCCCACTGGTCCTCCGGAAGTAGCCCATTCTACTCCTGGATAGCTCTAATTGAGAGGAAGCTTTTCCTTATACCAAAGTGGTACCATGGAAAGAGCCCTGAACATGAAGTCCGAAGAGCTTGGCTCAGGTCCCAGCTGTCATCTACTACCTTTGTGACCTTGAAGCAGATCACTTAACCTCCACTCACCTCTATTTCCTCACCTATAACATGAGGAGATTGAGCTAGACGATCTCCCAGCGTACACTCCAGCTCTAAATCTATTATCTTACAATTCTTCAGACCCTCCCTTGACACAGTGACTGTCCATCACCCTCTCCAATTAGACCCCAGCCTCTGGGACTGTCACCATTATTTTCACTACCTTGAAGTCCTAGAAAACCATAGACTTGAGGTTGAGCTTAATAGAAAAGCAAGAATGTGTATTTCCTTGGGAAAAGCAAAGATGCTTCAGGACATCCCAGTAAAATCCCCACAACTGGGTAATTTGTGGTGACCCCAAGAAGCATCTTCCATGGAAAGGAAAGAAGACACAGAGGAGTGGGTGCCAGATGGAGTTTGCTGGCCCCATGTTCTCTGAAGGTAAACAGAACAAAGAACCATTCACTCTTCATGTAGAAATCCTCAATAAGTGCAGAGAGGAGAGAGACAGATACAGGGAGAGGGAGAGGCTAGCTACCCCTTGGCAGCTTCAATGCTCCAAAGATAGATTGTTTGTTCCTCCCCAAAGCCCACGATGGAAAAGAATTAATTAGACGCGGTTTTGGCTGACTTCACAAAATGGTGCCAGGCAGCCTAGGTCAGGGCAAGGGGGGTAGGCAGGATGGAACTGAGGCAATTGATCCTTTCTGAGCAAAGTACATCCTGGCAAAGTTGGGAAGCAGTGAACAGGCTGGTATTGAAAAATGAGATCAGCATGTGTTGACTCCAGTGACGTGATGACAACATTTCCTAGTAAAAATCTGAGTTTTAGGTTTTTCCAGGGATTAGGGGCTGCAAGAGAAAAGTTCCCAGAGCTGTAGGAGAACAGGCCACTCAGGTGGCCCCTAGCCTCGGGGTTTGCATTGGAACACTTCCCAAGACACTCTAGGAGTAAAAATAGCGCTGGATGAACAAAGGACTTAACCTAGCAAAACCTCAGACCTCCAAGTGTCATCCCATCAAATCCCCTGCCCAAGAACAGTGTTAGGAGCTCTGCTTACATACAGAGCAAAGAAGTTTGGTGCCCCGGGGCAAAGCTCCATTTGCCACATCCTGGTTACTGCTTTTCTTGACTCCAGTCACATCTGTGGAAGAGCTGTTTCCTGAACCCTCTCTGGTTTTGGACACACCCCATCCCATCCCCACCCCGGCAATCACTCTAGTACTTGCGGTGGTTAGGTACTCATTGGAATCACCCCTAAGGGCATTCAAAAGTGCTTTCAGCTGAGCAGACGATTTAAAGAAATAATTGGCCACATTTTCCAAGTTCCTTCACTTTTAGCCTATGGTAACAGCAGCAATGGCTGTATCCCTAACCCAGCTGCATTCAGGGCATCCCCCATGTCCCACTTGCCCACCTCTTGGAACATCTCATCTGTTTCCTGCTTATCCTCCAAAGGTTATAGGTGAGAAGGTAGGAGTTTCCCCGTGACTCTATAAAGTACATCCCAGGTGTTTAAGAGACAGAGAGCTATGTCTCATCTTTTTTCCCCACACTGGCAGATGAAGATGACTCCCTCCACCTCTCCCTCCCTCCCTGCCTCCTTCCTTCTCTATCTGACATCAGAGTAAATATTTACAGGGTTTTCACTCAAGCTGATGCTGCCTTTCCTCAAGGTTGTTCAACCCTACCCCCTTTCATCTTGGGCTCTCCGCCAGGGAGAAAAAATAGTTATCTGCCTTTGGTGGCTGAGGCCGTGCAATTGGGGCCTGGGAAGATGGGTCACAAATGAGAGCAGGGGTAGTAGGATAAATGTTAGCCCTCAACCAAAGCCAATCCTTTAAGAGACAGAGCAGCTCTGAAAATAAGCACCTACCTACATGCCTGGAGCCTAGAAGCCATCAGGCTTGCAAGTCCAGGAGGAAATAAATGCCCCCATTCTCTTCTTTTCTTCCCTTCACATTTGATTTCCATAGGTTTTCTGTACTGGGGATTTGGATGATGTTGGTCAAATGGGCACCATGTTTTCTGAGTCTTGTAAATTTGAGAGCAGGGGCAGAGGACTGGGAAGTTGGGGACTGGGGGACAGTAGGAATGTTTCTCCTTTTCTCTCTTCCTCTTCTTACATTCTCTGACCCTTCTCTTTTTCACTCCCTTACACCCCTCCTCCTCACCTCTATACTTCTCTCCCCCTTTTTTCCCTCTTCTCTCCCCCTTCTCTCTCTCTCTTTATCCCTCCCTCCCTCCTTCCTTCCTTCCCTCACCTTTCTTATCTCCCTCTTCTTTCCCTACACCCCGCCCTTCTTCATCTCTTAATCTCTACCCCCCCTCCTCTCCACTCCTGTCCTATTCTTCTCCTCTCCTCCCACTTCCCTGTCTCTCCATCTTTCTCCTTCCGTTCTTCCAAGGAGAAAGCTGTGTTGCCACTCCAGATGAGAGATATAAATATTCAGGTACTAAAGGGTACCTGTAAGCAAAACTGTTAAAAGGTACTTAAGGAATGTAGGGTGAGATTGATGGAGAGCTAGCAGCACTCAAAATGAGTGATCAGCGCCAAAGGGGAATGAGCATTTCTAGCAGCCATCTCCTTTCCTAAAAGGAAGAACTCACAACCACTCTGACACTCAATACCCCTTCCCTACCACTGGAATCTGCACCTATCGGCTGGTCAGCCTGTGCTGTGTACTGTCCTCAGCTGAATTGAAAGCCAAGATGTGGAAATTCCCCCAGCCCACATCTAGTAGACATTCTCTTCTGTCATTATACTCAGCCCTATTTCCCTCTCTCTCTCTCTCTCTCTCTGTCTGTCACACACACACACACACACACACAGCTTCTCATACAGGTTCAAGAGGAAACATGGGCCCTTCTGGCCCTCAGGTTACTAGATGCCAAATGAAGGCTGAGTATGCACTATATAAAGGAAAAAAGAAGGTGGTAATGGTCATGGGGATATAATAACAATTATAACAACTCAAATTTATTTGGCACTTTAAGGTTTGCAAATAACTTTAAAATATTATTTCATTTGATCCTTGCAACAATCCTGAGGGGTAGGTGCTGTTATTATCTCCATTTTACAGTTTAGGAAACTGAGGCAGTAGTCACTTGGCCTATGGGTCACACGGTTAGTAAGTATTGGAGGAAGGATTTGAACTCAGGTCTTTGTGACCCAATGTCCAGCACGCAGCTGCCTCGGATGAGGATAACAATAGCTGCTATAGCCCTCCAATTGCAAAGGACAGATTATATGTCTTAGACTGCTGTAATCATAGAGGATGAGATAGAAAACAACAGATAGGCTCAGGTCTTAAGTTTAGGACTTAAGGGGTCACTCACACCTGGGTTCTAGCTATCTCTGGTGGACCCCACCAAGCTAGCTGGGTCACAGCAGTAGAATTAGATGCCAGAATGAAGGCCTGGCTAAAAATAAGTCACAAATATAGTCAAACATCCTAGTTCTTCTCTCAACCCTCCTTCTCTCTGGTATGAGATGGTACCATCTCTGCCAGCAATCCCTCTAAGTCGGGGGTTTTAGACCTTTTTTGTTCAGCATATATGGATCCCTTTGAAAAAGGATGCTTTTAAAAGCATAAAATAAAATACATAGGATTACAAAAGAAACCAATTCTATTGAAATACAGTTGTGCAAAAAAAAATTTTTTTAAGACGACCCCAGGTTAAGAACTCCTGCCCACAATGGTCTACCACAATGGGGTCAAACTCAAATAGGAACTGGATCCTTGAGGATCAATATTGACTTAGAAAACCACAAATTAACATTATCTATGATGTATTGTATTTTTACTTTTTTGTTAAACATTTCCCAATTACATTTTCATCTGGCTTCTAACCAGAGTTTTGCTCTGGTCTACCAGTATCCAAGCAGACAAACTGTGATAAAGGTAGAGAAAGACTAAGTAAGGTGACTGAGGAAAGAGTAGTAAAAAGAATGAGCCTGGGAAAAGCAGGATGCGGGATGCTAACTTTGACAGCACTTAGGTTATAAGTGGAATGATACAGAAAAGATTCCTGGCCCTTGCTCAGGAATGATATGCAAATTCATGAAACATTCCATCTCTCTCTTTCTCTCTCTCTCTCTTTCTCCATGTCTTTTTATCTCTGTCTCCTCCCTTCCCTCTCTTTCTGTATCTCCTCTCTTTCTGTCTCTGTTTCTTTTTCTCTGTCTCTCTCTCTGTCTCCCTCTGTCTCTGCCTTTCTCTGTGTGTGTGTGTGTGTGTGTGTGTGTGTGACTCTTCTCTCCTTCCTTCTCCTTTTCTCTCTCTCCCTCCCTCCCTTCCTCCCTCCTCTCTTTCTGGTGAGGGGAGAGTTATAGGAGCAAAGGGCTAATGGATGTGATGCTTAAAAAAAAAAAAGGAAAAAAAAGAAATTAATCAATGGCACGTTTTCAGAATGAGAAGAAAAGAGAAGCGAGTTCTAAAAGAGACAAAGGCAAGCAGGGTACTCTTAGAGCCACGGTGCTGAAATAGCTACATGCTTTTTTAAATGCTATACATAAGTCACCCCCTGTTTAGTATATGTGGGCCGCTAGACGGCGCCATAGTGCATAGAGTGCTGGACCTAGAGTCACAAGCCTAATCTTCCTGAGTTCAAATCAAGGCTCAGACACTTTAGCTGTGTAACCCTGGGCAAGTCACTTAACCCTGTTTTCCTCAGTTTCCTCCTCTGTAAAATGAGCTGGAGAACAAAATGGCAAACCACTCCAGTATCTCTGCCAAGAAAACCCCAAATGGGTTCCCAAAGAATCAGACATGACTGAAAACAACAGAACAAGTTTAATATATAATCCTCTTTCTTCCATGCTTCTTTATAAATAGAAATTTTCATGTTGGTTGATGTTTATCAAGTGCATAATAATAAAAATTAACATTTTAAAAGATTTTAAAATGCGAGGCAGCATAGTGTGTGAATGAATGAAAAAAATATACATTAAGTGCACAATAAGAGTTGAGGCTACAAAAAGAAAAGCTAAGCAGTCCGTCCTCTCAAGGAGCACACATTCTAATTAGGGGAGAAAACACATATGGAAGGTTTCAGCTGCAAGTCAGATGGGAAGGTCCCGAGGTCCTTAGAGGGCAGCATCAAAGGAGACTGTAATACTTATTCTTCAATGTCACTTCCTCTGATAAAATCATCTCAGGCACAGTGAAGGGAGAGCTGACATCAAACCACAAAGACTGGGGTTTAAGTCCTGCTTCTGACATACTGGCTGTGTGACCTTGGACAAGTCACCTAACCTCTCAGGGCTCTTAGCAGGTCTCTAAGACTATAAATCACAAGATAGGGGCTTTAGTAGAGGGAATTTCCTCACCTGGGAGTGGCCTTTACCAATGAAATTCCAGGTCTAGTCCCTATCCTTAAAAATCATTTTTAAAGAAAAATATGGGGGCTGAATGTTAGGATGGAACAAGTGATACTGGGTTTGAATATTAAAGAATTATCATCGTTATAATCATAGACTAGCCATGTTGTAGGACTGTAGATCATGGAACACTGCAGTCTCCTAAGAACTGAAGTAGAGGATTTCTCAAGGAGCAGCAGAAAGGTGCATAGTTGGAGTAAGCAAGCTGCGGTACATTCCGTACAAGGAATCACAGAGGAGAAAGAGAAATAAAAGCTGTCACCAAAGAAGTGTATGAGGACAAAGCTGGTCATGTGATAAGAGAAGCTAGCCCATATGGTCCATTGATATCATCCCTCTATCAAGGGAATTTAGGGAAAGTTGCCAGGACATTGGGTGGATCCCAGGACAATTCCCAGGACATTGGGTGGATCCCAGGACAATTCCTCACAATAACCCTGCCAGGCAGATGCTGTTATTATCCTCATTTTTTTTTGTTTGTTGTTTAGTCATCTCAGTCATGTTTGACTCTTCATGACCCCATTTGGGGTTCTCTTAGCAGAGATACTGGAGTGGTTTGCCATTTCCTTCTCTAGCTTATTTTACAAAGGAGGAAACTGGGGCAAACAGGGTTAAGTGATTTGCCCAAGGTCACATAGCTGGTGAGTGTCTGAGGCTGGATTTGAACTCAGGTCTTCCTGACTCCAGGCCTGGTGCTCTATCCACTGTGCCACCGAGCTGCCCCTATTACCCTAATTTTACAGATAAGGAAACCGAAGCAAACAGGGTTAAATGCCTTGTGCAGGGTCACACAGCTAGTATAGGTCTGAGGCTGGATTTGAACTCAGGTCTTCCTGACTCCAGGTCCAACATTCTACCCACTGTGCCTCTGATGAGGATGATAATAGCTGCTGTTATCATCTGGTGAGAGGACATGGATGAGAGTCACAGAGGAAGGAAAGGCATGGGTCACTTGCAGTCTGCATCATTGGAGGAAATGCTTCCAATGCTTTCATTTTTGTATAGACTCATGAAAGAATATAATTGTGGAAAGCTAGACGTAGAAGAGACCGTGGACATCGTCCTTTCCAGCCCTCTCCTAAGTCCAAGGCAGGTGATCTTTTCCACTACACCAGGCATGCCTGAATTCATCGACTTCCATTGATACCAGGCCCATTCATTCATTCACCATTAATTTATTTCACAGATACTTGCTAAACCATTTTCTCTATTCAGCTAGACTATGCAGTGGATAGAGTTCTGGCCTGGAATCAGGAAAACCTCAGATGAAATCTGGCCTCAGCCACTTACCCTAAGCAAGTCAATTAAAAACCTCTGTTTGCCTCAGCTTCCTCATCTATAAAATGGGGATAATACTAGCACCTACCTTGAAGGGTTATTGAGAGGCCCAAATGAGATAATAATTGTAAAATGCTTAGCACAGCACCTGGCACATAGTAAACATTATGTAAATGTTAGCTATTATTAATTATTATTAGGATTTTGTTGAATGAATGAATGAATAATTGAATGAATCATTTTAAAGTATTTACTATGTGCCAAGGACTGTGCTGCTCAGTGAGGATACAAACAGAAAAATTGAGATAGTCCCCCTTCTCAAGGGGCTCCCACTCTAATTAGGGGAGACAGCATATAAAAGAACATTCAGCCGCAGGGTAGATGGAAGACCCCAGAAGTCCTCAGAGTGCTGGAGCTGAGTCAGATGGGAAGGCCCAAGGGCCCTTGGAGTACATCAGAACTTCAGACGGCAGTACTGGAGGTTGGCAGGGCAGATGGGAAGGCCTGGAGGACGTTAGGACGCAGAAGCAGGACCAATGGCAAGTCCTGTGGTCTTCCATCTTACCCAAAAGAATACAATTGGTGACTCCCATCTCACCCAGCCACGGGAGCAGTGGAGCAGTTCAATTAGCTTCTAAGTGGCCCCAGCCAGGGAAGGGAGAGACAAGAGAAGGGAAGGAGGCAGGAAGCCTCCTCGCTAGGACCAGTCTTTCTGCATCAGTGCCATCCTGGATGGGGTCTGTTAACCCACAGTTGACTCCAGAGGAGAACGTGAGGCTGGTGACCTTGCACAGCCCTCCTTCACTTAAATCCAATTCACATGCATGTCGTGGCATCACCTCCCCGATGTCATGGTCCTCTTCGAGAAAATGAAGGATAAACAACAGGCAGAAAGACAAGGATGTCCAGCAAAAGGGTACAAGCAACAGTTAGACAGGTAGTAGGAAAACAAAGGGAGAGCAATATCCCCCAAAACAAGGGAGAAGATAACTAAGAAGAAGACTGAAGGGGGTTTAATAGCATCAGATGCTACAAAGAGGTCAAGAAGGATGAGAATTAAGAAAAAGCCATCAGGTGTAGCAATTAAGCACTGACAGCCTTGGAGATGTGACTATAAGGGTTGTGAGAGACTGGCACTGTGGTACAATGGAAAGAATGATGGGTTTAGAATCAGAAGACCTGGGTTTGAAACCTGGTTCTGCCTCTTACATCTGTGTGACTTTGAGCCTGTCCTTTCATTTCTCTGGGCCTCAGCTTCCATATCCTGTGCTTGTCTCCCACTGTGCAGATGATAGGTTTCCCCTGTGCTGTCCAAATCTTGAAGGCACCAAAGATAGGGGGAGTGTGGAAAAGAGTAAGGCTCAAGGGATTGGGATGAGTGATGTCACAGACGTCATTTAATTGAGGACTTTTTCTTTTTTTTTGAGGAGGCAGTGCTTTGCATCTCATTGTTTTCCTATCAGGACAAGCTCTCTCTTGATCAAAGGGCTTACATCATCAAAATGTCAAAAATAAATAAATAAATAGTTCACACATCCCTGGTTAAGAAGCCCCCAGTGGTTTGCCCAACTCTGAGATGCAAGGTCCTGTCTGCACATGCGCAGTTGTGAAGCAGCCTGAGCTTAGAGAGAGCCACCTGGTGGTCTACACTGGTACTACAGTCCACGTAGTTAGTGGGGAAGAGGCTGAAGAAGGACTCCATGTCTTTTATGTATGAATGAGGGGGATCGATTTGATGACTTCTCAGAGCCCTTCCAATCCAAAATCTGTGATCTTATGAGTGAGAGAAGTTGATGTAATTAATACTTCTTGAATTTTGTGTACATTTATGTTTCAATATTCTTTAATACTTTCACGTATCTCTGATCTCATTGATGGGATACTTCCTCCAATTGGACAAACGGGAAATCCTCTGTGCTTTCTAATCCTATTTGACTCTGATCTTTTTCTTCCTGTAAATCTTCCACAAGGGAACCACCCAATGCCCCGAGGGCCTTCCTCTGGATCATGTTATATCACAAACCCCTTTTTTTTTGCTGCCTGGTGGACCCCTATGGACCTCTTCTCAAAATAATGTTTTTAAATAATTGAAGGAAATGTTGAATTTCAGTTAGAACAGATGTTCTTAACCTGAGGTCTGTGTGTCTAGGTTTTTTTTTTTAATATTTTGGTAATTATATTTCATAGTTGAAGCAGCTAGTGGTACAGCGGATAGAGTGCTTGGCCTGGAGTCAGGAAAATCTGAGTTCAAATGTGGCCTCAAACGCTTACTAGTTGTGTGACCCTGGGCAAGTCACTTAACCTCTGCTTGTTTCTTCAATAGTAAAAGGGGGATAATAATAACACCTACATCATGGGGTTTTTGTAAGGCTCAAACAAAGATAACATTTGTAAGAAGTGATTAGCACAGTCCTGGCCCATAGTAAATTCTGTATATATGCTTATTCTCTTTCCTTTCCCTTTCAACGTAAATGGTTTCCTTTGTAATCCTACATATTTCATTCAATGCATTTAAAAATATTATTCTGTAGATAGAGCTCTGGCCTTGGAGTCAGGAGGACCTGAGTTCCAATCTGGTCTCAGACACATGACACTTACTAGCTGTGTGATCCTAGGCAAGTTACTTAATGCCAATTGCCTAAGCAAAAAAAAAAAAATACATATATATATATACACATATATACATACATATATATACACATGCATATATATATGTTATTCTGAGGAGTCCATAGATCTTACCAGACTGCCAGAAGAGTCCATGACCCAATAAAGATAAAGAATCCCTGAGTAAAGATTAGTGAAAATAAAGATGTGATTTTTTTTTCCATCCAAGTTCACAGTCCTCTTGAAATCCATCTGTGGACTCCCTAATTAAGAACCCTACTCCAGTTCTCATGATGTTTTGTGAGTACTAGAATAGCCCATGGGCCATCTGGCTGTTTACCTTTTATTGTCAATACATGATTATCCATCCACTATCTCCAGTCACACACCTCTTTGATCATATAAAAGATCAAATCTTTTATATCACTTTGTGCATTTAATTTCATCATTGTAATATACTGCACCAGGAAGTAAGGCATAGTAGACAGAAAACCAGCCTTGTATTCAGAAATATGTGGGTTCAAATCCTAGCCCTAATACAAATTGCTGTGTGACCCTGGGCAAGTCACAGCTTCTCAATGTCCCAGTGTCTCTAGGACTGTAAATTTCAAAAAAGCTGCCAATTTTCATTGGTAGAGGAAGTTATTTACCAGGAGATCCCTATATCAATGAAATCGTGGATTTGGTCAAAAAAATTATTATATTGACTATATGTCTCTCTGTTGTCCTATGGGTGACCCACCACTTGGATTCCTCAGAGACCATACTGTTTCATAATTCTCTGCTATGTAGTATGACCAGCAGCATATTGATAAAAGAATAATGGAATTTTATTCCAGGGAGGATTTCCCAAATGCAATCCAGTTCACTCTCTTCCTCCTATTCAATTCTCAGTTCATATCTTTGTCCATCATCAGTGTTCATAATATATGCTATGTTGGGCCAGCTGTGTGGGATAACTATACAATTGCATATCATAATCTGGACAAAAGGCATTCTTCATCCATTTGGTTTTTCCTATGTGGATAGTTAGGCTAAATACTTATGAATAGTGATGGACCTCACTTAGAAAGTTCCACAGTATTGTGGGCCTTAATACAATTAGCCCAATGTTATCTGCAGAGAAGAATATCTGGAGGACCTCAACCCCAACAGGGAATCTTTCTTCCATTTGGACTCTGCATCATACTTTATTCTTGAAAGGGGCAAACATTTTTAGCAAGAGTATATCTCCATTGTTTATGCCTCATTTGATATTAATCATCAGGAGATCATCAAAGACTTATCACCACGGTTGCTTTTATTAAGTAATCTTGTCTGATTTTAAGTAGGAAATGATATGACATTTGTCGTAGGAGGGCCTTACAGGTAGCAAAAATGCTTTGCATAGTCAACAAACAGTAAGCAAAGTGGGCTGTTATATTCTCTATACCTTTCAGTCAATTGTGTGAAAGATGTTCTCTGCTTTTAAATATCATTTGGGAAATCCTGACTATTAGATCCTTCTCATATCTTCATCAAGGACATCCTCAAAAAAGTGTGTAAATTATTCTCGTGGAGATTTTGTAGAGATGAGAAGGTAAGCATATGAGTCAATACTTCTTGATGCCTTTTTTTAGTGGCGATAGCAGCCATGAATTTTTTTTCCCCAATCATTAAGCATCTTCCTCCCTTTCAGATAGCTCACAAAATCAATTCCCTCAAAATTGTGTTGCTTCCAACATGGATGTCTCCTGTTTATACTTGGCCTGATGCAGCTGTTTTTTCTGTCTTTGTTTTCTGAAACGTGCTATTTCTGCTTTCTCACATTTCCTCGTATTTAGTTCAACTCATTTCACTTCCTATGGGAAGCTTTTCCTGATTCCCCAGTTATTTGTACTCTCTCAGATTGTCCTTAATTTACTCATATGGGCCAATGCTATATCTCCCTAGTAGCAAAATATAAGCACCTTGAAGGTAGGGACTCATGCTGTCTTTGCATCCCTAGCATGGAGCATGAGATTTTTCACAGAGTAGGTGCTTAGTAATGGCTTTTGAATATCTACCTTTGCAGTGAAATTACTGAGTATCAAAGAATGTGCTAATTTGATTTGGAAGGTGATATTGAGTCCTTTGGCGAATATCTCTACCTTTTCCTCTGCAACAAATCTTGGCCTATCAGTTGGTCATTTATTTTTGCTTTTGTTCATTATGAGCACATGACCAAGTATCCATGAAATTATGTTTCTTGTTGCCTTTGGTCACATGACAAAACTATCTCCCATCAACTTCTTTCTTAATGCCTTTCTAAAGAGAACCTGTGAGCCATGCTTTCATTTAGCCACATTTTCCTTGTGCCTTCTTGTCTCATTTATGGCAAAAATGCCATTATTGACCAAATGAGATAATTATGGACCAAATGAGATAATATTTCTAAAGCACTTAGCACAGTGCCTGACACATAGTACATGATTCATAAATGCTATTTTCCTTCCTTTGTTATTGATATGATTCATTTTTTCTAGTAGTATGTTATTCATTGGTCACTGGTCAAAGATCTCCAATGTAGAGTATATATCAGCAGTTAAGTTTTATAAGTTATCTAAAGTCTATGTGATTCCTCAAATCCATTCTCAGACACTTACTTGCTATGTGACCTTGGGCAAGTCCCTTACCTTCTGTCTGCCTCAGTTTCATCATCTATAAAATGAGGATAAAACACTTACCTCCTAGGGTTGTTGCAAGAAAAAAATTGATAATATTTATAAAGTACTGTGCAAATCTTAAAGTGCTATATAAATCCAGTTTTATTGACTATTATTATTCTTAATAACTTCCTCCTTTTTCATCACTTTACTACTCTAACAGAAGGGGAAAGTGGGTCACTCAAAATTGAGAGACATTTTGTATCTTTCCTCATTTTGTGAGTTGCCATCGTCCAAGAATTCATCACCTAGTGGCCAGCCTCTCTAATTGTAAGCCTCTCTTTTATTAGTCTGGCTGGACCTCAGAAAGTAGGCTCCGTCTGTTGCTAGGATCACACACAAAGCTGGCATACCATTTGAGATCCCAGGATAACTCACATGCAACTATGAAATATCAGAGTAGTACATTTGTGGATTTGTATGCATTTATCACATAGTATTTTTTATTAATGATATCTGTATATGTATCATATGCCCCCACTAAATTATAAGGTTCATGATGGCAGAAATAATGTCTTTTCTAGTACAGGGGCTTACTGTCCTTAGTAGACACTGAATGAATGTCAACTGAATTGAATCACTGAATACCCCAAGACACTGTGCTAGGCACTATGAGAGAATACAAAGATGGATAAGAACTGCTCCCTGCCCTCCCTAGCTCATATCAAGGGAAATCACAGCAGGATCCACACTGAATTCCATATTCTGGGTATTGTTCCATAAATACATTGCCAACCTCTTCATCCTGTGTTGGAAATGATTAAACGATACAGTGTATGTGATATGACAATCTATTGCTTTAATAGAGCCCAGGGTAAGATAAGATTAAAAGAAATGCCACAAAGGAGAGAAGAAAAATCTTTCATCTCTAGAAAGTAATGAAGACAGACCCCAGATACGATAAAGGTCTAGCTCTAAGTGGTGGAATCAAATTATATAAGGCTATAATGAGCTTGACACAATTGGATATCCATATGCAGCTCTCAGCACCCAGAGCTTCCCCAAAGCAATAAAAACCACCTTCTCCTATGGGGAGGGAAGAACATTGTTTAAATGTAAACATGCAGTTGGAGGGGAGAAAAGGACAGGAGAAGATTCTCTGAAGCAAGGAGCTTGTCAGGATGAAAATGACTTTTGGAAACTTGGCCAGCTGGGCAGATAGGGAATGGGTGGATTTTTTTCCCTCTCTTCCTCCCTTGTTTCTGCTTCCATTTCTCTGGCCTCTCTAGCTGGGGTGAGCAGCTGAAGGAACAGGAAAGAAGGGGCAGGCCACAGCCTAAGAATGGGTTCATAGACTGAGACCTAGAAGGAATCTGAAAGGCCATCTGGTCTGAACCCCTTGTTTTCTGCATAAGGAAACTGAGGCCCAAACAGTTAAGTGACTTCTCATAAGTAAGACAAAGGTGCTATTTTAACCCAGAGCAGCCTAGTACAATGGAAAGACATTGGCTCGAATCCCATCTTTGACCTCCCTATCTGGGTGACCTTTCTGGTCTTCAGTTTTCTTACCTATAAAATGAAAAGCAAGTTGGCCCAAACGGCTTCTGAGGTCCCTTACGGCTCCAGTTCTATGGTCTGAACCAAGCCCAATGTGCTTTCCACCGTACCTTGCTGCCTTGAAAAGCCATACAACTTGTTTAACAGGATTTGTGGCCCAATCCTCCAGTCCCTTGTCTTAGCCTAACCAATTTCTGGGGTCATCCTGGGTGGATGACTTCCAACTTTCATCAGTGCTCCCAGATTAGGCAGTCATTGGCAGACTCTTTCCTTAGATGGCTGAGTAGGAAAGGAGACAGTGAAAAACGAAGCCACTCGCTTGAATCTACGTAGCTAGTCTCAGGCATCCACTGGCTTACACCCTTGACCCTGCCTCCTACTCTCCTCCAGCCCTTTGTGGCTAAATTTGTTTTGCTGATGTGCTATAACTCAGTTCTTTAGAATTTCCCTAAACTCAAAAGTACCATCTTTTGTATAGAGAGTTGACATGACTCATGATTTGCATAATTGTTCCAGGAGTGGGGATGACTTTAGCTAGGCCATCCGTACTCTCTCAACCCAGCACTGCCAAGACATGTTATTTGTGAAATACATGTCCAAGGTCTAGGGTGCAATGTATGGCCATGCCACAGCAAAGTTCTGCGGCTTACTTGTAGATGGAACTCTGACCCTTGGACCCATTTGCTTTGAGCTGCTAACTAATTTACCTAAATGAGAAGTTTCCTCCCCTGTCCCTCCAGGCTCACTCTAGAGGTAGAAACCTGGGACCTCGAGGCCACGTATGGCCCTCTAGGTCCTCAAGTACGGCCCTTTGACTATCAAAGGACCTAGAGGGCACATGTGGCCTCGAGGCCCCAGGTTCCCCAGTCCTGCTGTAAACCTTCTTTGATCTCTGGACACTTCTTGTCCCCAGTAATTTTCTGAATATTACTGGAACAGGTCATCATTATCTTCCTGACAGTGGCCAAAGCAAGATTCTCTGAGCTAATGGATAAATCATGGCATATTCCCTGTACTTCTATGAGATAACCCAAGCCCTTGGATCCCTGCACTGGTTTTAACAATTAATAACTGGCCAAACAGGACTCAGGATAGGGACTGCCCCAAGGTGGAGGGATGGGGGTGGGGTAGGGAGAACACAACAAATGATTGAATCAACCAAGCATGTGTTAAGTATCTCCAACGTGTCAAGCAAATGAAACAATCCCTGCCCTCGAGGAACTTAAATTCTATCTAGAGAGAACATGTACATGTAAAAATATCTATAATGTGCAAAATAAATACAAGGTAATTTGGATGAAAGAAGACATTAAGTGCTCAGGAGACTAGGAAAAGCTTCATGGACAATACTGAGGTTGAGCTGAGCTTTGAAGAAAACTAGGGATCCTGAGAGATTGGGGTGAAAAGAGAGGGCTCAGGAGAGAGACAGGAGATGGATGGAGTGCCTTGTGTTTGGAAGAGAAGGAAGGGCAGCTTGGCCAGATTCTGTGAAGGGAAGCCCCCTCCTGACCTAACTCTCTAATTTAAAGCAGTTACAAACTTCCTTAGAACCAGAGGGATGGACAAAATGACCCCTGGAAGGCCCTGTGAGTCTGGGTTGTTGCTCTCCTGGTTACAACCACAGAGGAGTCTGTTTGGTTGGGTGAACCTAGAGTCATGTGTGAGTTCCAGAGTCTGAACTTGGGGTCCCTTCCCCCAGCTCTTCTCACCTCTCCTCCTTCTCTCCCAAAGATTCCTTCCCCCACTGACTTAATTCCTTAGTTGTACTGCTGTCATGGTTACACCAATGAGGCTTATTAAGAAGGAAAAAAAGCAGTCAGTATGCACCTTGCGTCATTCCCAATTCTGCCCAGTGGGAAAGGTGGACAGTACTCCAGGTCAGAAACCCTTAGGGCTGAGGCACATTTCAATGAATAAGAAGCTAGACTAGGCATCCTCCACTGGGAGGTTCTGGGAGAAGGGCCTAGAGAGACTTTTTAACATTTACCATAGAAGTCAGTGTTCCAAAGCCACGTATCTCCCTCTCTCCTGACACCCAACAGATGCAAATTCATGAGAACAAACTCAGAGAGAGATAGCCACAAGGCAAAGCTTCCACACAGTCTTCTTCATCTTCTTTTGCCAGGGAGGAGAGGAATGGGGAGCAACTGGGGTTAAGTGACTTGCCCAGGGTCACACAGCTAATAAGTGTCTGAGACTGGATTTGAACTCAGGTCTTCCTGACTCCAGGACCAGTGCTCCATCCACTGCACCACCTAGCTGCTCCCGCATAGTCTTTTTTCATTAAAAACACACATTTATGGAGTGCCTACTATGGGTCCAGCACTGTGCTAGGTACTGGAGGGAGGTACAAAGAAGCATGGTAGTTCCTCAGGGACCTTGAAATCTAGTTGGGGAGATATGTGCAAAACACCTGCAGCACAAGCTAATAGATAAGAAGGGCCGTGTTAACTGGTGCTTCAGTTCCATTCAGGTCATTTGCCAATGATCCATTGCTGTGCTAGACACCAAGTAATAAAAACAAAATGAAGAAGCCCCGCCTGAGAATTGGGGGGTGGGGATGTCCAGAGAAAAAAGAGCACTTAAAATAAGGTGATCGATAACACTTAGATATAGTTTAAATCAGTAAGCTCCCTGAGGATAGGAATTGTCTGGCACTTAGCACAGTGCCTGGCACATAGTAGGTGCTTAATGAATGTTTATTGACTGACTGTCCTATTTCTGTCTTTGTACCCCGAGCCCAGATCTTTTTGGGGGGGGAGAAGGAGTCCAGACTTGAGAGAATAGTGAAATCCCAGTGTGAAAACTCCCTCCACCAAGACAAATAGGCAACTCTATAACTGATAGTCTTTGAGAACTTTCTAGGTTTCCCAGGATCTCACAGCTAGTATGTAACAGGGGCAGATTTTTCCAACTCTGAGGCTAACCAGAGCTCTCTCCACCATGGTAGGCCACCTCTCATGCCAGATACATAACAGATGCTTAATAAATACTTGTTGCAATGAATAACTACTAAACCAGTCATACAGACATATGAAAATAATGTCTCCCATTCACTTGATACTTTGTAGTTTACAAAGTACTTTTTTTTTTTTTTGGTGAGGCAGTTGGGGTTAAGTGACTTGCCCAGAGTCACATAGCTAGTGAGTGTTAGGTGTCTGAGGCTGGATTTGAACTCAGATCCTCCTGACTCCAGTGTTAATGTTCTATCCACTTCACCACCTAGCTGCCCCATACAAAGTACTTTTCATAAGACAACCTTGGGAGGATACTTGAGAGTTTGCCTGCTAAGATTTACCAGAGACTATATGGATTTAACTATAAAACATTCTTTGCAGAAATAAAGATAGAGGGGCAGCTAGGTGGCGCAGTGGATAGAGCACCGGCGCTAGAGTCAGGAGGACTTGAGTTCAAATCTGGCCTCAGACACATAACACTCACCAGCTGTGTGACTTAACCCCAGTTGCCTCATATAAATAAATAAATAAAGATAGACCTAAATATTTAGAGAAACATTAATTGCTCATGGATAGGTTGAGCCAATATTATAAAAAATGACACTACTACTTAAATTAGTTTATTTATTCAGTACTATATCAAACTCCCAAAGAATATTTTATAAAATTAGAAAAAATAGTAATGAGATCCCTATGGAAGAACAAAAGGTCAAGAAACTAAAGGGCAGTAATGAAAAGAAAATGGAAAGAAAGGGGATCTATCAGTACCAGATCTTATACTGTACTGTAAAGCAGTAATCATTAAAATAATTTGGTACTGGTTTTAAAAAGAGAGAAGTCAATCAGTAGAACTCATTAGGTATATAACATACAGAAACAAACAGTAGCATAGTGTTTGATAAGCCAAAAGACCCCAGTTATTGATAGGGGAAAGACTCACTATTTGAAAACAGCCTGGGAGAAATTAGGTTTCACTTCACCACATACAAGATAAGCTCTAGATGGATACATGACCTAAATATAAAAGGTTGAATCAAAAACAAATGAAAAGAGAAAGGAAGAAATTACCTTTTGGATCAATGGATCTATAACTAAAAAAGAAATCAAGAAAAACTCACAAGATAAAATGGATAAACATCATTATTGTTATCATCACACTGTTTTGGGCAGAACAACATGAAATCAAATGCACAGAGGTGGGAAAGTACAGGATGAAGGGCCTTGAATACCACAAAAAGATATTTAGACTTTACTCAGTTGACAAGGAAGTCACTAAAGAGTTTAAGGCAGGAGGACAAGACAGATCTATGTTTGCACAGAAGAATCACTCTGTCAAAGATATGAACAATAGGGGAGAGAAATAAATGGGAGAAGAATGACTTGAGAGGAAGGAAGACCTCTTCTGAGTTTAAGCCCAGTGCACAACACAGGGAGATCCTTTCATATTGACACAAACAAATGAAGACCTGTGCTGCCTGTATATATGTATATGGCATGATCGTTCTTTAGTCAAACAAATGTGAGTGACCTTATATAATCATCATCATCATCACCATTTATATAGCTATTTAAAGTTTGTACAACACTGTGTATGCCACTTCAGTTGATCCTCCTAACAAGCCTGGGAGGTAGATGTTATTATTATCCCCATTTGACAGATGAAGAAACTGAAGCTGAGAGCGATTAAGTCCAAGGTCACATAGCTAGTAAGTATCTAAGGTGGGATTTGAAATCAGATCTTCCTCACTGCAGGTCAAACACTGTCTCCACTCCAAGAGCTTCTTCCCTAAGCCTACATAAAGGTAGCATGTCAATATGTCAACTCCAGTGATTAAGTACAGTATCTGAGTTGCCCACTAGGTAGCATCCTCCTTGAGCCACCAGCCCAATCTTCTCCTCAGCCTCTGGCACATTTATGAACTAGCCTTCCCAAAAGACTGAAATATGCCCTCTGCTCACCAGAGGGTGCTCAGCCTGAAGACAACTAGATTGCCTTCTACACTACCCAGATTTAAAATGGTAGCCGTGGCCATGTCTTACATTTAGTCTAGAAAATGAAATGGAATATTACTCAAAATAGTCAAATAGTTTGCTCCATGATGTGTACATAACTCCAGAATCCCCACCTCATTTGTCTGGGATCCCTCCTGTCTGCTGATGACTCCCTCTACATCCACAGGACTCTGATATTTAACACACTGTGATTACGCAGTTTGTTGAGCACAGCCAAAAAAAGAAATAAGTCAAATATACCCACCTATCACCATCTCCTAAGCCTTCTCCTGCTTGCGCTCCCACATCTTCAGAGAGACAATTCCCAAATCACCCATAGCCATAGGAAAGGAATAAGGAAAGAGTATGGGAGGGTGAGAAGGGAGTGACCTCTCATCTCGAGACCATAGACTACTTGAAAGAGAAAGCAGACAAGATGGTGTTGGAAAACAATATCCCCTTCTCAGCTTATTATTAGTCCAACTGAATTCACAGTAGCTGACATCTTGGCACTTGGGATAATCTTTTGTCAAAGTTGCCATCTCTCCTCCAGGATCTCTGCCCAATATCATCATCTCTTTCATAGCTCAGGTCTCTGGCAGCCTCGGTGTCTGGCCAGTGAAGTCTTTGGCCAGAGTAGTAGGGGTAGCAATGGCAACCCGCACCCTGTGATGTAGACAGTCCTGCAGTGCAGCATGCTCAGACTACTGTCCTAGGCCACATTCCTAGACCTCAGCTCTGAATGGAAGGAGCTCACCACCACACATGAAAATAGCCTCATGAGAGCAGCCTCAGTCCTGTGTAAACCGGCCCTTAATGATCTCTGTCTCTCTCAATTACAGAAAGCCCGCCTTGCCAGGATCCGTGTGGCCAAGACTGGTAGTTCCAATGCCTACCTGCACAGCAAGAGGAATGGTCTTCTCAATGAAGCCCTGGAACTGACAGTCAGTATCCTGGAATTGGAGGAAGGGGATAGGGGAATAGGAAGGGAGAGAGAAGAGCTGTGGTTTTCTCCTTCCCTCTGAGCCCTAGGTCCTTCTCCTGCTCATAGCTTATCCCCACCCCTTCCCTCAGGTAAGGAGTGATACTTCTGACCTTCCCCCAAACATCAGATCTACCAGAATTCACCTTATTAACCATCACCTCCAACAGACACACACACTCATTCTCTCTCTCTCTCTCTCTCTCTCTCTCTCTCTCTCTCTCTCTCTCTCTCTCTCTTTCTCCTGAGACTGCCAAGTTTAAGCTGAATTTGAAGAACTCTGAGGCCTGCCTGTTAAGACTTAATTCCTCACTTCATAGTTTCCCATCAAGGGGCATTAAGCATAACTAGGCCTGTCTCCTCAAAGGGGAAACTATTCCAAAGCGCTTTTCCCCTCTAATCAAACCACCAAGTACTTATTAAGCCCCTACTGTGTGCCGGGCACTGTGCTGGATGAGGCTACAAAGGCAAAAATGAAGAAGCTCCAGCCTTCAAGGAGCTTACAATCTAATCGGGGAGATAACATGCATATACAGGTACATTCAGAATGTGAACCAAACATATACAGGTTCACCTTGGGGAAGGGGGGATGGGCATCAGGAAAAGCCTCATGAAGATGGTGGTACTTTAACTGAATGTTGAAGACCAGAATTTCAACAGGTAGAGATGAGGAAGGAAAGCATTCCAGGCACAGGGGGACAGCACCCAGAGAAGGAAGATGGAGTGTCACGTGGGAGGCACAGACGGCTCCCGTGGCTTAACCCAGCGATGCTCCGAGTGTGTGCAATGGAACTCTAGCATGATTCAGATTTCACTAGGTGTGCCAAGAATCTCCTCCCTCTACCCCAAGACTTGCTCATTCCCCAGCCCCCTTCTCCAGCTGCAGTTTGCCACCTGCTTCTCCCAGCTTAGTCTTGGGAAGATCAGACAATCTATCCCAGTCCTGAGGAAGTACAGAAAAAGGACAGCAAGGAGGCCAGAGAGGAGAAAGAGTCTCACAGTAATCCCAAGGCCCCAGTGATGGATTAGTGGCTGGACTGTCCAGTAACCCTTCTTTGCTCAATGTGCCACAATTCCCCAAAGCAAAGAATATCGTGAAGTGAGGGGGGAAAAAAAAGAAAGCATGAAAGCAACTGGCTGAAATCCTTGCCAATCTGAAGCTGTGTGGGGCCATGCCTAGGTAGCTTGTATCTTACTTGTTCCGGGCAACATGCATCCCTCCATCGATAATTTCTTAGAAACTAGAGCACCCTCCTCATCCATCCCTATTCCCTGAGCCAAAGCAGCAAGTGGTGTGAGTGCCACTGAAATCTGCACATACCCTAGAAGTCAATAAACAATTTCCTATCACCCAGAGATTAAGGGGAGCCAGGGAGAAGGAGCCACACTCTTCTCCCTGCCTTATTGTGTCTCTTCCCTTGTCTCAGGGTTCCCCAGAGGATGAGCACCTGACCAAGACTACATCACTCATTGAGAGCCAGCATCACCACCTGCTGCATTGCCTGGAGAAAACTACTGTAAGTCTCCCCCTCCCCCACCTTAGCCATCCCTCCCAGCATTCAACTTCCCTTCTCCTAAAGGTATACCCTTAGTCTCAAGCCCAGCCCCAGATTGTAGGTACAGCCTGTCCCTCCACAGACCAAGATGGTGCCAGGGAATGGTGGGAAATTAACCATCCTCTCTCTCCCAGCATCAGCCCATGATCTCCACCTCCCTACCCTGAACTCTATGTGTCATCAATGATGGCAACTCTGCCATTACATACCTAACAGAGCAAGAGAAAAGAGGATTACCTTGGGATAATGAAAAGAGCTCTGGACCTGGGTTCAAATCCAGGCTTGGCCTGAGAGGCCTTGGGCCTTTAATTCTTTGAACTTCAGTTTTCGAATCTGCAAAATATAGATAATAATACTTGCCCTACCAAACTCAGAGAGTTTCTGTGAGGATCAAGAGGGATGAGGCATATGAAACAATGAAATAAATGCTCTATAAATGTGAGCTACTAAGCTATTATTATCTCCAAATTACAAGTGACTCGCCAGGGCCTGGGCTTTCAGATAAGACTGGAACTTACTTCCCATTCCAGCTACATATTTGTGGCCAACAGGAGCTATGGGGCAGGCTGTATGCTATCACGGTATGACTGATCTCCAACTCTAATGGGCTGACACATCACCCTCTAAGTAGATGCTACTGAGCCATCCCCTCCCCTATCTCCTCATTACCAACAGTGTGGCATTCTTGGCCTAGACAGCAGCAGCCCCACAGCACTCTTCCTGCACCCAGGAAAGGCTTCAGTTGGTGCCTTTTGGCCAGGCCCCTCTGATGCCCCCCCTTCCACCCATGTGGAAGGTGGTGGGGGATGGAAGGAGCTTTCTAAATGAAGATCATTATTACTGCCTCACTATCCCCAAAGCCCTGGAGAGGTCCAAGCCCTGAAAGGCTAACGAAGCAATACCAAGCCCTGGGTTAGGGGACCATAGCTGGAATGAGCTGGAATCAGATGCTTGGACCACCTAAATAGGACACGAATAGGACGGCAGCATTCACACTAAATGTTCCACAGTTCTCTGGTACCTTCCCTTCCCCAGACTGATTGATCAGCATGTCAGAGAGGCTTTCTGAGTAAGACTATCTAATACTTTCCCCTCTCAGGCCAGAGGGAAAGCGCTTTAAATACGCACTCTGCGGGTGGCATGTGAACCCCACAGAGGTTTCCAAATCCGGAAGCCTGAAGCAAACCCTGAAGTTTCCAGGCCTCACCAAATACTTCTTCCCTTGCCCCAGAGGACTGCATTTGCATGTCTTATGAGGCCCCTGGAATTCTCCTCCAGGACTTGGAACAATGCTAAAAGGACAGGCTCAGACCTAACTGCCCTTTCAAACTTGCATGTGCTAGATGGAATGTGGACATTTTAGAGGGGAGGGAGGGAGGGAAGAGGGGGAGTGGTTTGGGTTGAAGGGATGGAATGTTGGGACTAAGAAAACGGGGAGATGGAACTAAGGATAAGATATTGGGCTCTGAGGGGGTGGAATGTGGGGATTGAGGGGGTGGAATGCTGGGGATGAGGGGGCAGAATGCTGGGCTTGAAAAGTGGAATGTTGGGGCCTGTGGAGATTGAGGGGTGGAATGCCAGGATTGAAGGTGGAATGTCAGAGTTGAGCTTGGGAATGCCGGAATGTCCAATCAATGGTGTTTTTATCTTTTGTTGGCATGTTGTCCTGTAGGGGTTGTCCTATCTTGTGGATGATCCCCTGTTATCTGTACGAACTTCCACCATCAAGGTAGAGCTTTTTACAAATTCAATTCCTGTTTTTTCTCTCTGATTCCTGTGGCGTATGTGGACTGTTCTCTTTCTATCACCTGGTCTGGTTTCCCTGCATGCGCCGTCCCTTCTCCCTGGGGCCTGTCCTGCCCTCCGCTGTCACCACCAGTGCCGGCTCAGGCTTCCAATTTTCTGTGCAGATCTACTCAGCAACCTTTCTCTCCCAACCCTCTCCTTCTCCCTTGCTGGGGGTGTGGTGGGGGTGGTTGAACACGGCACTTGGCTTGGTATCCTGTGAGTGTCCGTGTGCCTTCTCTGTCTGTGCCACTTCCTTCGGTCCCCCGGGGATTCCCGGTTTTGGCTGTGGGGCTAGCCTTTGCTCCAATGTGACCTGTCCTCTTCACCCTGGCAGCCTTAGCCAGGCCACAGACAACCCCACAGGGCATCCTTTAGCCTTAGAAGATGTCCTTATCCATAGGTCCCTCGTTTGTCCAATTCTTTCTTGACTTCAGTGTGGAGGACCCCAGTCATCTCGAGTTCTCCCACCATGAGGGTGTTTGACTTTAAGGAGTCCCCATGTTCTCTTAACTAACAGCCCAACAACCTTTCCCTTCCCCTCTCAAAACAGCTATACTAGGAAAGCATATCCCTTGTTGACATTTAACCCTACTGCCATCATGGGGAGTAGCACTCCACCTGCTTTAGTTCATAAGCAACACAGAAACCTTTTTGTCTCCCCCTTCAATAACAATAATGACAAACATTTATCAAGCACCTACTATGTGGAAGCCATTGTGCTAGAGGGAGCAAAGTGTGACGCCTCAACCAACCTACCTCTACCTCTGGTGATATCGCCAAATCCCCTTCTGGTGACCAAGAAGCATGTTGGTCCACTAACCGCCCCCAGCCTAGGTCCCCACGCTCAAGCTTCTATGTCCCCCAGCACCCAAAAGTAAGCTCTGACCCACGATCATTCAAATACAGTTATAATTGTATACCCCTAACACCCTTCTGAGCCACAACTCCAGAAGGAGGACACAACACAATCCCACCATCATACCAACCTTTCACCCCCACCCCACTGTGATAGCCAGGGCTGCCAAGATGATTCCTTCTTTCCTCTCTCCACGCCTGTGGGATGTTACCTTTCATGAGTGTTCGTCTGTGCTCCAGTCTCCTGGGGGCCTACCCCTACAGAGCCCAGGACAAGACCCTCCAGTTTGTGTGTGAGGGAAATTCATCCCCCCCTCCCACTTCTTCTTCCCACATGATTCTCCGTCCTTCCCAACAGAACCATGAGTTTATCGATGAGCAAATGTTTGAGCAGAACTGCATGGAGAGCTCGATGCAGAATTACCCATCCACAAGAAGCCCTTCACTGTCCAGCCACCCGGGCCTAACCACTTCCTGCTGCTCCCGTAGAAGCAAGAAGACCACCCACCTGCCCAATTCCAACCTGCCTGCCACCCGTCTGAGGAGCATGCAAGAGCTCAGCACCATTCACATCCAGGGCAGCGAACAGCCCTCACTCACAACCAGGTGAGTATGTCCCACTCCCCCTCCTCACACAGGAGTCTCTGCCGTGGAGACACCAGCTTGGATCATTCCATGTCCTCCCTCCCTTTCCTTATGGGCTCTAACCCAAGAAGACAACATGACACCAGGTTGCTGTCAAGACTGGAGTTAGTAATCGGGAAGGCTATATTGAGGCTGCAAGATCCTTGCCCAGAGAGTAGACTTGTTTTCCCCTAGGGAAAACAACATTATTATTATAGTCAACTCTTATTTATTGAACAGATAGTATTTATACGGCACTTTAAAATTCATAAAGCACTTACTTCACTAACAATCCTGGGAGATAGATATACTCCCAATTTATTAAGGCAAGCAGTAAGTATTGTCTCAGCTGAGGCTGAGGACCAATGACTCCCTCTGGGTCACACAGCTAGTGTCTGAGGCAGGATCTGAACTCAGATCTTTCTCTTATCTACCTTGCTATCAGCTGACTTAGTTCCTATGATCTAATCAGTATTCTCTCTGCCAATGCAGACCACAATCCTATGCCCTAATAGGCAGCCGTTATGAACTGCTGCCAGCCAAAAAAAGTCAGCACCTGACTTTGAACCCCCTGATGATAATCTTTTCTGAACTTAGCTTCAGATGACAACCATCCAGTCTGGAGCTTGACCTGATAAGCCCTTCCAGCCTGGTAGTACCGGTGAGAGTTGGTACTGCCCTGGCCTAACCTTCAGGAACCCAACAAGGAGACATCACAGTAGGACTTCAGTGGATGGTTTGAAGCTTATGGACAACTAATTTTGAATCAAAGTCTGACTCTCCAGCCCTACACCTTACTGCCTTGTACACACCTAGGGGGAGGGGGAGGAGAGGATTAAGAAAGCAAACAGAGTGGGGAGGAGATTGGTCCTGTGTCTTCATCTTATAGGAAACACCCTGCAGCCTGGCACCTTGTCTCATTTATAGTCTTGAAGAATTGTCCAGGGCAATTGACAAGCTAAGTGGACCTGCCCATAGTTATGTAGTCAGTATGCGACAGTATGTTACGTATAATTTTTTTTAAATTAACCATTATTTTGGGGATCTTCTGAGCTCTGTTCAACTGCAGTAATGGGGTAAAATGAAAGCTGCCATGAATAAGAAACCTGGGAGTTTGAGGGAATCCTGGGTGGAAAGGAAGAGGCAGCCCCTTAATTCTTCTTTCTATCCACCCCAGTCGTTCCAGCCTTAATTTGAAAGCAGATGATGTACTGAGACCCAACTGCAAAGGATCCCAGATCACTACAGCCATCATCAGCATCCCCACCCCGCCAGCGCTGACCCCGGAGGGGGAGAGTCGACCGCCACCATCTAGCCCTGGCTCCACCACGAACATTCCCCCCATAGGCAGCAACATCGTCAAGGTCTCTGCCTTGTAAAGCCACTGAGGGAAGGGCTGGTGGAAAGGGTAGTAGGAGGGACAGGGAGGTGAAGGGAGCCTGTGGGGCCAGGCTGTTCCCTTCTCCTTCCCCTGCCGCTCCTGCCTGTCCTGGTTGTACCCCTCGCACTGAAACTGTGCCTGCAAGCAGGAAGGAGACACTTCTGCAGCCGCTGCCAGAGGGGACAGGGCCCCAGGCACCATTACCCCACTCTGGAGCCATGCAGAGGCAGGGCAGGGAGGCAGGGGATGGGGACCTGGGGAGGGACCATGTGCCAGGCCAAGGCCTGGTGGGGTGTGGTGGGGGGAGCCTCAGATCAAACTAATGATTGTTTCTGGAGACCCCAGCGAGGAAAACAAGAACGAGAGAGCAGCACAGAGGCCGAGAAATCACATGCAAAACAGGAAGGAAATATTAACACTGTGTATTTAAGCACCTTTTTCAAGGCTTTTAATGGATAATATTTATTCATGGGACATGACTGAAAAAAAAAGGTGGAAAACAAAGCAGAAAAACAACAGATTTTTGTGAAATGTTTTTCTCCATGGACCCAATACCTTTAACTAAACCAAAACAATGCATTTTATGAGTTCTTTTTTTTCCTCCTTTTATAATGAAGGCTTTAGGCCAAGATGTCAGTTGTTACTGAGTTTTCTCTCCTTTCCCCACCCCAGGTGGGCGAATCTGGGTCACTGAGCCTACTGAAGCCTGAGTGACCCACACAGTAGCCATGTGACCACATTGCAGCTCTTGCTCTCCAAATCTATCTTTCTGTCTCCTCGTCTCTTTGTACCTGGTCACTGCCTCTCCCTTTCTTTGTCTCTGTTCAGCTGTCTCTTTCCATGGCTCTCAGTACAACTTGGGTTTACAAATGGCCGCCTTGGCCACTGAAGTACAACTGTATGTGGTAAAAATCCACCTGCTAGTTAATGGGAAATTGTGCTTTAAAAAGCAAAAGAACAAAAAAACAAACAAAAAAACAGAATGGGGGGAAAGCCAAGAAGAGACAAGATGGCACTTCCTAGTCATCTGCCCCACTGGTATATCCAAAGCTTTGGTTGCAACCAAATTCATGAGCCTAGGATCTTGAAAAAAGGAAAAGATCATAGGGAATCTTGTATCCTGATGAATACCAACTAACAAAAGATGGAAGAGACACTCCACGGAGTACACAGACAACTTTCTTCTCTCGTATTCTTCTGTTGGTACTGATCATGCAGTCTGTCCAGTCCATAGCCAGGAACCTCTGGGCAGCTTCCCCTAGACCATACCTGACCTGGTCAAGGTTCTAGGATACAGCCAACTGGTTTTCACATCAGAGAACCTGACTTAATAGCTGAGCAAGGTTGGTCATGTCTTCTCAGGAATGATGTTTTAAGGTGTGGGAATCTGGATGGTTCTTCAAGGTCTGTCCAGTACCAAGGAGGGAAACAGATAAATGGCTGATGTCCCTCTGAGCAAGCGTGTAAAGATGGCTTTTCCTTGGAAACCTGGGCACTTTTATGAAGCAGGGCTAGGGGGAATATCCCTTTGTCCATTTCTATCACTTTCTGCAGAAAAGAGTGGATTAGCCAATCTACTCTAATTAGACCTTTCCCTGAGTTTTGGGCTTGGTAAATTCATCCTTCCTATCTCCTGGACTCCCTACCTCATGACCATTCATTCAGCCTGTGTTCTGAAGGATTGAGATGGTCATGTTATCTCCTCAACCCCTTGGAGCTCCTCAGCAGTTCCTCAAACCCTGCTGGGGAGCTAAGTGGTTACCATTCACACAGTTCTCCTTCTTCAGCCCTCTGTAGATAAGATTTCTCTGGTCAAGAACCTAAATTCACCCTCATTAGGTTTCCCCATGACCCTGGCTCTATGTGCCCTTTAAAAGGGGTTTCTGAGTTAGTACCTTACCACAGAAAATGAAGAGCTTCAGATAGGGCAAAGGAGAGGGAGCCTTTCCAACCTCATCTCCTCATCATGTACTAACTGTGCACTCAAACTGGTCCTGGCCTCCCAATATGGGAGGGAAATGGTTCCTGCCTTCTACAAGCTTAATATCTTGGTAGGAAACAAAACAAACATTACTGTGCAGCTGCAGACCATGGATGTATGTATATATAATATATATACGTCAGAGTAGCCACACAAACCTGAACACACTGAATTATCAGTGTTTAAAACTGATTTACTACATAAAGGCACCTCCTCAGTGGAACAAAGCAAAGGATTGAGTTGGAATACAGAATGAGACAATCTTATAGAGGGCAAATCTTGGTTTTTAAGAGCAGAAAGGAAACACTTCCAAAGGTCTAGTATTTGAGTTACATTGCTTTGAGAGGAAAAGATTTAGGTAAAAGAAATTGATCCTTCATCCAACCAATACAAAGTATAACCCTTCCCTGCCTCAGTAGATTTCAAGCTGTCGTAGCCAGCCCTGTAGTGATGGTCATCTCTGCAACAGGTAGTCTGATACCAGGCCCATACTTGAAGCCTTCAAGCTGTTCTGGAAGAGACTTTGAGATCACAGGCTTATCTCCATTTCATGAGGAGGCATCAGAATAGTGTTTTCATGAAGGCTAGTCAACATTTAAAAGTCTTACAGGGTCACAATGATCCATCCAACCCAAATACCTTGTCTCATTGCAGAACCAGAAGCTGTTTTGTATGAAAACATCTATAGCAAGTACTTAAAGGGGGTCTAGGAGGTCACCTAGAGTTCTACCTCCCAACCAATGGCCCCAAGTGCTTCAAGATGCCCCCTAAGCACCTCTAAGGCTATCGTGACTCCAGATTCTGAGCTCCTTGTGCTGCATCATGCCTGCATTTGCTACTTCCAACTTGTGTCAAGTCATCAAGTCCCTTCACCTCTCTGGGCCTTGCTTTCCTCAGCTATAGAATGAAGAGATTGGGCAAGATGACCTCTGAGGTACCTTCCAGCTCTAAATCTATGATCCTCTCATGGCATCCATTGAATCCCAAATAACTTTGCTCTTTGCTGTCACCACCACCACACCTGCCCTAAAAAACCTTTCAGTCCCTTCCTAATCCCCAACACTTTAGTTTGACAACCCTCAGTCAGAGATGAGACCTTAGTTTCTCTGACCTTGGGTCTAAAATGGGGAGGCAATCAAGTAGCTAGATATATAGGAGAAAAACCCAAACAAGACAACTGGATCCTTCCAGTCTGCTTAAGTGGGGTTAACAAGGAAGGTCCAACTTCTAAACTATACTAAAAGTCTGATATCTTTGCAACTTACCAAAATAAAAAAAGAGACCTAAAATTATGATTGGGTCTTCCTCTTCCATCGGTCCCCTGGGAAACTGGTTCTCAAGCTTTTTCCATTCATGAACCCCTTCTGGAAAGATCCCACATATAAACCATGCACCCCAACCTCAACCTGTCAAAACAAAGTTGAACAGAGGACATGCCACTGAGTTAACTTTTAACACTATCTGTGTATTACCTTGGAGATCTAGTCCAAACCTTCTAATAACTAATCTCCAGAAAGGTTAAGGGACTTGCCCTAGGAGGCATAGCTCAATAGCAGCTGAAAACCAAGAAGGGAAGCCCATCTCTTGGCTTTGAGTTACTGTCAGAACAGTACGCTGAGACACCAATAGGGTATTATTGTAACAATCCATCCATGACAAATGCTAATATAGCAATTGTCACAATGCTCAGCAACATGAGAATAAGTGACCCAGCAACTGGAGGTGAGAGAAGAGGAAGAGGGAAGCTCAGAGATCACTTTGCAAACCCACTGTCTCCGTGTGGAATCAGTTTGGGGTGCCAGTTCTGCAGGTGTATAAACAGCTTTTTCAGAGCCAAAAGATGCAGCTCCCCTTCTAGTCCTTGGGGAGGGTTGAGAAGCACTGACATTTCAAACCATAATCCTTTAAACCTGTTTAGCACTTGCACCTTTTCCAAAACATGGACATTGTATCATATGCTTCTCATAACCCTATTAGGTGGGTAGGGCAGACATTTTGTTCTCCATTCTGCAGTTGGACACACTGAGGTGGACAGACAGGATTAGGATGCAGCCTTATCCAGCACTTTCTCCACCGCATTTCCAAGATTATCACATCATACACAACCTATGTCTCTGGCATTGCCTTTGCAGGGCAAAGTCTTACTCAGAGCCATCTGAGACATCACAAACATCTCAAAGAAAGAACTATATCCATTCCTACTTCTCCGTGGCATGACTTTGCGAATAAGCCTTTTGAGCTTGAGACAGTTATGGGACAGGCTGCTCACACCAGGCTCCCTCAACAGCACAAGACTGAGGACTTCCTTCAGAATACTGGCAGCCACTTTTGGCTCACTAAGATCACACAAGGAGGGTGAGCCTTATACAGTTGCTGCCAAAGGAGCTGATCTCTCACGCTTACCCAAGGGCCTAACACCAGCACAGAGGAGGGTGAAATTGGGCAATACACCAATCAACAAGCATGTACCAAGCATTTATGACATGCCCGGCACTGTGTTAAACACTGGGGATACAAAGAAAAGAGCTCACATTCTACATATATAAGAATAGTGGCCATGTAATTTTGACCAATTAGCAAAGGTGGAGAATTCATGACTGTTCATCAAGTACGTGGGTCAACCAAGCCCTTGATGATTTCTCCTGCTCCCTAATTTGGGATCTTCCTGAGGTGTAACTTCATAGAGTACAGAAAAGAGAAGTTGACTTTCAAGCTTAGGAAAAGGTGCAAAGCATGGGTCAGTTAGGTTTTAAGATTCTCTGTAGATTCCAGTGATCCCAGCTCCCCTGTCCCCTATAACCAGATAACTGTGAGGTTGGTCATGCATATGGACTTTTAAGAGTTTACCTAGCACAGCCAAATATCTGCTCCCCATCCAACTAAATGGCACTGTGAATACGGCCAAGCAGGGAACTGATAGGCATTTTTTTTCCCTTGTGGGCTTCTTTGTGGAGAACCTCACCATTTGCAAAGTGCTCCATGATGACTGAAGAGGGAAAAGCACTGTCATGACCCTTAAGAGGAGGTTTATTAGAAGAAGGGACCATCAAAAAACAAAGTGGTTTAAAGAGGTTCTAACTTAAGTCTTGTTTGCTTCGTTATGTGTCTTTCTCACCAAGTTTGGGACTGGCCTTTGTCACAGCAAGTCACTTACCTACCTGGGGTGGGGATCACTCCACATGGTATAGGGTGATGATCTCAGTCCCAGGGAGTTCCTTGGACCAAGGGACTATTTTACAAAGTGGGGGCTGGGGGTAGAGGGAGGGTTGGTATATTTTTGATAATCAGACATTCCAATGCAATGTTCTCCTTAGAGGTTCCCCCATCCCCTTTGTTAACGTTTATTGTGAGAAACATCGCGTACGTCGTTCTCTATTTTCATATAATAAATGGGCTTTGCTTACCAACGTCACAATGGCAGAGACAGAAACGCACTGTACAAAACTGCAGGAAGATTCAGACTTCATCTGAAAACAACTTTCTAAAACAAAAGTTCTTGAGTTTCCTGTTGTCTTCTCTTCTAAATCGTAGTGCATATGTTAAAGTGTGTCTATCATTGACAGTACCAAGTCGTGTGCCACTGCTGTACCTGATGTATCCAATCTGGATTAAATGGCGTATGTGCCACAAACCCCGAAGCGATGCTGTGTGCTTACTGTATTCCGACTTTCTACTTCTAAACCTACGGTGGCCCACGAGACAGCAGTTGTGACTAAAGTCTTTTTTGTTCCCTGTTAGAAGACTTGTAGTTGGAAGAAACCTTAAAGATCATCTAGTCCAATGTCCATGGCAGTGGGAAGAGCAGAGCAGAACCTGCAGTCAGAGGGCCTGTGTCCAGATCTCAGCCCTGCTTCTTCCTACCTAGGGCAGCATGAGTATACATTCTCCCATGACCCTCTGGTTCTATCATCTGTAAGATAACAATGATGTGACCCTCTGGTTCTATCATCTGTAAGATAACAATGATCTGCTATGAGACATCCAAGAACCCTTCCAGTTCTTTTACAATCCACTTACTACTTACTTAACCTTGAAGAGTAACAGCTAACATGTATACAGCACCTCCTATGTGCCCAGCACCATACTAAGCCCTTTACAATTACTTTCTCACTTGAACCTCAGAAACACCCTAGGAAGTGAAAGATGAGGAACCTGGCCTAGATAACCTCTAAGAGCCCTTCTAACTCTGATCCATCATAACCCTGCCCAAAGCTAGAACGCCTCCTCAAGAATCCCTGAGATGACCACCCAATTGCTTGCATGAACACGTCCAATCAGAGAGCTCACTGACTTAATAAAACAGCACATTCTAGCACAGCTGCTATCAAATTCTTCCTTACATTGAGCTAAAACCTGCTTCTCTGAAATGTCTCATGGGTCCTAATTCTGTCCTCTAGCTACAAATCTGAGCCCTGCTATAAGGGAATAAACAAACCTTCTAAACCAAGGTCCCTCCAACTAAAAAAGAAAAAGCTCAAAATGAAAAAGTTTCTAAGGAAATGATTATAGAACAGACAGCAACTCCAATATCAAAGTTCAAAGAAAATCCTCTTAAAATTGTCACCACTGTACAGCAGCCAGATCTTGGTTACTGGAAATAGCACGAGAAATAAGACACTTTAGGACAAATATCCAAGAGGTCAAAAGGCCCAGTAGCTGTACATTTTATGTTCATGGCCAAAGGTTGGCTGCTCTGGCTCTCAGCACCCACTAGGTGTCGCCCTATCCTCATAGCTCTCTAGACATCAAAGACAATAATCGATACCCACTTTTTCATTACAGTATGCTTGGATATCAAGTGACAGGCCAACAAACAAGCCAAACTTTGGTGACTCTATCAGTATTCCTTAAGAAAATCAAACTGCTCCCCTGTCTACAAAGGTAGAGTCTGAAATACAGTACAATCTCAATTGTAACTATACTAGCATAAACTCACCTTTTCACAATGCATTTTTTAACATGAGGGTTCCTGGAGCAAACTGATGGTATAACAAGCCTGAAAAATATGTAACCCATCTGAGAAAATACACTTTTAAAATAACATCAACTTGCCTGTTCAATAAAACAATCACCTAAAAGAACAAAATCTTTTAGTTAGTTGTTACTATCAACCGAATTTGAATTATTCTTGATATAAGGTGTAGTAATAAAAACACTTTTATAAAGCATCCACTACAGACTTTTGCCAATTCATACTGGTCACTACCTTCAACCAGTCTGAATTAATAAGGTCTTACACTATTTGCAAATGTGATTCATTCCTAGCCCTTTCCCCACCTCCACCAATAACCCTTCACATTAGTTACAGAACCCACATTCCCTGAGAGATCATCCTGTCCACTGGTTTTACTTTCCAGTCAAGCAAACTACTCTTCTTAAAAAGACCTGCCCATGATCTCTCACAGTGGAGACAGAACTAGAACCCAGGTCCAGATGCTTAGCCAGCACTCTTCCCCAGTCAGGCCACAGTAGTTTTTCTGCTCAGTATCTATCTCTTCTTGCATACAGCATCCTAAAAATGTCTAACAAGTAGTAGGGTTTGTCAGGATGTCAATCCTGAGCTAAACGCTTTATGAAGAGAATGCCCTGCAAGTGAACCCAATTGGCTGTCTCTGCTGATGAGGCACAATTTCATCATTTTTCTCACAAAAGCTCATGGAAAAAATCAAGATATATTTTGTGTTTACCTTCTCTCCTCAGACTAGTCTCTGGCAATAAAGATGTGCTCATCTCTGGCTTATTTTCCAATTTAAAAAATAAAAAACACAAAGTAACAGACAAACCTAAAGAGAATCCAATTAATTTCGGGACTAATGGGCAATTTCATTTCTAATTAAGATGCACTGGCATCCTAATTAAAATTCCCTGGCAATGACAGGCTGCTTGGCTGTTCTGGGGGGCAGGGGAAGGGGGTGGCAAATGGAACACAGCAAGGCAAGGGTAAGGTGCAATGACAGGATCTTACTTTGGTGTGTAATTAAAATCTTTACCACTGCATGGCAGACTGGACCTAATTACGGAATTGCTATTTACATAGTTTTAATTAATTCATCCTCACTTGGCAATACCATACAGAGAGAAGAGTAAAGCTTCCCATTGCTCAACCTCAGAACAGGAAGCAGACAGTGCGAAGTCGAGTTCAGGACCATGGTTGTGTGGGTGTTTTGACAATAAATGACGATCACTGTGGGTACAGGCTGACGGCAAAGGGGAACAGTATTTATGTTGCCTAGCCCTCCCAACAGCAACAGCCTTCCAAAATGAAGAGCCAACCCTGCTCCCCTAAATCCTGGCCTCTTCCTTCCAAAGAATCAAGGCCTTCTTTGGAGGGGTCAGTCACACCAGGGAAGAAACACAAGTTTTAACTTCTGGTGACTTTTTGGATACCCGCAATTTTAGAATGAAATATTTCATAACGAGAATAACTTTCCTCCCAGTCTAACGTAACAGATGCACTATGAGAGAAAAGGCCCGCTGACAAGAGCACTGAGGACATTGTGTGGAGGTGGTATGGGCAGAAGGCTAGCCTCCACCCCAAAAAGCTACTAGTTCATTCTGACTGCCTTCTGACAGCAAGAATGGGAAGATGACAAGGTGAGGAATCAGCCAGCCTGACCCAGTGTGCTGCAAAACTGAGCAGCCTCATAGTAACCTTTCTGTTTGGACTTTTACAAAACATAAAGAAACATCTGTACTAAAAATCCCTATTTACCTCAATTTAAAATGGAAGGAGTTCATGGTCAAAAAAATGCTAAAAATAGTATATTTTCACATTACAGCTATGAAAATCCAGCATGATCAGAAATAATTTCTTTTTTTACACGAAGTCCTTCATAATATTTACATCTCAGTTGGATGTTTCCTTGGGAGCAGGTGGTGGTATTTTAGGAGTGTTTTAAATAAGGAGTGGTATGGTACTATGTTTAGTTTATTTTTAAGGGAGACAGTGAAAGAATGGTTAAGAAAATGATGCACTAAGACTCTGTACCCAAAGTTCTCTTTTTCAGAGCCCAAATCTGTGAATTTTTCCAAAAGAGAAAGAGGAAACAGCACCTCACCTGATACAAACCAACCTGAAGAATAAAAGGTTCATAAAACCTCAAGCTTTTTAAAGTTCCTCAAAAATGCCATTACAGTCCACCCCAAAGGACAGTCCCCTCCAAGGCACCAAGGAGCTGCTATTACTCAAGGTTTCACAGGTCACCGCCCCGCATTAACTCCTGAAGATAGATGGTGTTCATGTGATAGGCTGCCATCCAATCGGAGTGTCTCCTGGCATTCCAGCTATAGGACTGAGAGGCTGCTGCATAATACTCCTGCCATGCCCAGTAGCAGGATCTCCAGTAATCCTCATAACTCTGAGGATTGGGGGGGAAAACTGGAGGCTGCTCCCCAGCATGACCGCGCCAACTCTCCTCGTGAGGCTCCCGCTGCAGCTGGTGGGGCACCCGCTTGGGAACACTTCTCCTGCTGCGCTTAGAGGTCTGGTTAGCTCCTTCCTCCCTCCCCAGGGCTTTCGTCGAGATGTGAGGGACATCGTGGCTTTCCTCCACACTCCGGGTTTCACTTCTATTCAAGGGCTGATTAGGAGAAGCAAGGCCTGCCATGCAGGCTAGTTCACCTTCTCTCACCTGGTTGTCAGAAGAGCCTTCTAAACACGACTTGTTGCCTTTGCTCTGGGACGATGCTCTTGAGCAGCCAGAATCACTGTCACTAGCCGAATCTTCCGAGCGGCCGCTGCTCACCAAAGCCCGGGGGCTCTCTTGAGTTTGTCTCCATTTCAATAGACCGTTTTGGGGCTGCAGGGCCTGCTCCCCAGGACCAGTATAGTGCCTGATAATTTCTACATGCCTCTCTAGTCCCTCTTTAATGTAATGTTCGTAATCCTCCACCAATTCCGAGTAAGTCACTACACAGGGTTGCTGGGTCTTAAAGGAAGACAGACAAGGGATTTTGGGAAGTGTGGCAAGTGAAGCTTCTCTGGTCTGGTTCTGAAAGATGCTGGAACTTTCAACAGGGGTCTGAACGTAGTTCTCGACTGGTTCTTTCAATTGTGTGGGACAGCCCACCCCCCTGGAGAGCTCCACTTTTTCTTTGGTTCCATACTCTGAATGGCTTTTTCCTGGGTGTTTTTGCTTGGTAGCTTTCTTTGATTTGACCATCCCTGCAGGACCTGAAGCTGTCTGAGATAGAGCCACATGGCTGTTCTGAGCTTTCTGTGCCTGAATGATCCGATCTGGTTTCTGAATTGTTTTAGGGGGTTGGATGGGTACATTAACTGAGTCAACCGTAGGCTCGGCCGCTTTGACCTCAACATCCCAATCCAAACATTCTTCCATCAGTCCAGGAGGAATTGGATCTACATAATAAAAAAAGGAAAGAGTTAATATTCTCCTAATACTCTTATCAACTTCCATAGAACTGCAGCATAGGCCTCCGCGGTCCTAAGAACACTTTTCTTACGAGCTGTTCCTGGAATATGGCAGACAAGCTCCATCCTTCCCAGCAGCACTTCCATCTGGTAGAAGGATCAAAAGTTTCTGAGGATGTGGAGAATTCTTTCCCAGAATTTTCCTCTTCCATTTCCCTTTATCAAACTTAAGAAAGCAGAAGAGGAACAGGACTTGTGTTCCCCACAACTCCTCACCTACTGGGAATTCAATTAAACCCAATAAACATTTATTGAGCACTTAAAGCATACAAAACATTATTCTTGGGATACAGAGACTGATATTCCTGCTTCCAAGTTTAAAATCTAATTGGAGAGAAGAGGGAAGGATGGGCAAGTGCGAGAGAATATTAAACTGTGCATGCCTTTGACCCTGCAATACCAATACTAGGTATACACTCCAAAGAGATCCAAGAAAGAGAAAAAAAAGAGCCATACATACAAAACTATCTGTAGCAAATACACTACAAAAAGTAGTGTCAAAAAACTGGAAACTGTGGGGATGCCCATCAACCAGGGAATGGCTGAACAAATTCTGACAGATATACACGAGAAGTGTTGATAGAAATAATAAAGGGGATGGTTTCAGAGAAACCAGGGAAGACTTGAAATGATGCAGAGTGAGGTGCGCAAAACCAGATGAACAAGTTACACAGTAACAGCAATACTGCAAAGACAAATGAGTTTGGGGATGAGAAAACAAAATATATTTGAAAATAAAATTTAATTCAGAAGAGGGAGAGACCAGTGCACAGGAGAGAAGTACTGTGAGTAAAATGAGCTGGGTCGTGAAAGAAGGGAGAATGTCAACAGATGGATAGAGGGAAGAGGAATACAGAAGGAGAGAACACCACTCCAGATTCAGGAAGATGGCGTGAGAAAAGGCGAGGAGACAGAAAAGGGAAAGGGTGGGAAATTGACAGTAGTCCAATCTGGCTAGAACATTGACTATGTGAAGAAGAAAAGAATGGAAACGTGGGCTGGAGCCAGATTATGCTGGGCCATGAACACCAGGATCAGAAGTTGATACTTTAACCAAGAGGCAATGAGAAGGCCCTGTAAAAAGCACTCTGAATCCCACCAGGATGACAGATAAGAGAGGCATCACTTAAGTTCAGATTAAATACTGAAAGTGACAGAAAAAGTAAAGAGCTGGCTAACAAAAAGTGTGAACAGGGAGTTGCAGCACCATCTTCTAGATGGTTCAGGACTCTTTCCTTCTACCAACAAACATGCAAACAGTCAGGTCTGTCTTTCCACATTAGAAATAATGAAGCCCCTACATTAAGGCCTTGGCTCAGCTTCATTCTTCCTGCTGATACCCCTGCCTACTATGTAACTCAGGGACCTCCCTTATATTTTGACCCCTTGATATCTAAACACTATGGCCTAAGTTTCTGACAGCCATGATGCCCCTACCCCCATATCTCTTTTGTTGCCCAGATCCTCTATCTAGACCATCTCTGATCCTTTTGTCCCTAGTCTTCGAACCTGAATTGTTCTTGATCCCTCTCAGCTGACTTCCTTAAGACTCTGGCCTTCTTTCCCCACCAGAGCTACCTGCTTCTCACTGCCTTAGGTGACTTCCCTGGACTTGACCACTGTCTCTCTTAACTTAAAAGTTCTGGTCAACTCCCAATCTCATCCAGCCAAATTCCCAGGCCTCTCTCAGCTATTCTGTTGTCACCCAAGTCCCAGAGTAATACACACCCACAAAGATTTCTCCACACTCTCAAAGATCTACTATATTTATTATTACATAGTGAAAGATTCCAACTTGGCACCTTCATGCTCTTTATCATGCTATTCCCTTCAGGCTCCCCCCGCCCCAAAAAAGGACATTTATTCTAACACGTTTCCACCAAAGGGGGCTTTGCTGGCCAATTCTCTGGCAGACCTTAAAGTAAGAAACAAAGATGAATACTTAACATTATCATTTTTTTTTCCTTTGGTGAAGCAATTGGGGTTAAGTGAGTCACAGAGCTAGTAAGTGTTACGTATCTGAGGCCGGATTTGAACTCAAGTCCTCCTGACTCCAGGGCCAGTGCTCTATCCACTGTGCCACCTAGCTGCCCTAACATTATCATTTTTAAAGTACTTTGCATAAACAGTAATCAAACTGGACTATTACACATAGAATGGACTTCCCAAGAGACAGCATGTTACTATTTTACCTCTGGAACTAAAATTTAAGACTTGACCAATTTCATGCTTAATATTCCTTAAAACTATATACTGTTGGGGCAGGTGATGCAGTGCATAGAGCATTGGCCCTGGAGTCAGGAGGACCCTAGTTCAAATCCAGGTCTCAGACCAAATACTTGAAACTTACTAGCTGTGTGATCCTGGGCAAGTCACTTAACCCCAACTGCCTCGCCAAAAACAAAAAACTATATACTGTTAATTGATATCAAATTGCTTGCCTTCTCAAAGATAATGGGGGGGGGGGGGCAGGAGGAAGGGAGAGAATTTGAAACTCAAAATTTTTAAAAACAATTGTTACAACAAATTTTACATGTACCTGAGGATATTTAATGAAATAAATAAAAAATATATTTTTAAAACTATAGTGTTGGGGCAGCTAGATAGTGCAGTGGATAGAGCACCAGCCCTGGAGTCAAGAGGACCTGCGTTCAAATCCAGCCTCCAACACATGACACTCACTAGCTGTGTGACTCTGGACCAGTCACTGTTAACCCCAAATGCCTCACCAAAAAAAAAAAAACCCAAAAACCCCACAACAACAACAAAAAACTATATACTGTTAAATTTGGGATTAAGATTTTTTTCAAAGAAATTAATTTCTCCAGGTATATTAATTCTGATTATTCAATAAATATGTTAAGTCCTATATTCTAAATATTAACATTTAATTAGCTTAGTTGGTTCAAAAAAAAAAAAGCTTTACAATTATTTTTCATTCATCCACCTATGAAACTCAACATATTAAGAAATACTTTCTTTCATGAGCAAGAACTTCTCTTTTCTCTAACCTCCCAAAACATTTTATGTCTCTTGTGATATTTTCACATTCTACATTAGTTATTTGTGTGACTATTTTATCTTCCCTATTACATCTTAAGCCCCATGAGGACAAGGGCCATATTTGTATCTATCTTGCCCACAGCACCTAACACAATGCCTTACAAAACAAACAAACAAACAAAAAGCATTTACCCTATTTTCTGAATTGAATGATCAAATATAACAATATTCCCATATGACTAGGTTTTTTTTAAAAAACATTCACTAAGTGTCAAACATAATGCTTAAAAATAAAAGGACAGAGCATAAATGACATTAAAACAGTAGTTCCATCAAATCCTGTGTACAGATCAAAATACTGCCAAACTTGAAAATGGTCTAACAACCTGTACTTACACAAACAAAAAATTATGCAAAGACCAATCCACCTGAATAAAAAGCAGAGCTAACATGGTAATCAAATACATATTGCGCTAGGCAGATCTTCAACAAATTTCTGATAACAAACTGTACCTGGCAAAGAGAGGAGGTTAAGATTACATTTCTGAGCAATTGTCATCATCATATTTTCTTCCTCTCCCCGGCAACAATAGGTCACAGCTAGCCCCAAAGTACCTAAAACAGAGAAGTATAAAATTACACTTGCTGCCGGACATAAATGATACCTGCAATTCCAACCATTTCATAAGGGCCCTTTCCTCAAATAAAGTAAACCATATTTTGTTTTATCTTTTACCAAAACGTCCAGCTCTGCCAATCCGATGCATGTATGTTTCCCAGTCCAATGGCACATCCAAATTTACAACCAGATTCACCTTCTCAGCATCAATCCCACGTGAAGTCTCAAAATGAATAAGATAGCAGTTGTTTACTTAATAATGTTCCCTTATATTATTTCAAAATGTACACTGTAATTTCCACCAAAAAAAAAAATCTATAATACTATGGCACAATCACAGATGAAGTGCCAAATTAAGTGCGTTTGGAAGCATGGGTGAAGTTAAATGTGTTTTCTAAATTCTGCATGTGATATAACAGAAACAGTATCTGACTAAGACTTAAGTCCTAACTCCTACACTTACTAGCTATCTCACTTTGGGAAAGTCTTTTAAACATCAATAAGCCTCAGTTTCTTCATCTGAAAAATAGATAATGCACCAAATACTGCATAAATATAAACTATTAATGTGAACCATTACTGCTTTAGCTCTAAGAAAAGGGACAAATATCAGAGCCATTTTAAGAAATCATTCCACGGAGCTGGAAAGGGGTAGACTGTCTTCTGGTATCCTCTCAACCCATGAACATAAAATATACTAAATCTGTACATCTGAGGACTAGAACATGTGTCGAGATGTTAGTCATCCAAAGTGAACAGGAAGCTTACCAAATCTGTTGAAATGAGGACTCTGCAATGGAACTGCTTCAGCTTGGCCATAGCATCAAGACGCTGGTTTTGATTCATGCTACCTGAAGAGATCCAGGAACATCAAATGTTTTATAAGCGCTTTCTAAGCACTGGTGCTGCTGCTTTTTGCCATCACTCAAATACATAAAAGCAGTAACCCTGACTCCCGCTCTCAGTATTTTAAATAACCTATTTCAAGACTTTGACATTTATAATTTCATTCATATGGGTAAGTCCTCCAAATGATGCAAATTCTGACCCCTTCAAACTTTAGTAGATTGTCTGATACACTGATAGACATGAAAGAACTCATCATGTGGTGATGACGCTCACCAAATGGAGGTAGGCTGGTCTCTGGATGACAGTAACTGGGCGTACACTAGGCCTCCCTTGTCCAGTAGGACCTCCCAAAGCTTGTCTTCTTACTGTCATAGCTTTCTAGAACCTAGGGTCACTTGCACAATGAGGCATAATAGCAAAACTTCAGTTCTCTTCAAATTTCTTTCCTACACATGATAAAAACAGCTGGCATTTATAGAGGCTTTAAAGGTTTACAAAGCACTTTATAAGTATTATCTCATCCCCACTTTACAGATGAGGAAACTAAGGCTGAGAAAGGTTAAGTGACATACACAGGGCCACACGCAGCTAGATTTGAACTCAGACTCCAGCTCTGTATCTAGCTGCCACGTGATGTGACAATGAGATATGAGTTACTTAGAATGTGAATGATTCTGAATGAGTTACAAGAGAGATGACCTTGTTAGAATATGGCTCTAGAATAGGAATATTTTCAATTCATCACCACATACACATACACAGACACACACACATACATACACACACACAGAGTACCTATACCTGATATGTTTCAACAAAAATGTACATATTACATAATAAATGCTCCAACGACGATGAAATACACTGGAAAGAGTATCTGAAACAGTTGGGCTAGAGTTCCATTTACTAGCTGTGTGAAGTCACCATCTCTCTGAGATTCAGTTTGCCCATTTATAAAATAGGGATGACACTTGAACCATCTATCTCACAAGGGTCTTATAAAAGGAGATTGATGTAAATTTCACTTTGTAGCCACACAAGGCATCATAACTATAAATATGAGCTCCCATCCTGATTACCATGAAGGCTTAACATACATTATACTTTGCACACTTTGGAGGGTTTTCTGACACAAATTAAAAATGTTTTTCTATCAAAAAACACTGTCCCAAACAACTAATAGGTGAAAACCATACCTGAGTCACAAAAACCCCTCATCTTAGTCAACTTACTCGCTATCTGAAAAAAATACCCTAAATAACTCATTCCTGCTAGTCCAAAAGAGATACTTTAACCATGTGGAAGGAAATGGCAACTTCTTTTATCTCCCGTAAGAAAATAAAACTGGCAATTCTATTTAGATTACGAAATCTCATCACTGTTATGTAACTTAACTAACAAAGTAATCTTTTCACCTGTAAAATAAAGTTCACAAAGGACATCACAAACATACTCTAGAATTCCACAAAGACAATTTTCAAACTGAACACTACTTTGTACTACTTTGAAATTACAGAAAAATTGGGGAAAATCCTTTTTTTTAACCTATCAAAGTAAAATTTAAGTAGCAATTTTCTTTATTTGGAAGTTACTCATTTGACTGCCTCAAAATCCCAAGATTACATCTGACTACCGATTTCCTCCTTCTTACTTTGGGAACTTTGTTCCAAGGTATTACTAACAAAGGTTAAAAGAAGAACCACTTACCTGAAATGCACTCAGCAGGAAAGCCCTTGGATGACAAGATATCAGCCAAATGCTGGGCTCTGTGGAAAAACAATATACAGAACTCAAATCTTATGATTACACAATTCATCCAAAAAACTTTCAGATTCCCATGAATATCTTTCTCCTTCACCCAGTATCTCAATCTTAAATTATGTTACCTGCTATGTAAATTAGAGAAGACCAAAGCTTGATTAAATGGAATTCTACTGAATAATTCTTGCAAGTGTTGGGTCTTTTCCTCAAAAATTTTATGAGGCAAGGGATGTGAATTTACCACTTTGTAATACTGCTTCAGCCCTATGCAAAAAAATTAGGAATCATTAATAGAGAACGAACAGGCATCATGCCATATGTCAAGAATTATTACAAGAGCTATAACAGATATGTACTAACAGCTGCCAATGGAGGAAAAACTATCAGAATATCATTTAATAATATGCCAATGGACATATCTAAAACCTAGACATACCAATAAGACTTGGGTCACTGGAATTCAGCCTCACAAATGTGGGGTCTCTCATGTACCTCGTCAAAGCACTGGCCAAGAATTCAGGGTAGGTAGCTGATACTGCCAGCATCTGTTTGTTGGCAGGCAGAGAGGAATAAATCCAACTGCAGATAACAGAAGAAAAATAAACACTCTGGAGATATTGAATGCAAGAATCCCTTAGAAAAGAAAGTGAAAGATATTTATGCATTTTGTTTTAATGGTTAGTCCAGTTATTTTTCTTACTTTATTTGTTCCTGGAAGCTCCCTTCTTCTAGAAGTTTATCTGCCTCATCCAGTATAAAAAGACGGATACTGGCTGTGTTCAAGTAGTCAAGTTCTATTAACTGTTTAATTCTGCCTACATGTCAGAAAAAATAAAAAATAACAGTGAAGGAGCAACTATGTACAAAGCAAACATTTAAGCATTATGCGTATGTGTATGTACATATGTAAATATACATACACACAGATATAATATCACTTTTTAAGAATCTAAACAATAGTGACAGCAACTGTTGGAAGCCTGAGAGCAGACCAAACAATATTAGTTATATTCCCCTAATTTCCTTCCCTAGTTCCCATTAAAATCCTGTGCATAGTTAATCAATAAACCAAAATGGAAATGAGGCCACAAATTCAAATTAATTCAATTTTAAAACCTTTTACCTAAAGTGCCTACTCAACATCTAATAAACTACTACTAAGTGCAATATTATCTCTCACACTGTGAAAGAGGCATATGGCTAGAGACTGAATTTCAGATTAAAAGACATAGATTCAAGTCCTGCCTGTTACGTAGACTGGCTGTGTGACCCTGGGCAAGTCACTCAGCTTCAGTGCCCCAGGCAGCATTTTAGATTCTAAGCTGCAAGATGGTTGCCAGGTTCCACTGGTAAAAGGAGCTCCACCTTCCTGAATTCTCCATATTAAGGAAATCACATGTGCAGACAAAAAAGGAAAAAAAAGGCAAAGTACAAGGCACTGCTAGGGGATAGTACTAAGAAAAAAAAAAAAAACTCTGCCTCCAAGAAGCTTCAACTAGGCCCAGGATGCTACCCTAAAACCAGACCTCTTCCCTTCTGAGGCATTCCTGTTTCGTTAACATTTTACAAGAAGACAACCAACTCCTGGCAGGCCTACAAATTAAGATAATCCATAATATATACATTAAAAATTAGTATCCACAAACCAGAAAGCCTGCCAGAAAGCAGCTAATAATCTTTCACATTGTCTTCAGACCCATTCTGCCCCAAATAACAATTATAATTTATTCTTCTGGATCTCAAGTTAAGAGGAATCCTTATTTTCACAAAAGCACAGATTTGGATTAGAGACCTCAGGTCATCTGGTCCATCCCCCTTCTTTTACAGATAAAGAAACAAAGGCCAGAAAAGTTAAATGACACAGGTATGTAGAAGTAGCAAAGCCAGCATTCAAAATCAGGTTCTCTAACTCCAAAACTACCACTCTTCCCCAGGTACCACACTGATTTCTCATTTGCTTAGTGCCCATCTCTCTGCTTTAGTGCTCCTGACACTGGCCATTAAAAGAGCAACCATTACCACTTGCAGAATATACAACGTCCTTGACCGGAAAAGAAGTTCATTCAGTTCCTAAAAGTAACAACAGTAAACAAGGGGACAAACTTACCAGGGGAACCAACAGCAACATGGCACTTTTTAAGTCTGGTCTTGTCTTGAGATAAAGGTGTCCCCCCAATAAAGACATGGCATTCTAAACCTTCCATTTTGATTCCAATGGCTGTGATAACAGAATGGATCTGCACAGCAATCTCTCTTGTAGGAGCCAAGATCAGGATCTGGGGGTTGGGGGAATAGGGAAGAGAAAGGAAGAAATCAATTCTCTTTTCAGAATAATTTTTAAAAATATGGAAATCATCTAGTCCCCAGAAATACTCCCAAGGGATGAAGGAGAAAATAGCCTGCTATGACTCATGTGCACAAGTCTTCCAACCGCCTGTCACCACTACAGAAGCAGTTTGAGCACCACCACAGCACTATCTTCCTGGAAGACGCTGAATGGCAAGTGTTTAAGAAATCATGGAAGGATACTCAACTTATCACTCCTTCATGTCAAAAGTGAAGCTGAGGAATCAATCAACTCAACAAAGCAGGGCACTAGGCATGGGGAAATATGTAAAGTATGGATAAGGCCCAAGATCTACCCTCCTCAGAGGAAACTCATAATGATGCTACCGGAAGGCTCCTATGCTCAGAACTGAAAACTTCAAGCTTTGGACTCTCCCTGCTTTGTCCTTTGCCATTCGTCCTCACCACCATCATCACACTTAAAGGTCCCTTTCACACCTCACAAAGCCATTGGCTAGGGAGTTGCAAAACCCATTTGCTTGAGTTCTCCAATTGAAACTCACCTGGGTGGCCAGGTTTTCAAGAATTAGCGAGTCTAGAGCCACGGTGGAGAACACACAGGTTTTCCCGGTGCCAGACTTGGCCTGAACGATTAAATCTGGGGGGAAGCAAACAACTACTATTAGAGTTACTGTTAAAAACATCTGGGTGGATACAATTGCACCTCGTCAGAGGTGGGAACAGGGCTGTCTGCTCGCATGCTGCCGTCTTCCCCGTTAGATTGCAAGCTCTCTGAAGGCAGGGGCTGGTTTGGCCTTCCGCTGTTCGCCCAATTTATCAATGTTCATTCACTTGGAAGATCAAGGATTTCAATTGACCCTTCCAGTCCCGTCCTGTCTCGTCCGGCCCCCCACCCCAGGTTAGGTCGGCATTCAGAAAGCCACGTGCAAGAGGCCGGTGGGAGCCCAGACCCTGGGAAGGGAGATGGAGGAGGGGACTCCTCTGGGCCGGGGGGCTGGGGCGGCCCCGACCTGCCTCTGCTTGGTTCAACGGAGGGTACAAGAGAGCAGGGTGCGGGCCCCGGGCCTTACCCAGGCCGCAGCGCCCCAGCGGGATGGCCTTGAGCTGCACCGGCGAGGGCCGCTCGAAGCCGGCCGCCCGCAGCCCCTCCAGCACCGGCCGCGACAGCAGCAGCGACCCGAAGTCCGCCGGCTCGGCCAGCAGCACGTCCCCGGTGCGCGCCCGCGGGCCCCCCACGTCGTGGGCCGTGCGCAGGCTCCGGCCTTGTCCGAGTTCCCCCGGATCCACGAAGGGGTCGGGCACGGGAGCCAAACCCGCCGACATCGCGCCGCCATGACTCTCAGACGCCGCCGCCGCCACCGCAGCCATGCCGCCCACAACCGTCGCGGGATCTCGCGAGAGTAGTGGGGCGGGGCGTAGAGGCGGCCTCGCGAGGCAAGAGAAACAACTTTATTGACAAGCCGTCCAGAGCGGATACAGACAGTCGGGGCGGGCCTAGTAGTACTGGGAGGGAGGGCGAAGTGAAGGCCAATAGAGACACTGGAGCAGAGAGAGAGGCGGGATCGAGAGACTTGGAATCAAGGGCGGGGCGGGTGGGGGGGGTCAAAGGGAAGGAGGAAGGAGGGAGGGGCCGGAAGGAGGAGAGGTGTGGTGCCGCCTGCCGGCAGAGGGCGCCACCGGCTCACACTTCGGTCCGTCGCTCTGGGACTCCTAGGCGGCGCTCCTCTCCCTCTCTTTCCCCTTCCCTCTCCCCCTCCCTGGTGACCAGGGCACTGGAGGAGTCATGCGGCCCACCCCCGGCCCAAGGGGGCAGGTCAGCCTGGCCCCTCGAGGCTGCCGAGGCTTCCCCGCGCGTGGAAATCTCCAGGAGACCCAGCGGCTGGAACCGACGAAACCTCTATTCAGACCCTCAACCTTTCTCTGAGCTCAGCCCGCCCCGCCCCCGACATCCGGGCTACTGTTGGCCTGACGTCACGGCCGAAAGCATTATGGACGTCACAGGGTCATCACAATGACGCCAGACCAGCGAGAGCTGGGATCCGTCAAGTTTGAGCACCGATAGATTTTAGCACGATTATTTTCCAGTTTTTTTTTTTAAATAATTGAACTGCCAGCTTTTGTGCCAATCAGTCAATGTTTATTAAGTGCCTACTATGTGTCAGGCGCTGGGGAAACAAAAGGAGGCAAAGGACAATGCCTGCCCTCGAGGAGCTTACAATCTAATGAGAGTTGTAAAGCGTTTAGAGCAGTCCCTGTCACATAGTAGGTGCTTAATAAATGTTTCTTCTCTTCCCTACCCTTCCCAAGAAAAAGTTGTGCAAAAATAACCCACAGCAGGTTGGCTTCTGACGACGTATGCAGCGTTCTGTCCCGGTAGTTGCCCACCTCTTGTCCAAGAAAAGCATCTGAACATATTTCCCACGACTCCCTGGTATACAGGAAAAAAGGTGTGGGACCCTAGAGGTCATCTAATTCACTATGCACACACATAACATGTTAGAGAGGAAGCATTCTCCCAGAAAAGGGAAGGGACTTGGTCAAGGTCACACTGGTAGTGAGCAGCATAGCTGGGGCTGGGTGCAAAGTCCTCTGACAAACACACTCCTCCAATTAAGCTAGCTTGCCCTCATACTTCTGTGGTTCTGTAAGCCCCTGGATGTGGGTACTCCCTCCCTCCCAACAATATGGTTTCCAACCCATCTATGATACTGTTATCTTTGTCCTCCAATAAGCAACAGGCATTTTATTAAGTGCTTACTACGTACTAACACTGTACTAAAAATACAAGCAAAAATAAAGACAATCCCTGCCCTCAAGAAGCTTCCTTTCTAATGAAGGAAGACAGTAGTAGGTCAATAGGCTCAGTTTCTTATAATCTAGCCAATAGCTCACAAGTGTTCGGATTCCTTAAGAGTCTGGCCAATGTGGCGGATCTTTAATAAACCTTGTCTTTGGCTGAAAGAAGGCTTGTGTTGAATTCATTTGGGCAGGACCCACTTGTGATTTTAGGGTTCCAGCACCACTAAATCTCTAAACCTCAACATCACCGGTCTATCAGGAATCATTCAGAGTTGAAACTCTGCTTTTCAGATCTAAGGCCCAGCAAGCAAGTTGTACTCTGAGCTTGACATAACAACAATCCTTTGCGCTTACTCTCTGGATGTTGCAACCAAACGCAGAACATTAATGGTCCCTGAATTCAGGCACGCACCAACAAGCCTAGACGTGAAGCGCTGATACGTGTTGATATTTTGTCACTGGACAACTTTGCCTCACTGTTGCTGTTGTGCCTTACCACTGTTGCTACACTAGACTGTTTGATTTTTTTATTTAGTCCCAAATATATATATCAAGATTTAGCCTACTAGAGGAGACCCCAACACATGTGTCTAATTTCTGTCCCTCAAAGGAATAAAGAAACCTTTTTGCTTAAAAAAAAAAGTAGGTCAATAAGAACTTGCTAAAAAGTCTTCTAAAAACAGTCCCTGCCCTCAAGGAGCTCATAGTTTAATGGGGGGAGACAACAGGCAAACGACTATATACAAACAAGATACAAGCTAAATTGGAAGTGATCAACAGAGGGGGGCACTAGTTTTGGGGTTTTTTTTGCTTTTTGGTGAGGCAATCGGGGTTAAGTGACTTACCCAGGGTCACACAGCTAGTAAGTGTCAAGTGTTTGGTCTGAGGCCAAATTTGAACTTAGGTCCTCCTGACTTCAGGGCCAGTGCTCTATCCACTGTGCCACCTAGCTGCCTCGGGAAGACACTAGTATTAAGGGGGACTGGGAAAGGCTTCTTAGAAGGTGGGACTTTAGCTAGGATTTGAAGGAAGCCATTGAAGCTAGGAGGCAGAGATGAGGAGGGAGAAAATTCCAGGAATGAGGGACAGCCAGAGAAAATTCCTGGAGTCAGGAGATGGAGTGTCACGTGTAAGAAACGGTGTTACTGGATCACAGACTAAGTGCAGAGTAGTAAAGTGTAAGGAGACTGGAAAAGTAGCAAAGAGACAGGTTGTAAAGGGCTTTAAGAGCCAAACAGAGGGTTTTGTATTTTATCGCGGAGGCGCTAGGGAACCACTGGAGTTTATTGAATGGAGAGGTGACATGATCAGACCTACTTTTTAAGGAGATAAATTTGAAACCTGGAAAGACTTACAGGAACTGAAGCTGAGTGAAGTGAGCAGAACCAGAAGAACATGAAACACAGTGGCAGCAACACTGTGTGATGACTAACTTTGATAGATTTAGCTCTTTTCAGCAATTCAAGGATCTAAAACAACTCCCAAAGACTCATGATGGAAAATGCTATCCACATCCAGAAAAAAGTATGGAGTCAGAATGCCCATGGAAGCATACTATTTGCTCTCAATTTTTTTTTGTTCTTTCTTGTGGTTTTCCTCATTGGTTCTAATTCTTCTTTACAGCAGGATTAATGTGAAAATATGCTTAATATGAATGTATATGTAGAGCCTCTATCAGATTGCTTGCCATCTTGGGGAGGGGGGAGAGGAGGAGAAAATTTAGAACTTAAAATCTTATGGAAGTGAATGTTGAAAACTAAAAATAAATAAATAATTTTTTTAAAAAAAAGCAATAAATTTCCATTTCAAGAAAACCTTAAAAAAAAAAGAAGAAGATGACAAATTTGACAGCTGAATGAAGGATGGACTGGAGGGGAGAGAGCCTTGAGGCACTACTGCACAAGTCCAGCTGATGAAGACCCACCCCAGGATGGCGGCAAAGTCAAAGGAGAGCAGGTGACATACGTGAGAGATGTTATGAAGGTCAAACCAACAGAACTTAGCAACAGATTGAATGGGAAGGGGAGGGTTAAAGGAGAGAGAAGAGAGGTTGATGCTACCCAAGTATTAAGCCTGGGATCCTGGGAGGAAGGTGGTACCTTCCACAATAACAGGGAAATTAGGGAGAGCAGAGAGTTTGGGGGGAGGGGGGGGAAAGCTAATAAGTTTGGTTTCGTACATGTTGTGTTTGAAATAACTACAGGACACCCCGTTGGAGATTCCATTAGGCAGTTGGGGATGGATGTCTGGAGTTCAGGGAGACTGGAAGAGTAAATTTTAGAAGTATCAGCATAGAGATGATAACTGAATCGATGAGAGTTGATGAGATCACCACATGATAGAAGGAGAAAATAGAAGAGACAGAGTCCTACGGGATAGCCAGCATTAGGCTGAATGGCCTGGATGAAGCTCTAGCAAAGGAGAAAGACCCATCGGATGGGTAGGAGGAGAACCAGGAAACAGCAGTGTCATGAAAACCTAAAGAAAAGAAAGTCACCAGGAGAAAAGGGCGATCAAAAGTGTCAAAGGCTGCAGAGAGGTCAAGAAGGATGAGCATGGAGAGAAGACCAGTATAGCATCAGGTTTGGTGATTAGGACATCGTGAATAACTGGAGAGAGTAGTTTCTGTTGAATAATGAGGTCAGAAGCCAGGCTATAGACAATGAAAGGACCTGAAAAGAAGGTGGACGGAAGAAGGAAGTTACATGAACAGGGTATAATATTGAACTCTAGGAAGTCAGGAGCATCTGTAAGTTTCTTGAGGAAGAGAAACTGAATTATGAAAACTATCACACAGCACAGGATGGTGTTTGCCTAATGTTTGTTGTTTGAATGAATTGCAGTATTTAGATTGTGTGGTCTCCATGCTTCATAATTACAGTGTAGATGGAACAGAGCTTTTCTGGGGGACAGATTGCTAAATAACCAGTTATTTTGTTGCTAGCATGTATGCACAGTAATGGCACAAATGTAGTTCAAAGGCATAAGCGTAGCCTCTCTCATTTATCGAGCCCTGGATTTATTTGCATGCCAATCGGGAAGAATGATGGGAGCTGATAAGAATTGGGGATAATCTCTTACGCCCAATCCTCACACAACTTCTGTGGAATTTTGTGACTGAAGTGTCCCAAAAATGAGTTTGGGGATACAGATGGTCAATCAGAGATTTAACAATTCTTAAAAAGACTTTTCTAACCTCAAGTCACAGCATTGGCTGGGAAGAGAGGAGTAAAAGTTGGAAGCAGGAGACAGTCAAAAGAGTAGACTTAACCTCAGTTTGGAACCTTGACTGGATTTTGCTAGATATAGTGGTACATAACCTTTAAATACATATTAAAAAAGCTATTCCTTGGTAGGGAAGGGCTTACTAGCCACTACACTCTATGGCCTGAAGACCTGAAAACAGTAGCAAAGAATAGCTCAACAAGGAAAAATATCAGTGGACCAATCACATCCAGAAGAGATGATATAACAAACAGTGGATGAGTGATAGTCGTTAAAGATCATACCAGCAGTAAGAGAAGGTACATAAAGAGTAGAAGTGAATAACTAGAAAATATGCAGGAAGGGGAACCCATGTATAGGAACATGTGTGGCAAGGGCAAGTCACATCTCCAATACTGCCAAGTCACACTTCTGCTCTCCATTCTGTTGTCTCTTCTGACCAGGGTGTCTACATTTGGCTGAATGTGCTCTCTCTACTGATCTGATTATGACTGGGCTACTGTCTGCTGCCACGTGCTGGTTTTCAGAGTCTTCAAGTCATATATTGGCAGTATAGCAGTTGAGATGGCTTTCCCTGGCAAGAAAGGGATTTTAAAGCTCTTTTCTCATGGTTGAGGGCCACGAGCCACCATTCTGAGCCAGGAAGCCAGCAAAAGCCCCAGATTAAGTCTATTCTTTTGATTGCCTTTCTCCTGGTATCAGTCTCCAGTCCCTGGCAAACTCTCTGACTTGGGGTTAGAAATTCTTTTAGCTCCTATTAAATCTCTGATTGTCAATCTATGTCGCCAAAACCCATTGAGGGAAACCCACTTCAGTCCAATAGGAATTTAATTGAGGCAAGGTCTACAAGTCTCCATTAAGCTCCTATTATGCTCTGTGATGGGCTGGCAGATAAACCTTGGGACAAGAACAAAAAGACTTCCAAAAGCTAAGGAATTATGCCTTTCTTTCTTTATGTTCCTGATTTTATTATGCATATCTGCCAGCAATAAAAGCAACCAAATACTGGCTTAAACAGCCATTCTGGTCATCACAAAAGTAAAATTGAGGGCACTATATTTGTTATCCTACAGCACTGTGCTAGGCACTGGGGATAGTAGTATGAAGAATAAAATAATCCCTACTCAAGAAGAACTTGCTTTCCAATGGGGAAAACAATTACATATATAATCAAATACAGAATTATATAAATACAGAATAAAGACAAAGTAGCTAAACACAAGATAGTTTGGAAGGGAAGGCAGCAAAACCTCATTATAGAGAACATTTTGCTTTTTGTTATCTTTGGGAGAACTTCCCCTATGTGAATACCCTCCAGGTTGGATCATCACTCCATTGAATTTATTAAAATAAATGTCCTGCTAATTTATTAGCATTTTTCTGGATTTTAGCTTTCCCCTCCTGCCCCCCCCCCCCCCCCCCCCACACACACTAAGGGAACTGCAAGCCTTAGAGCAGGAAAAGCTTCATGTAGCATGTAGTAGGTACTTGAGCTGGATCTTAAAGGAAGAGAGAGATTCTGGGAGGTAGAGGAGAGGAGAGAGTGAATTTTAAGATTAGGGGATGGCCTGAGTTCAAATCCAGCTTCAGACCAAACACTTGACACTTACTAGCTGTGTGACCCTGGGCAAGTCACTTAACCCCAATTGCCTAAAAAAAAAAGAATGGGGAGATGGACATGGGGGCAAATGATACCAGCTGAACTGCCATTAGTATAACTTTTCATCTTGAGTTTTTCCAGCAGCTATGATGAGTTTGATTAACCAAATATGACAAAACTATCTATCTGTTTTTAAAATGAGAATGTCCTAATGAAGTGACGGGAAGGATCAGCCCTAGGTAATAAGAATTCATTAGGTTGATATTGTTAGGGAATATACCTCATGAGCGTGTGTACGAGGTTATGTGAGGTATGCTGGGTACATCTTATTTCAAATAGAATTGATATTTTGTGTCTCATTTTTAAATTTTTCATTTTTAAAGTGAAGTTTAGATGTTACTTTTTAATATTGTTTTATTAAATTTTTATTCCTTGCCTTGATGAATTCAAGATCCTTTATGACTGAGTAATCAATAAATGTTCACCTTAAAAAAAATATTTCCTGGCTGCACATACTAATACAATGTTCTAGACACACCTATGCTATCCTTCTAAGACACAGAGTAACATATTTAGCATTCAGGTGTCACAGTCATAGAGGGCTAGGCCTGAAGCCCGGAAGACTCATCTTGCTGAGTTCAAATCTGGCCATAGAAACTTACTAGCTATGTGACCCTGGGCGAGTCACTTAATCCTGCTTGCCTCAGTTTCCTCATCTGTAAAATAAGCTGGAGAAGGAAATGGCAAACCACTCCTGCATCTGTTTGCCAAGAAAACCCCAAATGGGGTCACAAAGAGTTGGACACAACTGAAATAACCCAACAACAAAATTTAGCATTAGGATGGTGATCAGCACAATTTGACTTTCTGTAAATGGTATAGAGAAGAAGTGAAAGAGGAATAATGATCTGAACTCCCTGGAGCTCTAACCAGTAGCCCAGTCCATGGGGATTTGCCTGATCATGTTTCAAAGAAATCTTCTGACTAGGTTCTTCTCCACCCTTCCCCACCCAATTCTTCGTTCTGTCCCAGAGACCACTTTGATTAATTGCCCCGATTATGCACTGAAGCCTGATTCTTTGGGGAGCAAGGTGTCAAGTTTGCTTTTCTCCTTGTGAAAACTGACGGGACTTTATTCATTCTTATCCAGGCAGCATAATAAATAACCTGCCCCCTTTGGCAGGGAGTTTATTACAGACTGATGGGATATTTAACAATAACTGGGGGCCCCATGATTTATTAGGTAGGAAGATTCACAGTGTCTCTGAAGACGGAGAATGTGGAATTTAATTGATAAAGTGGCTGTCACTAGCAATGAGACGTGCTCAATAGAATCCGCATTTGAAGGCTTTTTATTGGAGCTGTCAGGAAGGGTTTCTGCTAATCATATTCACCTCCTGGAGATGATGGTGTCTGCTACTGATATGTAGCTGAGGGACAAATGGTAGGAAAGGGGGACTGAAAAAGGGGAATGAGAAAGAGGCACCTGTCAGCTGTGCAGTCCCTCCAAAGGATATGATACAAATGTGAAAAATTTAAAAAAAAAAAGAAAAAGGATTGAGGGTCCCACTTTAGCTGGTCTTCATCTTCTTTGTGTTAATATGCACAATTCACATAAAATATATACAACATGCTGTCTTGTGTGATCATACATGTAAAATTACCTACATCCTACATATTGTGTACTTAAGACACTGTTGTGCATACAATACATACATATAGAAGTGTGCATACACGTCTCCTCCATTTACACGAATGCGATAATCAGGTTCCAATTCCACCTGCTACCCATCTTCCATCGAAGATGAAGGGCACAGAGCTCCGAATCATGAATCTTATCTTTCCTTTTTGTTCCCTAGAAATTAATGTTGTCTGTGGTGGGTTGAGATGCCCGTTTCCTAGGCCTTTCACACCATACCATTGCTAAAGCCTCCAACTCTGTTTCTTATCAAAAAGGGAAGTCAGATTTGATCTCTGACCACAATGGATGACAAAGTAGCTTTGGTGTGAGTCTCTTGAAAACAAGAATGAGGAAAACTTCTTGTCTTTCTTTGTATCTCCAGCTCTTAGCCCAGTGCCTAGCACATAGTAGGTGCTTAACAAATGATTGCTGACCTGACTTGGTATAGCGTCTGGACTTAAATAACCTAAGTTCAAATATTGGTTCTGCCATCTATACCCCACGAGACCTCAGGCAAGCCACTCCTCTTCCCTGGGCCTCAGTTTCCACATTAATGAAATGAGGGAGATAGCCTAGACCCATAAGGTAGCTTCCAGCTTTTTATCAAAGATCCTAAAGCCTGGAGCCTTTCTGAAGTCCTTTCAGCTGGAGTCCTATACCTTCTTCCCCTACCCCCATCCCCAGCCCTGCCCTATCTCCCTAGGACCACAGAGGACGTGGTGAGTGGGCTCCCTCAACCAGAGCTATGTTCTCTTCCTTTAATCCTTGTGTGTCTATTCTTAGCCCCTGAGGTTTGTCTGCCTCCACTTTTCTTCCAGCCAGAGAAACTGGGAGGGGGAGAGGCTCTGCAAGGAACAAACAATTGTCACTGTCTAATCTGGGCCTTAACAATGACACAAAGGGGCCTCAGAGCAGGATGGATGCAGCAACTGGTTTGATTAAATCAAACTTCTGCGGCAACCTTGCTAAATTAAAGTGACAGGCGCTGAGCAGATAACGAAGGGCTGCCAGAGCGGCTCCTCAGGTGGCGCGGGGAGGCACCGACAGGATGTCAGGAGATCAAGCACTAACAGAACATTGGTTTTGCCCTTTTCCTTATTTTCTGAGTCTAGAGAGGGGATGGGAGTTACAGCTGTGAGATTTTTGAATACCTTCCCGGACATTCACCCGAATATGTAGGAGAAAGGGGTGTGTGTGTATACACACACACACACACACACACACACACACTTAGGCAGCATGGTCCAATGGAAAGAGAAGTAGGTTTTCTGTCAAGGGACCTGAGTTCAAATCCTGTCTCTGACATTTACTACTTACATGACCTTGAGCAAGCAGCTTTCAGTGCCTCAGGTTTCTCATCTGTAAAATGACGGCGCTGGACTAGATAACCTCAAAGGTCCCTTCTTGCTTCAGATTTATGATCCTATGGTTTTTATTGTTCATTCATTTCAGTCATGCCCAGCTCTCTGTGACCCCATTTGGGGTTTTCTTGGCAAAGATACTGGAGTGGTTCGCCATTTCCTTCTCCAGGTCATTTTACAGATGAGGAAACTGAGGCAAACAGGGTTGTAACTTGCCCAGGGTCACACAGCTAGTAAGTATCCGAGGCTGGATTTGAACTCAGGTCTTCCTGATTCCAGGCCCAGTGCCGTATCCATTGTACCACCTAGCTGTCTATGCTACCCCTAAGCAAGCTCAGAAAACACCCTTGGAATACCTCGTATTTGTGCCCCATTTTTTTTAAATTTCCCAAAGAGACTTCCCAAGATGGCAATCTCAATTTATCTTCAACAACGCAGCAGGTAGATAGGGAAGGGATTATATGCCCCATTTTACAGATGTAAAAACTGAGGCACAGCAGGTGAGTTGTTCTGTTCCATTCCAGGAGAATTTATGAAGCACCTACTAGCATATGACACTGTGCAAAGTGCTGGGGATATGAAGACAAAAAATTAAGACAAGCACTTGGAGCTTATGCCCAATTCTAAGAAGTTGAGGAGAGGATGGGGAGGATGCCGGGTGTAGGGACAATCTGTGAAAGATCACTCAAGGAATCAGTGGCAGAGCCAAGATGAGCACCTAGAACTCCTGACCTCAGCACTCTTCCATCTACAATACTCCACCTCCTATAAGATTGTAATCTGCTGGATAAATTGATGAAGGGCAAGGCCACCAGTATCGCTCCCTCCCTTAGCCCCGGAAAAAGTGCAAATGGAGGTTTAGACCTAATACCATCTCCTCCATGAAGCCTTCCCTGATCCTACAGTACCCCTTCGAGACTCACTCCCCCAACTTCTACTCACTTTGGCAGCCCAGGTTCCTAGAGCCCACCTCAGAGGTAGCCTGGAGAGGCTCGGATTTTTGGTATTGTCAGTCAGGATCACCCGCTGGTGTGTCCCCATAATCAACTGGCTTCATAGAGAGTCAGAAGACTGCCCCTCCAGATAGACCCCAATTGCCACTGGAAGGCATTTCCACCCAGTGGTGTTCTGGGATGGGCTAGGAAGGCTAGGCTGGGGCAGATGGCTGGTGGAGGGGCTGTGGCTGTGGCCCCTTTACACTGCTTCCTTCCCACCCCCAAGATGGAATGGATTTCTCTCTTTGCAATTCTCACAGCACTAGGACTAGCTCTATCTCCTGCACTTATAGTCTAATTTGTCTTATGGTTATTGGCATGGGGGCCTTATCTCCCATACTGGACTCTAGGCATCGAAACAGGAAGAGGATCCTCTCAGCTATCTCCCTCGGCTCTCAGCCTTGACACAACTAGGCACTCAGCTAGAAAGAGGATACATTAAATAATACCAGCTCGAAACAGCTGCAGCAAACCCACCCCAGCAGCCTGGTAATGTCATTCCCTGCGGGATCCCTCACTAATCATTTCTCTTCCCAAGGCCAGTTTTCCACCGGCCATTTGGCAAGTGGCTCAGAGCTAATCTATGAAGCTCAAAGTTCTGCGTGAGCACACGTATATAAAGGTATTCACATGTTCACTTCCTCCTACCCCACCCCCACTCCCCACCAAAGCAATTCTCCTATCATCTAAACATGATGTGGATACAGCCGCTGGTTTAATTGGGTTCCCAGAAGCCGTACCAGAGGGAACAAATTCTGGGCTTTCCTACCCAGCATATAAGGCTGAGTTCGGACCAGCAAGTGGCTCTGTTTTCCAAACACCCATCTGTCCAGGTTCAGAAAGTCTCCTCTCCAGAAATCTGGCCATGAGAGGATAACATGGCAACTTGCAGAAGACCATCTTTTAAGGTGTGGTAGGTCCGTGGATTTTATCAAGAGGGAATAGCATCAGAAGCCCAGATTTCTATAAGACTTTAAAGTTTACTGAATGGTTTCACCACAATAGCCTTATAAGCTAGAGAGTGCAAGTATTTTTATGCCTATCTTACATTTTACCAGCAGGTGGCATTGAGAGCTACTGTCTGGATCCGAAACTGGTTTTGTCTCGTGCTTCATGCTACTCATTTGTGCATGCCCCAATGGGGCAGAAGTGTCATCATTTCTGTTTTTCTCAGAGAGTCAGCAACCTTGGCTCTGTCATTCTCTATAGGGCAATACCGACTTGTCAAGGGATAGAGAATGGTTGATCCGTTCAATTAAAATTTAGTTGTGACCCCCCCCCCCCCCCCCAAACTTACCCCCCTTTCTTGAACTTGCTCTCTCTCTCTCTCTCTCTCTCTCTCTCTATATATATATATATGTATGTGTATGTATATGTATATACACACACATCCACATATGTGTATGTATGTACACACACACATCCATACTTACACACATATGTGAATATATAGTGAAAGCTTGCTATATAGGTATACACACATATATATGTATATACACATATATATAAGGTCTCATCATGTGACCTTAGCATAATGGAGTCAACTGTGCAGAAGATGACAAATGCACTTGAATGCTGCATATCATTTTCCCCCTTTTCTTAGAAATAATAATTAATAATAAAGCATCTAACAAGTAATTGCATACCCATCGCTCTCCTAGACTTGAAAGTCCCTTAGACATAGGATTAATCTGGACCTTGGAGTTCAATGAGATGTACAGCTGGAGTTGGTTTAGCTGCCCACTTTTTTCCCCCTTTGAATGAGCAAAGGAGTGGCCACTTGATGCTCTGTTCACAAGATGAGGAAGCAGAAACTATGGAGGAATCCTGTCTTGGGAGCCAGAGTGTGGGGGAATGGACTCAGGATCTGGGTAAACTCAGGAGAAGTCTTAAGCTCCCACAACAGGTGACATACTCCATCTTGGCCATTTTGTCCTGGCAGAGACCTCCAACCTTGACCAGTCATAGCTACAAGATTCTATAGCCAAGCTCAATCCAGGAGAAGCCTACAACCTACCTCGCTCATTCTGGAGTCCTTTTCTTTCCCACTTTAATGCAGGAAAAGGTGCCTTTTCCTCCTCACTTGTGGCCATCTCAGACAAATCTCACTACATCTCACTACTTCTCAGACAAATTTCTACTTCTCTCTCCACAGGGTGGGATTGGGGTGGACAGAATGATAAAGTCACTACATACGGAAGGGGAAATGGAGGCTCAGGTTAAGTGAAATGACTCAGCAGGGTCACACATCTAGTAAAGTATCAGAACCAGTATCCAAACACAGAGTTCCCCTGACTCCCAGACCAGTGTTCTTTCCACGACATCTTGCTATCCAACCAGCTGAAATGACAAATCCTTGAAGCATATATGCACACCTCTTCTAGCATTATAGATAGAGCATTACAGAACCTGAGATACTGATTCTATTTCTAAAACTACACTGTCATTTCAGCCCTGCTCTGATGATGCAAAGCTGTTCTCACCCCCCACTCCCACACCCTACCCTCTTTCAGATCAAATTCTCAGAGAGGGGCTATTTCAGTGGCACTCCCAATAATGTAGCGTGAAAGTCAATTACACGAAGAAGTCCTAGGTTCTTATTAATCCTCAATTCCTATCCTCAAATCCTACAGAATGATCTTGCCAAGAGATTCTAATTGCAGTCCAAGGGAAGCAAATATGCTGTCTTTCACCACTCTCCAGTCTGTCCCTACTCCTAAATACAGACAGACAGACAGACAGACACACACACACACACTCAATAGGATCAGTGATCACTTGAATTCTCATTGTCTGACCATAGCCTCATAGGTTTCCTTGACTTTTTTATTCTTGACCGTACATATTGTTTCTATGTAAAGGTCCTATGACTAATGACAGGATTAGAATATAGAGCTAGAAAGAACTTTAGACATCTCAACTCTGCCATTAACAGCTGCTTGTCTTCAGGCAAGCCCTTTTACTTCTCTGGGTCTCAGTTTCCTCATCTGTAATAGGAGTAGAGGAGATGACCCCTGCAACCACTCGCAGCTCTCAACCTATGTATGATCTTATGAGCTAATCCAATTCCCTTGTTTTACAGATGAGGACTTCAGGTCTTAGAGGGGATGAAGCGTTTTGCCCAAGTTATGCAGATGGTATAAAGTAACAGAGCTAAGATTCTATCTCAACCCTTTGATGCCAAATTCCGTGTTCTTTCTACTACATCTGTTTCCACCCCATTGAATGAAAGGAATTAAGATTCTTCTAGACCTCACTTGTCAGGTCAACACAATAGTGAGGAACCAGTGCAGGGCTAGTAGTCAGAAGACGTAGGTTCTAGCCCGTGGTCTGTCGTTAATTAGCTGTGTGGCTTTGGGTGTATCACATCATCCTCTGGGCCTCAGTTTCCTCATCTGCAAAATGAGAGGTTTGGGCTGGATAATTTCCAAAGTCCCTTCCAGCTTCCATATTCTATCATTCTGCAATGGAAAGATCAAAATGCAAGTTATTTCCAGATCCCTCCAGGCAGAAACACAAAAGAGCATGTTGGATATTCATTACTCACTCTCCATTGCCCCAGTCACTTTTCATAGATGATGATTCATGGAGAATAATCATAGCAAAGAAAACTTGTCTAAAGCCAGTGGGGGGTGGGGGAAGGGGGAGATGAAAAGGGAGAAGGGAGGGATATTGGGAGGGAGCCAGAGAACAAAACTCTTCTCCCAGCTCAGTCTCTGCTCTTTGATTTGCATCTTCATTTGTTAACCAGCGACAATCAGTTTTTTTCCCCTATACCCACTCTGATTTAAGGAAGAGTGCCTTCTCCCCTCTGGAGATCTGAAGGGCTCTTTTCCTTTTTATATAGACCACCCACCCCTGGCTCCTGGGGCAGCTTTGCTTCTCCCTCTGTCATGCCCATGAATGCTTGAGCCCCTCTGGCAGCCAGAACTGAGAGGATCTTTACCCACATACTGGCTGTTGGGACAACAGGAGGGTCATGGGCTCTAGACCCGGCCCCTCCTAGGAGCAGCTGTTGACTTCAGTTCTGGCTCTTCTGAGAGCCTCCAGATTGGAATTCCCACTGAGTCCTGGAATAGAGGCCCTCCAATCAGAGCAAGAGGAGAATGGATGGTCTCTATCCCCTGCTGAATACCAGGTGTGAGACCAGAGAGCCCCCAGTTGATACCAAATGTGGAAAGCAGTGGGACAGTGTCCTAAAGTGATCTCTTTTCCTTCTCAATCCACAACTTCTTGTAGGGTCCTTGTTGCCTTTCTTCCTCTATCTCTACCAACTTCTCCCTGGCTTTCTCCCCCTTTTTCCTCCCCCCCCAACAAGTATCCTTGTTCCTTTATAGCTTATAGCTGCAAAGAGTTTGGTAAAGAAGTCCCATAGAATATGGTGTAACAGAAATAATATTGAATTTACAGGTAGAGGTTTCTCTATATGAATCTTCAGCATTGAGCAATGTCTGGTACATAGTAAGTCCTTAATAAATGACTGACTGATTGGTTGTCTTCAAATTCTACTACTTATTGTGTAATCCAGGATGGGCCCCTCTACTCCTCTGAACCTCGGGTTCTTCATCTGTAAAATGGGGGGCAGCGTATGGTGTATGGACTAGATTAGCTCAACAGCCCTTCCAACTCAGACTATAATCTATGATTACAGCATGGCTGCCCCTAGTTTTATGTATATCTGATTTCTGTTTTCCTGATTCCTAGTTCTTCCATTTTTATTCTCTCCGTACTTTATCTCCCCCTCTCAACTCAGCACTACCCATTTCATGTCCGAGTATCCACACTTTTGTGTTCCCCTGCCATTGGTATCCCAACTTCCTTTCTAGCATTTCCAGATCATAGGAAACTATCTCTGCTCACCCAGCCATGGTGGCTGACTCTGTCTCTTCCTTTCTAATACACAGAAGGCCTTGATGTACAGAGCTCTTTACATCCTGCTTTTTGCCTGTGCTCTTGAGTCACAGGGGATAGATCTCTGCTACAACACTATCTCTCTGTGATAGGCTGTACAAACCCCAAACCTTTAACACCAGCTCTGAGTCTGAAGGCTAAAAGACTGTGGGGCTGCTGACTGGAAGGTAATACAGGCATTTCCCTCTGTGCAGAGGTAGCTGAAAAGGGGGATGATTGGTTGCATCTCTGCAGAGATGCAAAGTATCAGGAATAGGGCTGATGGCTTTAACATCATATTAGTTGGGAGCTGGACTGGGTGCCATGAGTGGGAGAATGTGAAAAGAGAGGAAGGGTTTGGGAGTGTTTGGGGCATGTGATTCAGAATGAAAATAGAACTCTAAGCATGGGAGAGCAGAGAATCCAGGGAAGGGCTATTGGCCCAGTGGTATTTGCTTTGCATCTCCTTCCTCCATTTCAATAAGTGGGGGGTGGGTGGGATGAGCAGGGTAGAGCTTTTAGCCTGATTCTTAGTCCCCGACTCCGAGCCTATACTGATACACAGCATGAAATGATGAGAGGGTGAGATCAAATCCTGTCTGGGACAGATTATCTGAATCCTGGGTGTAGCTGAACTAGCCTTCTGGTTTCTATTTTTGAAGAGAAGAGGTTGAAGGGGCACCAGCAACCTGACACTCTGAGTCCATGAGTTATCTGGCCCATCAGAATGATCTTGGTACCTCCCTATCTGTACTTAGCATTAAGCTTCCTAGCCAAAGAAGGGTGAATGTTCCCCAGCAGACACAGATTCTCTACTTTCTTAACCCTTCTCTGGAACTCTTCCAGCTGGAAGTCATCATTATCTTCAATGAGTATCATGGTTCTCGGTGTCCCAGAGCACCCAATTGCTGGGCAAACCTTTGGGAATGAAGGACAAACAAGAATAACAATTCTTCTGACACAGAAACCAGGAGGAGCCTAGCCAGCTATTCAGCAGAGAAGACAGAATCAAATCTTAGAGCTTTTCATCACAGCCTACTCCATGTGTATGCTGGAGGATAGGGAACACCAGCAACCAGATCTCAGTGTCCTTCCAGGTGACCATTCCTCTATTCACCTTCCCTCTACTCTCACATCAGGTCCCAAATGTCATGCCAGAGCTTCCAGGCTCCACACTCACACTTGTCCGAGAGGTGCCACCAAGGTGCTCACCCTCCCTCTGAACATCTGCTCTCCTTGGTCCCCAATCTTACCCAAAGAGAGAGACAGCACATAGTCCTCAGTCACTGAGATGCCTTCCACTGCTACTGCCTCTAGGGTTCCCAAGTCAGTCTCCCAAAACCGTCACTTAGCATATACCAGTTCCAATATTCTTGATGCTCCAAGGCTTTCCCAAAACCCAAGGAACTGTAAATTTCTCATTCCTCTGACAGCAGAAGAAAGAGAAGCAAATCTCCCTGAGGGGACAATACCTTCTTCTCCCTGTAACCCTCTCAGTCCCTAAACATGCCAAACCTCCAACAGGCTCCATTCTTCCCTTCCCCCCAACTTTCTCCCTGGATCGAAGGAGCAGGGATGAGGCGTGATAACCCTGATTTTTATGCCCAAAAGAGAAACTTGCCTAATTTCTGCTAGTACTGTGTGATAAGTTACTTAACCTTTATATGGCTTGGTTTCCTCATCTGAAAAATGATTTGGATTCAGGTCTTCTTGGCCCAGCATTCTATCTACTATGTCATCAGCAGCTTCTATGTGCCTTGTCCATAGGATCCAGTCCCCCTCATTGTACAGATGAGAAAACTAAGGCCAAGGGAGATTATTTGTCCAAGGCCACACAAGTGTCAAAGGTGGAGTCTGAACCTTTATTCTCTGGCTCCAGAGTCAGCATTCTTTCTACTGACACTTGAGTCAACAAGCATTTTTTAAGTACCTAATTAATAATGGCTTGTGGCTGGGGTTTGAGGCGGAGCTCTCTATCCAGACTGCTTCCTCCAAACCCATTTGACAAAATTCATTCATATGGTCCAAGAAAAGTCTTGCACCTTGCCCTGTCCCCTGTGAGGATAGTTTAACCCTGTGAGGATGATCAAACTCATTCTCAGGGCACTGGCAGCAAAGGGAAATCCTCCTCCATTATGAATGCTGGCCTGTCCAGTATGGGCCCTCCCAACTTGACCAACGTGAAGATTACCCTTGCTTTGCTCAAGAGAAAATGTTCAGGACTATATCCAAAATACTAAATGGAATTATCTCAGAAAAGTCTTTTCCTTTCACTTCCCTGATTACTGGCTCCTACAAAAGAGATGAAATTGAGGGTGGGGTGGGGGCAATCACCATCACCGATATAGAGAAGTCTTTGCTGTAAGCTCCTTGAGCCTAAGGTGCATTAAGCTCTGCCCCAGATCCACCAGGTCATCCAAGGTGATTTAGGTAGGGGAGCTACCTTCATTTTGTGGCTGCTGTAGCTACGATGCTGCTCAACCATAAGTTACCTTCCTGAACATTCACCTTCTGAAAGAGAATCCAGGAGGAGCTGAGGTCTTGATTCAGACACGTTTCCACAAGCAGAATCTGAACTTACAGACAGAGCCCTAACTAGGGTAAAGCAATCAACACTTTTCCCTAGAGCTCCAAAATTTAGGGAGCATTGATAGCACTTGCACGCCTTCAACAGGAAGACGCGATTGAGCTTGGCCCCCATTTAGTTAAAATAAGAAGACACCAGATGGCTTCCTCCTCTTCTCTGTGCTCGCTCAGCAGTTGGGCACTTCCCTGGCCAACTCTACCTTGTGTCCTACTCAGCTGTAGGCTGTTAGTGTCCTGGGGACCCCACCCACAGTGACACAGATCTTGAGTTCCAAAGTCTCTAAGGTTTCCCCTCACCACAAATGAATTTACTCCAGGCCCAAGAATCACTGGTTATGTCTTTACTTTTCATCATAGTTCAGTCTGTGCTGGCATACAGTGTGATGGAAACAAGCCACTCCTCTCACAAATTCCAAATGCACCACCAGGATCCCAAATTCCATACTTGCACTTGTCCTTGGGACTTTATCACTCTCCAGCCAATCCCAGGTAACCAACATTACACCCTCGACCAGTCCAAGCATCTATTCTATTCACTTCCTCATCTCACCCCAAAATACAAACAGAACATACTCTCCCTATAGTCAATGAGTCTCTTTCCATCCTACTGAACTCAAAGCTTCCATACTACTCTCTCAAATCACCCAAGAAAATACAACAGCACTGAAACTACTTTTTGACAATATACTAAAAATCTATTTCTCCCATACATACACTTTACTCTTCACCTCTTATTCCAATGGAGCCATAAATACCTGACTGCTCCTGCCAGTGCCCATTTTAGGACAGGAGACAAGTCTAGGCATACCCATTTGGCCCATAACTTCTCTCAGGCTCACAGCATCCTCAGTTCTTGTTCAATAGTATCCTCAATTTTAGTCTCTCTGATGCCTTCTATGCACTCAACCATAATAGCTCTTATACTTCTGGGTCCTCAAGACCTTTGTTAACCCCTTGGGCCCTGGACTCCCTTCAGGCTTCTGGAGAATATCACTTTCCTTTCCAGCACAGCTTATAGGCAAAAACATCTCAGTGATTATTAATATTTCCAACATGTCTCATGTCTTATTTATCATTGCTAGGTACCCATAGCTCCTAGGAAAATGTCACAAAGTAGGTGCTTAATAGTCTTGATATTTTAGAGCACATGTTTGTGATATGTTTATATAGACATGCATACATAAATACATATGTGGGGGGGGTATCCAAGGAGGACTAGCACCTCTGGTGTGAGGGCTTGCCAACCCTTCTTCAGGGCTGCTCACCCACCTTTGGTATCTACTTGTCACCTAACTGTGGCCACAAGAAGCTGTAGCGTGTACAGTGGCCACACCCCAGCAAATTATCTCAGCAGATGGGCTAAACCAGATTGAGGGTAGCTGACAGTCTTTAAACCCATTGGTGAGTTAGGGAGATGCCTCCCCCAAGTATGTGAACACTTCTCCCAGTGGAATGGGTAGATGAGAACAATTTGTTCCAATGGCCATGAAGGTGGCTGAAGAAGATTCTGTGGAGTCCTTAGAGCTTGGTCAGACACTGAAGACGCCAAGGTCATCCACTGCATCCTGGGCCACCACCAGTTGTCTTGACTTTTATCTTGCCAACGGACTTCAGTGACTCTGGAAGAGAGTGTGAGACTGAGGACTTCAATTCATGTGCAAGTCAAGATATTATTCATTCATGATGTCATTGGTCCTCTTTGAAAATGAAGGATAAACAACAACATATATGTGTATCTATATACACACATATATGTACATATATGCACACATATATACACCCAACCCTATTGTACACAAGTATGTGTGTATTTATGCATGTATGCATATACACATACATGTTGTCTCCATGTTAGAAAGTAAGCTCTTGGAGGACAAGGACTGTTTCACCTTTGTCTGCATTTCCTGTGTTTAGCACAATGCCTGGCACATAGTAGGTGTTTACTAAATACTTGTTAATGATTAATACTTGTCTGTCAGTAAACACTTATTAAGTGTCTACTATGCCTCAGGCACTGTGCCGAGGATACAGTGAAAGACAAAATCAGTCCTTGCCCTCGAGGAGCTCACAATCTAATGGGAGAAACAACACGTAAACAATTATGTACAAGCAAGATATATGCAGGTTTAACTGGCGATAGTAGAGGGAAATGTTTGTTTCTTATTTTTTGGTGAGACTGCTTCTGAGCAACTAGAACAAGTCCCATGCCAGGAAGGCTTTCTCTTGGAAGTTGACTCTAGTATAGGTAATTAGGTGCAGAGTTTGGACCTCTTCCAATTTTCCTATTGATATTCCTATTGGTGTCATTTATACAATGTGGGACAACCTCCCCAGATGCAGTAGGCCAAGCATCATAGCCAATGAAATTTATCTAGGAGCAATTTTGTTCATTGAAACAAATCAGGTGGGGCAGAGTTACCCTCAAGCTGCTGCTTTCCTGGCTCAACTCCTACTTTTTTCTTTTTGGTTTTTAATGTCAATCATCCAAATGACCAGCATCTATATAAATTTGCCACTCTCTTCCAGGAAGCTGTGGGTGTACTTCTGTGGGGCAAGTGACTGTGACAATGAATTATCTAAAAATTAGAGCTATTCAAAAGTGGAACCAGTTGTGTCAGGAAGCAGGGAGTTCCTTTTGGAAGCTGGACAACCTCTTTTTCTGGTATTCTATAGAGGGGATTGCTAGGCAGGTAAGATTGTATTAAATGACCTCTGATGTCCCTCACTATTGTGTAACTCTGCAGATAACATTTCTCAAAGCCTCCCAAATAAAAAAAAATACTTGAAAATCTGGTAAGCCAAGCTTTGTCTCATGATCTTACTAACTGTTCTGGAAATATCAGTAGGGTATAATGGGGAAAAAAAAAAACATGTACTGAAAGAAAGAAGATTTGGGTCCTGCGTTCCATTTTGCTATCTCACTATGTTATCATGGGCAAATACCCTACCCTGTTGGGGCTTTAGTTGCTCCATATGAAGACAATAATAACTGCCTGAACACAGGAGACTCAGAAAGACATTCTTTTGAAGTTCTATCCAAGATCTATGGTTCCTCCATCTGGTGCTGTTTCACGATCTTTGTTTGGATGGTTTATTCAAGTCAAAAGTGACTGTAGAAGAAAGACTTACATGAACTGATGCAAAGTGAAATGAGCAGAACCAGGAGAACATTGTACACAGTAACAGCAACATTGTGCGATGATCAGCTATGAATGATTTAGCTCTTCTCAGCAATACAATGATCCAAGACAATTCCAAAGAATTCATGATGGAACATGCTGTCCACATCCAGAGAAAGAACTGATGGAGTATGACTACAGATTGAAGCACACCATTTTCACTTTCTTTTTTTTCTTTTATTTTTTGTAGGTTTTTTTTTCCTTTTGGTCTGTTTCTTCTTTCACAACCTGACTAATATGGAAATATGTTTTATATGATTGTACGTATATAACCTATATCAAATTGCTTACCATTTTGGGGAGAAGGAAGGGGAGGGAGGGAAGGAATTCAAATTTTTTAAATGAATGTTAAAAATTATATTTACATATAATTGGAAAAAATAAAATACTATTTTTTTAAAGTGACTGTAGAGCAGGCCTGCACAATGTTCAGCACGAACAGCCAAGCGCCACTTGCAGGTGCATGAAAGGATTTCGGGTGGCTCATAAAAAACGTAAAGGATGTAAAACAGGCCTGCACAACCTACTACCCGTGGACCAGTTGCAGCCGGTCAAAGAATGCCAGGTGGCCTGTGACAAATGTAAAATATATAAACCAGAGCTGCACAATATACTGCCTCAGGCCACTTTGGCAGGCCATAAGTGGCCCACAGGCCCTATGTTGTACAGGCCTGCAGTAGAGTGTAAGTTCCTTGAAGGCAGGGACTATGTGACTATAGAATGTTAGCTTCTCGAGGGCAACGACTATGTTCTTTCTTAATTTTTGTATCCTCAGTGCTGAGCAAAGTGCCCACCATAGAGTAGGAACCTAATAAATATTTGTTGAGTAGAAATTGTTCAATTAAATCTTTTTTAAGTTTTAAAGTTTTTCCCAAAGCCCAACACTTTCTCTTTATCCCATCTGCTTTCCTGGACTGAAATCCAAGGCCCTGATCTGCATCACAACAAAATAGAGAGTCAGAAATTTGGAAATTAAATGAAGTTGGAGTCTTTGAGGAACAAGTCCCAAAACATTTTCTCTAAATTGCCTGAGCAGAAAGTGATTCACAGTGTACATTCGATAGAAAAGTAGGACGTGAAGCCTGAGGATTTGGGTTCAGATCCTCCCTCTGACACTGGCTTTGAGAAACGGCCTTAAACTGACTTGACAAGAAAGAAAAAAAGCCGGGTAAAGTGTCTAAGCAACTATGAGAGGGCTCAGTTCACAGAAACCTCCCCAGTGCCTCATCCATTTCTCCTTGGAACCCTGAGCCCCTGCCTTTCTCCAAAAGGCTTCTCAGAGCCCTTCACTATTCTTGCCCCTATACTGTCTCCAGCCCTTGCCTGTCTCCCTCCAGAGTCAATTCCCTATCCTCACCACAGGCATTGCTCCTTTCCCCTCCGAAGCCCAGCATGGCTGTGGGTGGGACTTGCTCACCAAGCCCCAGCCCACTCCCAAGAGACACTCTTCCCTGTCTGAGATCTGAACATGCTCCAACAGAGAGTGTTTATTTCCAGGGACAGCCTTTGCTGTTGTTGCTCAGGAGTATTTGGGGGGTGGGGGAATTGGGACGCTTATTGTTCGAAACCCTGGGAGGGTTGTGGGGTGGGGTGGCAGAGAATGGAGACATGGAATCTGCCCTGGGCCTAAATATTATAATGTGATTTCCATAGACTGTGTGTGGCCCCTAGATCTCTTTCCTCAAATCAGTGAGTTGCCTAGCTTCTGGTCTGTTGACGGAGACAAGATTTTTGACATTACATCACTGGGGTGCGTCTTTATGTTCCATATCCCAGAGCTGGGATGGGATTCGGTGCCTAAATGAGAGGAGAAGGGCCAGAGAGATTGGAGTTGGGGAGGTAGTTTCCTTTGTTTATTTTAGTTCAGGTTTGAAACCTTGTTGGGACAAAACTGAGTCTTGCCTCTTACTGGGCTCCTGTCAATCATCGTCAATTCCTGAGCCAAGCAGTTCTGGCATGGATGCCAAGTGGGATGGCCTCCCAAGAATAGGTAGGGCAAGTTGCCAGGATGATAAGCCACAGGGCAGGTTTTCTAGGAGCTCCTGCAACTACTGCTTCTGTCCTCTCTCTCCACCCAGGGAAATGTGCAAAAAGGAACCAGTTATTTACCTACTGGCCCTTTAGTACATGCTCATCTGCCTTCTGGGAGGGAGTCCCATCCTGACTCCTGGTACCTCGAGAAAGCACATTCATAACCGGTCTTGGTGTCTTTGATTTATTTCTATAATTTATTTTTAAGTGAGATAAGTCCTCCCACCAGGTCATGTGTATGGGGGTAGGGGAGAAGAAGAGAGGGAGATGCTGAGCCATCTCATTCCTCCTCAGCACATATGAATCACCCCACCCCCACCCCCATGTGTCAAGAATATTTATCCGTGTTTATATCTCCATGGTGACAAGTTTGGTTCTCTCTTAACCTGCACCCTTAAAAACCATGACAGCCCACTCGTTGCCATACACATCTCTGGTTCCAGCTCTGAATCAAAGGATCACGGAACCTCAGAGTTAGAAGGTCCCTCAAGGGAATGAATACGGATATGCCTGAACACAGATCCTCTCTACAGGATACCTGGAAAGTATTCATCCAGCTTTTGTATGAGACCTCTGGGGAGAGTATGTCCACTACCTGCCAAGGCAGCCTAGGGCACTTGGAGTTAGCTCTAATCAGTAAGCTTTCCTGGGGCAGCAAGGTAGTGAAATACATAGAGCCCTGGCCCTGGAGTCATGAAGGAGCTGAGTTCAAATCCAGCCTCAGACACTTACCAGCTGTGTGACCCTGGGCAAGTCACTTAATACCTATTGCCTCAAAAAAAAAAAAAAAGGTTTCCTGACATCAAGCCTAAATTTCCCTCTCTGCAATTTTCACACATTGTTTCAGGTACTGCTCTCTAGGGTCAGGGAGAGCAAATTTAATACCTCTTCTACACAGACAGCTATCATATGTGTGTGTCTCCTCTTCCTAGGCTAAACAGTCCAGGTTCTTTCAGCAGATGTCACGAGGCCTAGCTCCTCCCAATATTCCATACTTGCCCCCCACAGCAGAGGACCCTCCACAGTCCTAAAGTGGGACCCCTCCAATGACCAAATGGGAATTGGTTGATTGGTTGGGTGGGTGGCCTCTGGAGCCCCTTTTTTACCATTCTCTGTGGTGGGGTGGTGGTGCTGACTGGATCCACTACCAATTTATGTTTTTCAACCTCAACTGGACACTCATTGCTGACTGCAAGATAATCCTTTATAATTCCCTAATTAAGTCACAATTTCATTCACCACAGCAGCTCTTCCAAACCTCCCATGGATCCCATCCCCCCACCCTCTCAGCTGAGAACCTTGCCTCATATTTTATTTTTAGAACTAAGGCCATTCATTATTCATCAGGAGAGCTCCCTCTTCTCCCTTCCTCCTCATCTCATGTCTTCTGCCACAATCATGCCTCTCACATAATGAGGTGGCCCCTTCTCTTTGCCCTCTACATATACAAATGATCTTACTTCATCCTGTCTTCACTAGTAAATTGCCCCTTTATCATCCCCATTATCTTACCTGTCTTCAATCTCTCTGTGTCTACTGGATGCTTCCCTACTACAAGGCTGTGTCTCTCCCATTCTCAAAAAACCCTGGCTTGATCCATCCATCCTTGCAAGCTGGAATCCCATATCTTTCCTCCTCTTGTGGCTAATCTCCTTGAGAAGGCCATCTACAATAGGTGCCTTTACTTCTTTTCCTCTTACTCTAATCTTTACTCTACAATCCAGCTTTCAATCTCACCATTCAATAGAAACTTCTCTCTCCAAAGTTATCAAAGATTGCCAAATCTAATGACTTTTTTTTTTTTTGCAAGGCAGTTGGGGTTAAATGATTTGCCCAGGGTCACACAGCTAGTAAGTGTCAAGTGTCTGGTCTGAGACCGAATTTGAACTCAGGTCCTCCTGAATCCAGGGCTGTTGCTCTATCCACTGCGCCACCTAATTGCCCTCTAATGACCTTTTCTTAATCCCCATCTTTTTGACCTCTCTGAAGCCTTCGAGACTGATCACCCTCTTCTTATTACTCTCTTCTCTCTAGGTTTTCAGGATACCACTCTCTCCTGGTTCTTCTAATACCTTTCTGACCACTCCTCTGCCTCCTCGGCTGGATCCTCTTCCAGTTCATGCCCTTTAAACATAGGCATCCCACAAGGCTCTCTCTTGGGTCACCTTCTTTTCTCCCTCTATACTATTTCACTTGATAATCTCAGCAGCTCCTATGGATTCAATTACCATCTCTCTGCTGCTGATTCTCAAATCTACTTATCTTGCCCTATCCTCTCTGCCCATCTTCAGTCTCCCATCTCCAACTGTCTATTAGACATCTCAAATTGGGTGCCCTGTTCACATCTTAAACTCAACACTTCCACGACCATACTCAATATCTTTTCCCCCAAACCCTCCTCTTTCCCTAACTTCCCAATTACTGTTGAGGGCACCACCATCGTTCTAGTACCTCAGGCTCACAACCTGGTTGTCATCCTTAACTCCTCACTCTCTCACCACCCCTCCCACCTCCCCATATCCAATGACTAAAATACTGTAATCATCTTCTGATTGGTCTGCCTGTCACAAGCATCTCCCCACTCCAGTCCATACAGTACAGGTCTGTCCATGTCAGCTCCCCACTCCTGGCTCCCTAACACCTCCAGGATAAAATATAAAGACCTCAGATGTTCAAAGCCCTTCATAACCTGGTGTGGCTCTGCTCACCTTTCTAGTCTTCTTACACCCCACCTCCACATACTCAGTGATTAGTAACACTGGCTTCCTTGGTCCTCAAACAAAACCTTTCAACTCTCCACTCCAAGCCTTTTCACTTGTTTCCTCCAAGCTTCGAATGTTCTCCCTCCTCATTTCTACCTCCTGGCTTCCCAGTTTTCCTTCAAATTCCAGCTTCTGTAAGAAGCCTTTCTTGATCCTTCTTGATTCTAACACCTTCCCTTGTTGATTATTTCCAATTTGTCTTGGATGTATCTTGTTTGTAAAGAGTTGTTTGCATCTCTTTCCCCTCAGAGCTGGTGGTGGTGTGGCTGTTCCTCGATCATGGCAAAAATCAAGTCCAGGGATCTTCGTGGGAAGAAGAAGGAGGAGCTACTCAGACAGTTAGATAATTTAAAGGTGGAACTTTCCCAATTGAGAGTGGCCAAGGTCACTGGAGGAGCTGCATCCAAGCTTTCTAAGATCTGAGTCTTCTGAAAATATATTGCCCGAGTTCTGACTGTTATCAACCAGACACAAAAAGAGAACCTCAGGAAATTCTATAAGGGCGAGAAATACAAGCCCCTGGACCTTCGGCCCAAGAAGACCTGTGCCATGTGCGCAGGCTTAATAAGCATGAAGAAAGCCTGAAGACCAAAAAACAGCAGAGGAAGGAGTACCTGCAGCCCCTTCGGAAATTTGCTGTGAAGGCATAATTTGCTAAGGTGCTCAATAAAAAGACAAATTGTTATAACCTGTGTAATACTGAAAAAAAAAAAAAAGAGTTGTTTGCTTGCTATAGACCATGAACTCCTGGAGAGCAGGGACTGTCTTTTACATTTCTTTGTATCCCCAGTGCACAACACAGTGCCTGGCACGTAGTTGGCACTTAATAAATATTGATTGACTGACTGACTCAGCCTTGAAGGAGAACTTTGGATTTCAAAGATCTCCCATCTCCTCTTTGATAACTTTTGCTGAGACCATTCTGTATTTTGTTAGACCCCAGCACTTCCTGAAGTGGGAGCCAGAATCCATTTGTACTAACAACAACCACCACAATATTAGCTAAAATTTACATAACTTTTTTTGGGGAGGTGGGAGCAATCAGGGTTAAGTGACTTGCCCAGGGTCACACAGCCAGTAAGCATCTTGAAGCTGGATTTGAACTCAGGTCTTCCTGATTCCAGAGCTGGTACTCTATCCAACTGCACCACCTAGCTGCCTCTATACCTTTTTAAAGATTTGCAAAGTGCTATACATGTAATTTCATTTGAGTCTCGAACTAGCTTTATGAGGTAGGTGCTACTATTATCCACCTTTTGCAAATGAGGAAATGTTATCACCATCAATCCCTACCTGTAATTTTATGATCCTGGAGAACTCCTGATTAGCAAACACTCTCAAGTCAATTTGTCTATAACTTACATATGTGTGTGTGTGTATGTATGCGTGTGTGTATATGTGTGTATGTGTGTGTGTGTATATATATAGATATAGATATAGATATACGTATATGTATATGTATATATGGTGTTAGTTGCCTGTGGGCACTGAGAATGACTAGCCCATGGTCACAACTGGCTATGTCAGAGGCAGGACTTCAACCCTGGTCTTCTAGTCTCCAAGGCCTGATCTCCATCCACTCTACGTCTTAATTATTACAATTCCAATCATAATCATTAAAGGGTCCACCATTTATAAAATGCTTTGTACTTTTACAGAATCTTTTACATAGGTTGTTTAATTTTATCCTCACAAAGTAATTATGGCAGGCATCAATATCCCATTTTATGTCTGAGAAAACAGAGACTTGAGAAGTGAAGTGACTTGTCCAGAGTCTCACAACCAGTACATTATTCATCTGCAAAATGAGGAGAGGAAAATGATCTCTTTATGTGCTGTACCCACTGTGAGGTTATGAGAATAGCATAGAAGAGTGCTGACAAAAATCTGAAATACTATAGTAGGTAGAAAGTAAGACAACTAAGTTAACAAGTTAAACAACTAACCCAAAGTCCCACTATTTAGCATGTCCTAATCAAATGTCACTTTACACCCAGGCCATCTGCCCCACCCCAGCAAATGGGACCCTACCTAGTGAGATATCACCTTCCCCCAATTCCAGTCTGCATGTTCTCTGCTCCATTATTCTCTGATAGATCTTCCAAGAGCGCTGAGAAGTTGGTGACTGGAAGCTTCAGAAGCAGAATCCTGATCTTCCTGACTTGGAAACCAGCTCTAGCTACTCTGTGTATGCTATACTGCCCCTTTAAGCACTTAACAAATGACTTTTCATTCATTGATATTCACTCTAAATAAAAGGCAATACAAGAATTAAGGACCCAAGAGCTGTGACTGCTCAGTTGAGAGTTTTCCTGAAAAGGCTGAGTGACCTCTCTGGAGGTTTTATGTGTAGACCTCCTTTGAAGGAGTATGGAGGTGGCCATCTGCATGAGACCCCAGAGAAGATCAGTCCTTATTCTTGATTCAAGGCAGTTTGTTTTATTCCATAAATCAAAAAATAATATAAATATCTTTTTAAAGATAGTTTCTCCATCTACTCTGGGGCGGGGAAGATGGACCACAGCTTGGAGGAATCACAGATGCTGCATGGCACCATCATGGAAAGATCCCTGAATTCAGTTCTCCCTTTGTTGTTGACTACCTTTAGGTAAGACAGTGGGAACAGTACTAGGTGGCCTCTGGGGTGCCTTCCAACTAGAGAGTCCCATTTCAGCCCCACCCATGATGGATCTGCTCTGGATTTGGCAGAAGCCATAGGAGGCACCAAAGGAGGGTGGAAACAAAGTGTGGAAGCCTGTTCATTGGGAAGCTATAGCTATGAACCTGAAAATGAAGAGCTTGGATGGAACTGCCAGTAGTCAACCATGGACCAATTCTCGGGGGAAAAGAATGAAAGAATGATCATTTTTGGAGGCAGCTGGACCCAGAAAGAACAGATGATTTTAGGTTTTCCCTGGAGTGCATTAACTTTCAGTCTGAGAAAGTTAGGGTGGGTTTTCTGACAAAGGCCAAGTCAACCACTGTCCCCTCCACACATATACATATCCTGCCCCTCCAGACCTGCAAATCCCCACCCCAGGAAGTTTTCCTAAAAGGCAAAAGCAGCCTTGTGGGAACAAAGGAAGAGTCACCTGTATTTAGGGGTATGCCACTTAACATTCTACAATATGGGGACCTAATCTGTGGCATTTTCCAAATTCAAGTGTTTCTCCCTGCTCCCCTGATTGTAGCCTTTTCTTCTCTTTTCCTCTGTCACACATCTTCTATCGCAATAAACCTCTCTTCCACCAAGTATAGTGCATGGATCACAAAAAAGGGAAAAAGGCAGAGGGAAAAAATGGGGGGAGGGGGACAAAGAGGGCATCAAGAATACATTACTTATTGAAAACCACTTTAAGAGGAGGTGACAATTTCTTTCACTTCCAGTTTCTGTCTCTAGGTCTCTCTTTCTCTCTCGGTCTCTGCCTGTCTCTGTTTCTTTCTCTCCATTGCTTTCTCTGCATCTACATTCAGGCACAGGCAATCAGCAAGCATTCAATTTAAAAAAAAAACAAAACCAACATAACAGTCTTTACCTTCTCGCACGTTCCAATGACCAATATGTAAACAACTAGTTAGATACAATATTTTTTAACCCGTTTTATGATATGCATGTATATGTATATGTGTACACACATGCATATGCTTTATGTGTTTATGCATATATATGCATCATGTATATATTACGTATTTATGCATATGTATACATTACATATTTATGCATATATACACATTTGCAACACGGATTAGCTTTGGCTGGCAGCCATGGGCAGCTCAAACTTTAAGTAGATACAATATTTATACAGAATATAGGGAAGGTGATCTTAGTAGAGAAGGCACTAGCAATGCTAGTGATTAGCTACTGGGGGGACAGTAAGCAGTACAGGACCTTCCTTGCACGTAGTAAATAGACCCTTAATGAGTGTTTGGGAAATGATTACATACATGACTGAATAGGTTCCTAAAACACTTGAATAATCCACTGGAGGACGTTTCAATGTCTCGAGGTGACCATTTCATACTTTCACAATTCTGTCCCCGCAGGGACAATCTAGGAGAAGCAAGTTTGCCTGGGGTAAACTTTTCCCTATAAATTAACATGTAAATACTTTGCTAATTGCCCTAATTATACCCTGGTGGTTCAGAACTTACTGCCCTTCCACCCGTGCCAGGTGGAACCAAATTTCAAACTTCTGCTATGTCACAGGGATTTTGATGGAGATGGGAAATAGAGAACAGGAAAAATATGCTGGCCTAGACTGTGGGGAGCTGGTTTAGCCAAAGGCTTGTTGCTTACACCATCATCTATAATGCCTGGGTGGCCCTGTAATATGGGGTGGGGGAGGAGGGAGGAAAGGAATTAGCGTTTATTAGTCACCTCCTATATGTCAGGCACTGAGCTTAAATGCTTTACAGATATTTATCTTATTTAATCCTCACAACTACCACTTGAGGCAGGTGCTATTATTATCTCCATTTTACAGATAAGGAAACTGAGGCTAACAGAGGCTAAGTGACTTGCCCAGGGTTACATAGCTAGTAAGTGTCTGAGCCTGGATTTGAACTTAGGTTTTCCTGACTCCAGGCCTGGCACCTTATTCTCTGAACCACCAATCCCCTTTTCCAAAGTCCCACCAAGTAAGTTTGTGGACAGCTGGGCACAGCGAGTGACCTGAGCTAAAAATGAGAACAGTAAATGTAGTCCTGGATTAGGAAAGAGATGTGAATTTCTTCACACTCTCTGGATATAGAACAAGGGGTGAACAACCTTTACATTCCTCCACATAAGGATTAGAAAGATCCTCAAAGCTAGAATTTCCTCAGATTCCCCTTTGCCATAGGAGGAAGAGAGACACATCAGAGGGGAAAACGAGATAGGGTTCTTAACATTCTCTTGACTAAATAAATTATAAATAAACAAAAACACCACTCATCTCATCTAGTCTTCAGCCTCTTCTGATTGATCTTTATCCATGCCATATCCACTAACTGGATATTCCTTTAAGGTTCAGTTCTGGGTCTTCTCTTTAATGTCTATAACTCACTCATTTGTCGGTCTCATTGGCTGTCATGGGTTCAGTTATCATCCCTATACAGCAGACACTCTGATTTATATATCCAGCCCTAGACTTTCTCCTGAGAACTAGGCCTGAATTATGAACTGACTGTTGGACATTTCCAACTGAATGCCCACTAAGCATCTCAAATTCAATATGCCTAAACAAAAATTAATTATCTTTCCCTCCAAACTCACCTCTCTTCTAAACTTCGCTATTACTATTGAGAACTACTATCTTTCCACTCATCCAAGTTGCTATCCCTACCCCCACCACTCCCTTTTCAGTTTTCCTTTATATATCATCTTCATCCATTAGACTGTAGGATCTTTGAGGGCAAGGACTATTTTGCTTGTTTGTATCTGTGTTGCCAGTGCCTTTCACATAGTTAAGTCCTTAACAATCTCTCTCACCCAACCATCCAATATATACCTTTTTGCCAAATCTTATTGCTTTCTATCCAGGCAGCTAGGTGACACAGTGGATAAAGTAGCTTGGAATCAGGAAGATCATCTTTATGAGTTCAAACACTTACTATATGTGTGACCCTGAGCAAGTCACTTAACTCTGTTTGCCTTAGTTCCTCATCTGTAAAATGAGCTGGAGAAGGAAACAGCAAACCACTTCAGTTATCTTTGCCAAGAAAATTCCAAATAGGGTCATAAAGAGTCAGACATAATTGAACGACATTGCTTCTATCCATATCTTTCTTTTTTCTTTTGGTGAGGCAATTGGGGTTAAATGACTTGCCCAGAGTCACACAGCTAGTGAGTGTTATGTGTCTTGGGTCACATTTGAACTCAGGTCCTTCTGACTCCAGGACCCAAGCTCTATCCACTGCGCCACCTAGCGGCCTCTTCTATCCATCTCTCATAAACATTCTATTTTCTCCACTCATAACCATCACTGAAGTTCAGTCTCTCATGATCACTTTTCCCCTGCGCTATTGCTTCCTCATTGTTCTACCTGTCTCAGGTGTCTTACCATTCTAATCTAATCGGCTGCCTACGTGATTGTCCTAAAAGGCAGGTCTCCCCATGTCATCTCTCTGCCTAATAAACATCAGTGACTCCTTATTACTCATAAGGTATACAAACACGAAGTTCTGTTTGGCATTTAAAGATCTTCACAACCTGGTCTCTCTCTAACCCGTCTTCTTTTCCGTTTCTTCCACATTACTCCCCTCTAAGTACTTTATGGTCTTGCCATATAGGCCTCCTTGTCCTTCATACAGGTTGCCTTCTCTTACATTTCTGCGCTTATGCCTGCCCCTCATGCCTGGAATTCTCTCTCTCTCCTCACCACACCTCTGCCTCTTAGAATCCCAGGTTTCCTTCAAAACTTGGCGTTAAAATCACCTTCCGCAAGAGGCTATTTCTGATCTCCCCCGTCCTCCAGCTGTCTGTGCCTTCCCCTCTGGAGTCACCTTGTATCTACTCCGTCCTTTTCTCGTATATACCCAGGTACATGGTGACTTCCCTAGTAGGATGTAAGCTTCTTGAAGGCTGGGGCTGTTTCTACCTTTCTTGGTATCCCTAGCGCTTAGCACAGTGCCTGGCATGTAGGAAAACTTAATAATTGTTTGCTAATTGATTGAAATAGGCGAAGGGTTTGCTGGGGGAGTTTGTCTGATAACTCAAACCAGCCCCCCAACTCTAGTCTAAATAAACCAGCTCTACTCAGTTCCCCATCTCTGGCAGCAGCAGCAACAGCCTATTGTAAATCGTCCTGGTGCCTATCCTGGTCCGAGTTCCCTGTCCCTTCTCTTCTGTTGCTTTCAGCTCCCCAACCCCACCCCCTACCCTTCGAATCGCTCTTCTTATTGGCTGTCGCCATCTCCCCCTGACCTCCTATTGGGTGTTGGACCCTTTTCTCCTCCCCGCGCGGCGGACCCAAGGCTAGGGGACTGGGGCTGGAAGGGAGGGGAGGGGGTACGGAGTCCTGCCCGGGCTCAGCTTCGAGAGTCGGAGCTGTGCCGCCTTAAGGTTTGCAGTGGAAGGAAAGGGCGTCTCTGACCTGGGCGCGCTGGGCTCTCCCAGCCGCCCAGCCCTCCCAGTGTCCCAGGGAGAAGCCGGCGAGACCCCCGGCAGGGCAGCTCTGGAGCAGCCGCCAGTATCACAGAGGCTGGAGCAGAGGAAGAGTGGGCTGCCCTGCCCGCTTAAGCCCCAGACCCAGAGGGAGCTGGACTTGTTGGGGGAAACTCTCCCGGGTCTGGCCGATGGCACCGTGAGGATGGAGAGCAAAGATATGGACAGCTATCTGCGGCGTCTCAAGCAGGAGCTGGTGAGCTCAGGAGCGGGCTGGGACCCAGGTGGTGGTATTGGTGGTGGTGGGTGAGGAGCTACCCCATCCCCAGCGGCAGCCGCCCAGTCTCTCTTACCTGGGCGTGGGGGAGGATGGATGGAGTGTCAGGAGGGTGAGGTGGGGAAAGAGAGGCAGAGAAATGAAGGTCCAGGGTAGCGGGCCGGGGACCACGCGGAAACTTCGAGGAGAGTTTAGCGAAACGGACAGGCAGAGCTATAGACTCAGCCACAGGCGGAAACAGACCGCGAAAGGCTGACACGTGAAACTACCGACGGATGCAGGCAGGGAAAGCCCATGAAACCACTGACGGACACACAGTCCCAGAGGATGCGGCGACCGGGCGAAAGGCGGCTGACACTGAAGCCACTGACGGACACAGCCTCAGACAAACGGACGGACGGACAGACAGACAGACCCAGAGACTGACGCGCCCACGGAGAGACAGAGACTGAGCCCTAGACCAACCCAAGGAGCTAGACAGCCGGGGCGCAGAGAACGAGAGCGTGCCAAAGGGCTCTCGAGGGTCCACGGCCTTGAGGCCCGAGCCTAACGGGGCCCAGCCGGGGTGGGGCCAAGGCCGGGGAGAGCAGGGCCCACGCTTTCGGGAGGACCGTCGGGCTCTGGGACGGGAGGGAAGCCGGCACCGCCTGGGGCTCCTATCTCTCTGCTGGAGCTTGGCAGGCTGGGCGGGGTGGGGGGTGGGGAGGGGCGGTGCGGGGGCAGGACCAGCCGGCTGTCTGCCCGGACTTGTCTGCCAGCCCGGAGGGGGGCTGGGGGCTGGCAGCTGTAATGACGGTGATGGGGCCTGGGCACACGGAGGAGGGGAGTTGCCAGGATGAGCGGGAGCTGCGGAGGCAGAGCCAGATGCTAGGTCTCTGCTTTAGGAAGAGGGAGAATTGGAATGGGGGTGCGAGGCGGGAGGGGAGGGGAGTGCAGGAGAAGGAAACTTATGTAGGGGCAGGTAGCTCTAGGGGAAAATGGGTGGAGAAAGGGATCTGCTTGTGGTAGTGAGCCCTATTGGGTAGCACTTAATCTTGTGAAGGCTCAGACTACATAACATATAAGGTATGGCTTGGAAGTCGAATTTCTCGGTGACTCCAAATATTTACCCTCCCAACCACACAATGTTTCTAGTTCACTTCCGTTCAATTCAGTCAAAGAATCTGGGTTCAAATCAGCTTTATCATTTCACCTGTGTAATTTTAGACAAGTCACTTTCCTTCTTTGGGATTCAGTTTCTACCTTTGTAAAAACAAGGTAGTTGTATTAAACCAGCTTTAATGTCCCTTCTAGCTTTAACATTCTTTGATCCTATGAATTCAATTCAATCCCTCCACCATTTAGATGGAATCTTCTGCATTCTCGCACAATCTCTGTAAAGTCAATCTGGAGATGGTTTAGTCGTGCAAGTAGGGAATCTTCCTTCTTTAATCTATCAATCAATCCTCAAGAATTTATTGAATGCCTACTGTATGCCAGGCACTGTGCTATTAGGCACTGGAGAGAAAGACAAAATTGAAACCATCCCAGCCCTCAAGAAGCTTACATTCTGTAGGGGGATACAGAGAGAGAGAATAAAAGAAATAAAAATATATAAAATACCTCAACCCCATATTATCCTGCCTCACCCTTTTAGATCAGAAGAAACTAATGTCCAGAGAAAGGTAACCTGGAAGGCAGGAAGAAAGCCCAAGAATGTCCAATGACTAGCCTAGCTCTATCTGTGTGATAGAATGACTGCCTTGCCTTTCTGCCCTGTAGTTGCCAATGATATTGGGCAATGCCTTCATAAGATCACCTCCAAAACTCTTCTTTGTCCTGGTTGAGTTGAGGTTCAGAGAAGTGATTTGACAGCCATGCTTAAGAGAGCATCGTTGGGGTGGGGCTAGGGCTGGAGGTGGAGCCTAGCAACAATGGAATCACCACAGGTATTTTTGGAAAAAATCCCATTTTTTTTTTAGGTCATTGGGTCCCAGGTGTCAGCTCCTCCTGTGCAGATCAGCTGTCTATTTTCAGGAGATTGCTGGGGATTGAAGTGAGAGGGGCAGGAATATGACCCTGGGTTCCAGTCCCTTTGGGGAGCCCAGGCTGTGGTGACACTCATCACCTGGGCATTTGACAGACACTGACCATAACATATAATTCTTCATTTTGAATGGGAAAGAGGGTTTTCACCTTACCTAATTCCACACTCCTAACTCCCCCCCCACCCAAAAAACTCTTTCTTTGCAGAGGTATTCAGCAGACAGCTAGGAAATTACTGGTCCTTATCTGGGGGTAGGGGAATTGTCAGATCATTACGGTTACCCACTCCCAACGCCCAGGACTCTGACTTCTACCCATGTGTTTCTCCATGTCCAAGAAGGTCACAGTTGCTGTTGAGAATGACCCCTCACTCTGGATCAGGGCTGGGGAGCAAACCCTAGGCTCAAAAGATCAAATCTAGTCCACGTTCCTTTGTGCTTGGAGTAGGGGGACAGGTCCCCCTCCACCGCACCCCATGTTCCAAGTTAATAGAAGGGTGGGTGTTTCTGGCGCAGGCTAGAATTTTAATAACCCTCTGATTTGCATTTTGCACAACAACTGAGGGTGGGGGAGCGGAGGTTGGGGGGGTGTATGTGTGTGGAAGATGCCAGAAGAATAAAGAAAGCAAACAGGAACTAGCACCCCAGCTCCAGATCTGAATACATTCCCTCAATCGACACCCCCATTGGGAACACGAGGCCAAAGAAGGAGGAGGGGGAGGAGGAAAGGACGGGGCATGAGGAAGGCAGGGAGATGGAAGCAATGAAGCCAAAGTCATCCAGCTCCCTCATTAGCTTTTATTTGGCCCTTTGTCTGCACTGTTTCAGTCTTTGACTCTTTTGGAGAGGAAGCCTAACGCCTGGCCCAGGGCCCAGACTGATGCTCAGACAGGAGAGAAGCTATCCCTGCCTCACCTTCCCACCTCCCTACCCCCTATCCCCTTCTCCAGACCAGCTTATCAGTTCTCAGGCTCAGAATGGGCAGCTCCTTCCCAGACTAAGCAGAGTGAGCTGGGAGTTTCCTGCTTCTTCCCCGCCTCTCCTGAGCCTGACCTTCAGGGTAGCCCTGGGCCCTAGCGACCACTCCCCCACATGGCAGGTGGGGGCTGCAGAGGAGGTAATTTCTCTGGCTGCATCTTTCTCAGGCTAAGGCAGTTGGGACTGGAGCCAGATGCAGCTCTTGGCTACCAGTGACTGGTCTGGGCAGGTGTTTTGCTTGGTCCTACACCAAACTGAGAAGCAGCCAGAGGAAGTGAATATGGTCAACCCTCATTTATCTGCTCTGTGGATGCCACATGCCAAATGTTTCCTCCTCCCCCTCCCCTTCCCTCTTGCCACTGAGGGCCACTGTGGTCCATCCTTAGCTGATGTGTGCACAGGGAATGCAGTTCATTCCCAGGAGGGGAAATGTCCTGTACAAAGGGAAATGTCTTGTGCCTTCTAGAGAAATGGATCTGGTGATTACCTGTTGCTTGGATTATCTGTACCACTTCAACTCTCCCCTACCCCCACCCCCAACTTTTCATTCACTCATGAGTACATGTATTAATTCATTCACCAAACACTGATTGAGTAATCTATTACAGAACACTGGGCTAGTCTCTATGGGTAATTCAAAGTTGAAATAAGACACAGGCCTTTCTCCTTCAAGCTTACAATCCAGTAAGAAAAAAGATATAGCTAGAACACATAGAACACATAACATAGAAGTACAAGCCAGAGGTACAAAACACAGTCCTGAGTCCTAGGGGAAACAGCTCATGATGTAGTGATTAGTAGACTAGAGTCAAAAGACTTGACTTTGAATCCAGCCTCTGTATTCCTATACCTTTCACAAGTCACTTTTCTCCAGAACTCAGTTTCCGCATCTGGACTATATGGTCTGTAAGGTGTCTTCCAGTTCTAGAGCTACAACCCAATGAGCTCATGCTTCTGTGGATCTTTCAAGTTAACACAGTGCTTCTCCCTACAACAACCTAGAGAGGGAGGTAGTGCATTTATTATACTTGGGTGACTAAGCTTAGTGGTGTCAAATGTGTTGTTGGGGGCCAACAACACTCTGGAGTGTGGCCTGAACCAGATTAATATTAATATATAATATATTATATAATAGGAAATATTCAATAAAATAAACATAAATATAATAAAACATAGATGTTAATAGGTAGTCAATATGCAGCACACAAGGAATTTTCCCAGCATTTCAGTCATATCTGACTCTTCACGATCCCCACACTGGAGTGGTTTGCCATTTCCTTCTCCAACTCATTTTACTGATGAGGAAACTGAGTTAACAGGGCTGAGTAACTTGCCCAGGATCACACAGCTAGTAAATGTCTAAGGCCAGATTTGAACTCGAGTCTTCCTGACTCCATACCTACAGCTCTATCCACTGTGCTACCCAGGGGGTGGGGATGGGGTGAAGGGGAGTCTTTGGGTACTGTTTAATATCCCTGTTTCTATTTGAGTTTGATAACCACTGATCTAAGTAGTCATCTTCCGTTACTATGGGTCCTTACTGCAGTGGAGTCAATTCCAACCTGTCTATGCCCTCTCATTCTGTAACAGATATTATTTATTTCCGTTTTATAATTAAGGATGTTGAATTACAGAGAGGGAAATTAACTTTCTCATAGTTACAACTAGTATTGTAATCAAAGCTGGGATTTGAACCCAAATCTCCTAACTCCAGGTCCAGTGCATTTTCCATGACCTTTCTAGCCCACCATTTTTTCAGCAGAGATAATCAAGAAACATTTGCTCCCGAAGGTTAAAGTTGTAGAATTTCCCATCCCTCTGCCCCAGTCATCCATCACAACTGGAAATATACACTGTCATGGAGGAATGCATTTTCCCACAAATGAGGTCAACTGGGGATGCTGGGACATGGCTGTGTGGCGGTCCAAGGCAGGGTAGAGAGGGGAGTGGGGAAGTGTCCTGGCCTAGCCATAGAAGGTGACCTGGCACAGCCTGCTAGAGCCTTAAGAGCAAGACTTTACTCAGTGTTGTGTCTGTATCTCCTTGCCTATGGCGTATACATGGATACAGGGATTGAGTTTCAGGGAAGAAGTTTGAATGGGCCCCATGGTAGAAGCAGCAGCTGAAACACTGGGGGAATAGGGCTATAATGACACCACAGGGGACATGTGGCCCACTTGCTGACCTCTACAAAGAGTTTATGAGAAGACTTCAAGTCTACTCCAGCTGTTCCCTGAACATAACTCCCAAGGGGAACTTCCTATCTAATGGCAGAACATGCTTGTGAGAGACAGAGAGAAAGGGAGAGAGAGGCAGAGGAAGGGCAGAGAGAAACAGACAGAGAAGAGGAGGAGAAAAAGAAGAAAGAGGAGAAGGAAGAAGAGGAGAAGGAGGAGAATTAGTGGAGGGAAAGGCTGGTTAAAGAAAACTTGGTGAATGCCAGCTAAGCAAAGTCATCTGAAGGCATATCACCATAGTGCCTCCTGAGTATGAGTGCCGTGGGGACTTGGAGATCTGATGAAGAGGAAGATTTTGAGCTAGTTTTTGAAGGAGGGTATTTCCTGATGTATTTGTGCTGGTGAAGAGGAAGGAGAAGGACATTTCCCTGCAAAAGAAGTGATTTGAGGTAGACAGGGTGACTTTTGTTCCATGAGAGGTAAACAGAGGCACAGGAAAGGGGTAGCAAACCAGCATTTGTGGTGTAGGGCATCCTTCCTCTCTAGCAGTATTTCCTTAATGGAATTCTCGAGACCCAAATGTCCACAGAAGCAGAAGCTTCTGCGAAGTGGGAAAAAAAATCATAGATTTAGAACTGGAAAGGTCTAGTTGATCAGCTACACTAACTTCATCTCTCTTTTTTTAAATTACATTTTAAATTCCGAACTATCTCCTTCCTTCCCTCTCTACCTTGCACTAGAGAAGGGCTTCTCTTCACATAGATTTGCAAATATATGTAAAAACATACTATGTATAACTATATTTATCAGTTCTCCCTCTAGGGGTGGATAGCATCTTCCTTCATAGGTCCTTTGTAGCTGATTTGAGTATTTGTAATACTCAGAATAACTTGGCCATTTACTATTATTCTTCGAACAATATTGCTCTTACTGGATACAATGTTCTCTTGGCTCAGCTCACTTCACTCTGCATCAGTTTACATAAATCTTCCTGGGTTTTTCTATAACTCCAGATTGTTCTCCAAAATAGTTGGATCAGTTCACAACTTCATTTCTTTATAGATAAAGAAACTAAGGCCCCTAGGAAAACATTCCAGATTTCTTTCTTGAGGTGACTTGTCCAAGACTCACAGAGAAAATGAAAGCGCCTGGATTAAAAGTCATGAATCCTATCTCTGGAACCAGTATTCTTTTTACAATACCCTCTACTGTCTCTGCCCTAGACATAAGGCCTAAGGTGGAAGTCAGCAATCTTTTAGGGAAGAACAGCTTTTTAGAAGTATTATTAGGATACAACTTTTTTTTAGACTTGTTTTTTTTTTGGGGGGGGGAGGCTGAAGGAGAGTTAATTGGGGTTAAGTGAATTGCCCAGGGTCACAAGTCTGAGGCCGTATTTGAACTCAGGTACTCCTGACTCCAGTGCTGGTGCTCTATCCACTGTGTCACCTAGCTGCCCCTGGGATATAACTTTTTGAAGTGAGACCTGGGTTCAAGTCATATACACATTGACTGTGAGACCCTAGGCAAGTCACTTAAACTATCAATGCCCCCAGGTACCTTTCTAACTCTCTAACTTTCAGAGAAATGTCCAATCTGCATTGGTAAAGGAATTTCCTCGCCCCTAGGGATTTCTCTACACCCAGGAAATCATAGGTCAAGTAAATATGCATATATATGTATATTTATCACTATTTTGTGTGTATGTTTTTAATATTTATTTTTACCTGGATGAGGAAACTGAGGCTCAGAGGTTAAGTGACTTACCTAGGATCATAGAATCAGTGAGAGCCAGATTTCAAACCCACATCTCCTCCCACCTGGAATTCAGCTCCATTGCCACTATACCCCACTGCCTTTTCAGCTATAAACCTCCTCATTTGTTTTTTATGAAAGCTCGATGTGTATTCTCAAAGAGCCCGGTGTGGTTGTCAAGCCACAAGCTGTTGACCCCAGATCTAGGGAGAAGCAAGAAGAGGAACACAGCAAAGGCTGGGAGATAGGCGGTGGGAGATGCCTTGAACTGTACAGAATGACTGACTGAAGCTAGACAAGAGGATATCCTATCAAGGGGATTAATTAGCAGAAGATTGTTCCTCCAGGGGGGCTGGGGTGGCATCTCCCGCTCCAAAGATGTTGAAGGCATAATGACATGACCCTTGGGATGCTTAGTTATCTTTTCAAAGGCAAGGGGAGTCTGCCTTCTTGCTCCTACTAGAATGGAGGTGCCTAGGGGTCAGGGATGGAGTCTTAGACTTCTTTGCCTCCTTCACTGGTCCAGTGATAAGGCTAAATAAACATTTATTGACTGATTGCTTTTGATGAAATAACCTCTGGGAAGAGAGTGGGAAGTATTTTAGAGGAGGAAAGCGTAATGGAGGTGGGGGCTGGGATGGAGTAAATTAGGTCTGTCCATCTGTCTTTTGCCAAAGCATTATCCCATAAAGGGATGCTTCTATGGGAAAATTAGTCTCTTCCTTTTCATGAGCCCCCTCTCCTCTTATTTCCTTCTCATCCTCCCCTCCGTCCTCCTCCTCATCCTCCCACCTCCTTCCCTCCCGTGGCTCTTGGCTCAGCCTGCCTCCCTCCTGGCCACTAGGCCTGTGGGGGGGCTTCCTGTGGGGAGATCCAGCAGTTCCAGCCAAGAGCAGGGGGGGCCATGAAGGTCGCTATTCACAGGGCCGGGAATAAGATGCTTGGCACTGGGGTCTGTTCCCATTTCCTGCCCTGAGCCTCAGCCGATGCCTCTGGGAGGGGCTGGAGGAAAGGGGGAATGGAAAGAGGTGGTGAAGGAATTGTGTGAGGACCTTGTGAGCCCCCTGGCAGAGAGAGGTGGGGGTAGAGAGTGAGGCAGGGAAGACTGCCAAGCCCATAGGCAGAGCTGGGGCCTATGTGGAGGGAATCTGGCTGCTCAAGCAGAGGGCGTGAGACAGAGGGACGGAGGGCACAGCTGTGAGAATCAGTCAGAGGGGCCAAGGGAAAAAGGAGCGAGGAAGGAACAGAAGCTACCTTGCCCACACACATACCACATCCCCTGCTATGAAATTTTATCAGTGACAGGATCATAGATTTCAAGTCAGAAAGAACCTTAGAGATCATCTCTTCTGGCCCCATCCTTTTACAGCTGAGAAATGTGACTTAGACAAGGTCACAAACTGACATATTTACCAGGGTTTAGACCCAGGCCCTCTGGATTCAAATCCATTGCTCTTATCAGTGACACTGGACTGCCTCCTTGGCTTTGAGTGGGGAGAGAGATCTCTTTCCATAATCAGCCAACCTCATTCTGCTCCCCATGGTCAGGAGGAGGAAATCCAAGCCAACAAAGAGATGCCTTATGTAGGACCATCTTCCCAGCAGGATCCTGGCTGGTCTGGAGATGTTATTTTCAGTTGTGTCCCACTCTTTGTGACCCCATTTTGGGGTTTTCTTGACAAAGCTACTGGAGTGGTTTGCCATATCCTCCTCTAACTCATTTTCCAGATGAGGAAACTGAGGCAGAGTTAGGTAACTTTCTCAGGGTCACACAACTAATAAGTTGTATGGGGATGACGTGCTATTATATACAGACTAAGAAACTATTTCTAGACTCTAAGCCCAGGGTTCTTCTGCACACAAAGCCAGACCATTAATATTCACTTTTTGTATAGTATTTTACATTCATATTGGGAGTTAGTGGTGAGCGGTGGAAAGAATAAGTACAGCTAGCACTTGTATAGTTAACTATTTTTTTTGCAAATATTTGTATATTTGTAAAGCACTCAACAAAGATTATCTTCTTTGATTCATACCTGGGAGGTAGGTGCTATCATTATCTCTGTTGTTGTTTTGTTTTTTTTCGAGGCAATGGGGGTTAAGTGACTTGCCCAGGATCACACAGCTAGTAAGTGTCAAGTGTCTGAGGCCAGTGCTATCATTATCCCCATTTTACAGATGAGGACACTGAGGCAGACAGAGGTTAAGTCTGACACAGCCACCAAGCCAGTAAGTGTCTAAAGCCAGATTTGAATTTAGGTTTTCCTCACTCAAAGTCCAGCACTCCCTCCACTGAGCCACCAAACTGCCTCAATACTAGATTGGGAATCAGAGGATGCTGGCATACATCCCAGACTTCACTTGCTTATTACTTACTGTTATTATTGTACCCATTTTGTAGTTGGGAAAATCAAGGTAAAGGGATTTGCCTAGAGTCGAATAGCTAGTAAGTACTGAAAGAAGGATTTGAACCCAGGTGTCTGGCTAAGCCCAGCATAAACACCACTGGGTTCAGCTGCTTCTTTTGTTTGCTAGAGGCATCAAGATGACTGAGCAGGAAGGTGCGAAATGGGGGCCAGAGGGGGAGTGAAGATGTGAGAACAAAGGAATGGTTAGGAGGAGGGATGGACCTGGAGCTCTGTCTCCTCTAGCGGCTCTCCACAACCTTCCAAAGCAACGGAATGACTCTTCATTTCAGAAAGAGAAAAGTCGAGACCCGAGTAGGTGGGAGGAAGTTCCCTAAGATTCAGTGCCCCAGCTTCTATCCCAAGGTCCTCTCCATTTGATGAGGCTGGCCCCCTTCTCTCCTCCTGCTCCTGAGTCCAGCACCGGAGGAGGGGCGCAGCTTGTCTGCGGACTCCATTCTTGTTTGGGTGACATCATCCCCTTTGGGCTTGGGAAGGGTGACCCTATTAGCTTCTCTCTGTGTTAGGCTCCAGGCTCAGCAGCTGATACTCTCTCCCCCTCTTCTCCCTCCTCCCTTCCCTCTTCCTTCTCCTCCTCCTCCCCCTCCCCAGGACCTTCCTGTTTCCCATCTCTCAGGCTTCCTCCTGCCAAACTCACCCCATCACAAACAGCTGTTTTCTCCTTCCTCACTGCAAATATCCGATCAGTGGCAGGGCTGGAGTTTGGCGACACAGGATACCAAATGGGGGGCTAGGGTTCCTGTGTCCTGGGGGCCCCTAATCAAGCTGCTTCCTTTTTCCTCCTCTATTCCCTGAGCCCAATTAGGATTTACAAACATTATCTCATTATTTTAGCTTCCACAAGTTTTCTTGTCCCCATTTTATAGATAAGGACTCTGGGGCTCAGAAAGGTCCCTGGTCACATAGCTAATCAAGATCACAAGTGGAATTTGAACCCATGTATCTCACCTGACTTTAAGTTCTGTCCTGCATTCTTTGGATTATACTAAGAATTCTTCACCTGGGGTCCACGAATTGATTTCAGGGGGTGTGGATGACAAAAAGGTTGCCTCTTTAGATTCACTAACTTCTAACTGAAATTCAGTCTTTCCTTCGACTATTTAAAAATCCTCTTCTGAGAAGGGTCATCAGACTGCCATCAGAAGACTGCCAAGGGGATCCATGATTTCAAAAAGGGTTTCAGAACTGGTAAATTCTTACCAGCGGAGCCCAAAGTCCCTCATGCACAAGGGGCATTCAGCTCTACAGAAGAGGTACTCTCCTGGATGAAGGCCTGGCCAAAGTAGTTACATGCCCTAGGCAAGGTTTGAAAAATGCTACCTAGCTTACCCTTCCCCTTCCCCTTGAAGCTTTGAAAATTCACTGAAATGCAAGCAAGTTGACATGGGCATGGGCACGGGCGCACACATGCCACACACACATATACACACACGTATGTATTTCTGGACCAAGAAGAACAGAATTTTTAAATATTTGATTATATGCATTTATAAAAAGTGTTATTTTTTGTTATATTATTTAGATTTTTTTTATTAATTTATTTTGATTTATCAACAATCACTTCCATAAACTTTTGAGTTTTCAATTTTTCTCCCCTTTCCTCTCCACCTCCCTCCCCAAGACAGCTCGCAATCTGATATAGGCCATACATACACATTCCTAATGTATATGTATACATTATGTATGTATATATGTATATGTATACATTGTATACAAATGTTTACATTTTCACATTAGTCATGTTGTAAGGAAGAATTAGAACCAATAGAAGTAGCCACAAGAAAGATAAAACAAAACAAAACAGAACAGAAAAAAAGAGCAAATAGTATGCTTCTATCTGCATTCAGACGCCATAGTTCTTTCTCTGGATGTGGATAGCATTTTCCACCATAAGTCTTTTGAAGTCGTCTTAGAACCTTGCATTGCTGAGAAGGGCTGCATCTATCAAAGTTAGTCATTGCACAACGTGACTGTTACTGTGTACAACGTTCTCCTGGTTCTGCTCACTTCACTCAGCATCAGTCCATACAGTCTTTCCAGGTAAAAAGTGTTATTTTTTAAAAGCCCAGGTGATTCTGGGCAAGTCATATGACTTTAATGTTCCAGGTGCCTCTCTAAAATTATTATAAAGTTGGACAAAGTTCCATCTGTGTTAGTAAACAGGGTTCCCTTATCAGGAGTTAGTTATCTATACCAATGAAACCAGAGCCCCAGTCCAAAAAAATATTTAAAAGTATACCTCCCACTCTGACATGTTGCACCCTGGATCACTGCTTACCTAATTCCTAGTTCCAGTTTGGTCCTGGATAGAGGGACACTCAGTCTCTTAGTGGTCCATTTAGTGCCATGCATACTTAAATGGGGGCAGCTAGATGGCGCAGTGGACAGAGTGCCAACCCTGGAGTCAGGACCTGAGTTCAAATTTGGCCTTTGACATTTACTAGCTGTGTGACCCTGGGCAAAACACTTAACCCTGTTTGCCTCAGCTCCTCATCTGTAAAGTGAGCTGGAGAAAGGAATGGCAAACCACTCTAGTATCTTTGCCAATACAACCCCAAAGAGGGTCACAAAGAGTCAGATACAACTGAAAAAACAGCTGAACAACAAAAATACTTAAATGGGGCCTCTGTTCAGTGACTTGCCCTGTTCCTGATTATCGTTTCAATACTTCAGTATTTCGAAACAGGTATAATTTCAGCCTTGTCCAACGATGATGGCAGCTTCCCCCTCAATGTCCTACAATGAGCTACAAGAATTGTCTGGGATGGGACTAGTCTTACTGAACTTAGCTGCCCTGGTCTCAGACATCAGTAGTTATTATTTGAAGCCTTTCTGGCTTAGTAAAACCTGATGTGGTCAAGCATCCAAGGTCAGCTCCATGCCTTGGTGAAGCAACAACCAGCCTAGCATATTCTGCACACAAGTTAGACAGCCAACTGCCCAGGCACATCAATATTGAGATTGCTTCTTATCAGTGCCCTGCCCTGGTTGTACAGCACTGCAAAGCCAGCCAGCCTAGCCACGATAAATGTGTTGTGCTCACTGAGTTAAACTGCATAGTCAACAAACATATAATGAGTACCTGGGATATGCAATACACTCTGATAGGCGTCCTGAGGAATAGAAAGATGAATGAGACTCAGTGCCTGCCCTCAAAAAGTTCTTCTAAATGAATTTTTGATAAGGCAGATAAAATATGTACACTATCACCACCGCCACTATCATTACTACTACTACTACTACTACTACTATTACTACCACTACTATTACATTATTACTACTACTACTGCTATTACTGCTACTACTACTACTCCTACTGCTACTACTACTACCACCACCACCACCACCACCAATGACCATAATAATGCCATTCACTATGTGATGAGTGTTCTAACGTGGTCCTCCATACCTGGAATGTATGAACATTATGTGATAAGTGCTCTCATGTCATCCCCTATGGCCAAATGTACTCCGTCCACATCTTTTCCAAAGCCTCAGCTCAGGGGCCGCTTGTTACCTGAGAACCTTCCTGGTCCCATTCAACCCCACCAGCCAACACCAATTTTAGGTGTTTTCTGCCTTTTGAAATTATTTTCTATATATTTTGTTTTTACTTACAAGGGTGCATGTTCTATCCTCTCTAGTAGAATATGGACTCTTTGAGAGCAGGGATTGGTCTGTTTTTGTCTTTGTGGGTTTCTCTTTTTTCACATGTGTACCCCCCCCATAGTACCTAGAACCAAACCTTGCTCAGCTCTCAATAAGTGTTGAATAAATCAGAGAGGGAGCTACACAGACAAAACTTTCTTCAAAACAACCCTGGTGGGGCAGTTAGGTGGCACAGTGGATAGAACTCCCGCCTTTGAGTCAGGAGGACCTGACTTCAAATGTGACCTCAAACACTTGACACTTACTGGCTGTGTGACCCTGGGCAAGTCACTTAACCCTGAATGCCTCACCAAAAAAACAAACAAACAAACAAAAAAAAACCAAAAAAATAAACCAAAAAAAAAAAACTCCAGGAGGCAGATAGTGTAAATATTCACGTTCTCATTTCATAGATGAGGAAAATGGTTAAGTAGGGGCTGGCCCAAGATCATACAGCTAACAAACAGCTAAGCTAGGACTTAAATTACTATGGGTCTGAGTTCAAGTCAGAGTTTTTTTTTTCCCTATACCAACATGGCAGGACAGAATGAGCACTGCACTGAAAGTCCAAGGACCTGAGTTCCAAATCTGCCTCTGTCACTTAATATTTGTGTGACCCTGGATTGGTCTTTTAACCACTGTGCCTCAGTTTTTACATCTGCAAAATGAAGAGACTGGAGTTGGTGGTTTCTAAGCTTCTTCCCAGCTCTACGTCTCTAAGGTCATTTGGTTCTACAAACAGTGCTATGGACAAAGAAAAGACTTCTAACTGGATAAAACAGGGAAGGCTCCAGTGGGAATTGGATAGAATGGAAAGAATCAGGAGATTTGGGTTCTAGTCTTCTCTCGGCCTCAAATAGCTGGGTAACCCATTTTGCTTTTCTAGGGGGTGGATTAAGTGGTCCCAAAGCTCTGTCATTCTAGCTCGGAGGAATGTGGTATTTGATTGGGCTTTTGAAGGACAGGTAGGATTTTTAGTGGGCACAGTGGATAGAGGGCTGAGTCTAGAGTTGGGAAGATCTGAGTTCAAATCCAGCCTCAAACATTTATTAGTTCTGTGATCCTGGGCAAATCACTTAATACTATTTGTCTCAGTTTCCTCATCTATAAAATGAGCTGGAGAAGTAATTGGCAAACCACTCCAGTATCTCTACCAAGAAAACCCCAAATGGGGTCACGAAGAGTCGGACACAACTGAATAACAACAACAACAGAATTTTTATGGTTAGCGTTGGAGTGGAAGACATTTTAGGTGGCAGGTAAGGTGTGAAGAAAGAGATCAAGGCAGGAAAACCTACAGCCATTTTTTGAGGAAGATAAATAGGCCAGTTTGACTTGTATAGTGTGTCTGTAGGGAGGGTATTACTGAGATGTACATATGACTGGAGAGAAAGGTTAGAATTAGATTGCGAAGGACCTAGAATGCCATCATAAGAAATCTGGATTTTATCCAATAGTTGGTTGAAGGTTTTAGAATAAGGGAGTGATAGGATTAGAGCTGTTCTTTAAGAAAATTGGTATATTGGTGGCGTATGAGATACTTTGGGAAGGAGAAACTGGAAGATGAGTTAGGAAGCTTTCAGGGGATTCCCGATCATGCTTTGGTTTTATGACGTGATGAAAGGAGCTGGGAGTTGGGACACCTGACTTCAAGTCCTCAATTTGCCATCTTCTAGCTGTATGACTTTGAATAAGTCACCAAGTCTCAGTTGACTCCATCTGCAAAACAAATGTGGAGGGTTTGACCAGATAATCCCTGAGGCCTTGGCAAGTGCTAACATTCTGTAATTTGACCCTGTGTCCCTTCTGGTCTTGAAATAGATCTGTAGAATTCATAAATGTGGGTCTGAGGGATGTTTCTGATATAAAATACCCTCAGACAAGGGGATTAGGGAAAATTTTGGAGAAAAATAGCGGAAATTCAACCTATTTTCACACTAAAAATCTGCCCTATATTCTAAATATTTTTGATCCGTACAAAAATTTCCCATTTGTTTTAAAAGGACAAAAATCAATCTTTTCTCACCCCAATTTCAAATCATGTGGAATTACAGAGCTCCAAAGAATACAGTAAGGAAAATGGAGACTATTGCAACAGTACATGGGAGAGGTGGTGAGGCCCTGAACTGGCCGGGGGCAATGACCTATTGGAGAGGCCCTGCTGAGATCTGGTTGATTATGAGAGGTGGGGGCAAGGAAGGAGTGCACAGGCCCAAGCAAGAAGAGCGTTGTCACTATGGAAAGAAGACAGTGAGAAGGAGGTAGGTGCTAGTTTAGTTGGGCAGAGAATAAGCTCCATGCCTGGCCGTCTCCTTTGAAGCGAGAGTCCCACCCATTGACGACGAGATGCTGGAGGGCCTCCAAACCTCCTTCCCACTTCCCACCCCCATCCCTCTTTCTCTGCTGAAGGAGAATGAGGGTCAGAGACAGAGAGAAGGAGATGGAAACTGAAGAGACAGACAAAGAGGAAGGGGGTTGTCGGAGTTGGGGGTCAGGGAGTGAGAGGCATTGGGAGTTGGGTAACCCTCACCGTTGAATATAGACTTAAGTCTCTGCTCTTTCCTGCTTGCCTTGGCCAGGTAGGCTGAGGGAATGACTAGGATGCTGGGCTGTCTCCCTTGCCCCCTTACACACACACACACACACACACACACACACATACACATACACAGACACACACACACACACACACACACACACACACACACACAGAGCCTAGAGGAATGCAGAAGCATAGGTGCACCTACAGGAGATGCCCATTGGTGTCTGGGGAAGCTGAACCCTCCTTGATGTGAGCTGGCTCACCTCATAACCTGACCCTTGGTGGGGGCGGAGTAAAGGGAGGGGGAGTTTCCAGGGAAGGATTTGACGCAGACTAGCTGGTGAAGGTTGGCCTCACAATCCTGCTTAGCAGAGCCTCAGATAGCTACACTTCTCCTCCCTCCTCCCTCTGGGCTTAGGACAAGAAGCACTAGGCAAGCCTGGGGAGGTAAGATGATCGGGTGGGTCTCTGGGGGGCTTAGAGAACAGATGGTCTCTGCAGGGTTTGGTGTCAAGTAACCTGAGCAAGGGCTTGGGAGGGGATCTGGTGGGGCTGGGGCAGCTTGGGCCTAAGAATGGGGGGGGGGGTTGCAGATTTTCAATGAATGTTATCAGAGATGCTCCTCCCTCCAGCCCCCGGTCTAGGCTCTCACCCAAACCCAGCTGGCAGCCCCTTCCAGCTGGCAGCCCATGGATTCAGTTAACTGTAGTAGAAGGGCTAGATGCAGCCTAATCCCCCCACCCATTTGGCCCTCACTCCCCTCAGACATGGCAACAGGGCTGCCTGGGCCTGGGAACGAGGGGGACCTTCCAACCCAAAGCAGAGAACAGTTGGGAGGGCACAGGTGCTTGGAATGGGAGGGGGCCGGATTCAGAAAGCTAGATGGACTCTTTCAGGATCACAGGCCTCCCCCATGGCCTCTTCCTCACCACCACCACCACCACCCTGCCTCCAGCCAGATGTAGGCAGCTGTTAGGGGAAAGCACAGGCCTCCCTCTCCTTTGTTGAAGATCCTTTGAGAATCTGAGTCCATCCTCCTCCCCACCCCCAAATCCACAGCTCCTTTAAGAGAAGAGGGGGCCTGGGGGGCGGGAGTAGAGGGAATCCATGAAGTACAGCTCTGGGCTACAAGCTGGATTCCTAGAACCATAGGCTTATTGATGGAAGGGACATTAGAAGCTTCTAGTCCAGGCCCCTCATTTGTCCCGGTTGGTAATGTCAGAGGCAGGTTTCAAACCCAGTCTTCTGAGCCCAAATCTAGCACTCTTTCTTTTACTACAACACACTTGGTGCTCCCATTTCATAGAATTCACTCCCAGGTTCTCCAGCTCCAAACCTGTTATTCTTCCCGTGGTGCGCTGCCACCATCTTGGCTCAGGGACTCTCTTAGGGGAAGAAGGGAGAAGCTGTTCTGAAGGAAGGAGGGAAAAGATGAGGCCAAAGACACTGGGGTGCTCATTGTAATCTTTTTCCAACCAGCCATTTTGATGTGGAAATTCTACCCCCTCCAAGCAATTGTGAGGGGTACAAAGAAGCAGCAAGAGAAAGAGGATGACCTCAGAAGGGTCGTACTGAACACCACAGTCCCCACCTTGGTGCGGACCCTCCCATCACTTCTCTCACTTGGGTTTTCTGGTCTCCTTCCTTCACAGGTATCCATGAAAGAGGTGGGGGATGGGCTCCATGACCAGATGAACTGCATGATGGGAGCCCTGCAGGAACTGAAGCTTCTACAGGTACAGACAGCTCTGGAGCAGCTAGAGATCTCTGGGGGTGATGGGCAAACACCACTGCCTGGTCTGGGCCCTGCCCCCGGCTTCCTGCAGGGCCCCAGAACTCAGCCTGAGCCCTGCAGGTGGGCAGGCAGCAGGGGCTCAGCCAGGCCCAGGGCCGTCTCTCCCTCTAGCCATCCTTCCCTCAGCAGCAGCAGCAGCAGCAGCAGCACCACCACCACCACCACCACCACCAAGCTTTCTTCCAGTAGGAGTGTCCATGGGGCAAACCTAGTGCCTCCTCCTAGGACTTGGGAGTCGGAGAGCCGAGGCGTCATTCAGCAGAGGGCAGAGCAGGCTGAGCCGGACGACTGGACCTCCACCTTGATGTCCCGAGGCCGCAACCGGCAGCCGCTGGTGTTGGGAGACAACGTCTTCGCAGATCTAGTGGGCAACTGGTTGGACTTGCCAGAACTAGAGAAGAAGGGTGGGGAGAAAGGTGAAGTTAGTGGGGCAGGTGGGGTACCAGGGCCCGGAGGCCGACACCGCGATCTGGGCCAAAGGTTCACCCTGACTGCCAACATCTTCAGGAAATTCCTGCGTAGCGTACGGCCGGATAGAGATCGGCTACTTAAGGAGAAACCAGGCTGGATGACCCCGACAGCTACTGAGCCCCCAGCTGGACGCTCCAAGAAAGTCAAGAAAAGGGGCCACTTCAAGGGAGCTGGGTACTTCCCCTTCCCCAGCAGTGGGGGCAATGGACAGGGAGAGAGGCCTTCAAGCTGCCCCAAGGCCCTGGAGCCCCCACCCTCTGGTTTTGACATCAACACGGCTGTCTGGGTCTGAGCCCTTGGCATTTCCCATGGCAGAGGCCAGGCTGGGCTGGGTCAAGTCTAGATGGCAGATCCCATTGGTCCCAGCTCCTAATTCCTTTTCTTCAAGGCTCCCAGAAAAGCAAGAAAAGCAGAAGAGGAGGGTGAGCAGAGCCAGGACCTCTCATCCCAGGAAACTGAAGCTGCCAGTGTGCTCACTCTAAGGAAAGCCACAATCTCCTCCCGATAAAACTACGGCTAAGTTGGGACAGGCTCGGGAACATTGTTTGTGTGTGTGTGTGTGTGTGTGTGTGTGTGTGTGTGTGTGTGTGTGT
>NW_020953957.1:3293814-3303386 GCF_900497805.2 Vombatus ursinus
GTGTGTGTGTGTGTGTGTGTGTGTGTGTGTGTGTGTGTGTGTGTGTGCGCGCGCGCGCTCGCGTGTGCACACACTGGATTTGGAAAAGATGCCCAAGAAGTGCTACAGGCTCAGTGTCCCTGGCATTTACATCAATGCCCTCTAATGGGCTTCTGAGGGGTTGAGTTATGGGTGTGTATCTAACGTTAAATACAGAACAGGAAAGTGAGAACTGCTGAGACCCTCCCAATAAAGACATTTTATCTTCAGGAGCACCCTGCCCCCATTTCTGTGACCACGTCTGCTTGCTCCAAGAAAGCCTTGCTCCCAACCAAGAGGAACTGCGATCTCATCCCCGACTAAGAGCTTCAGCAATCCGTTTCCTTTCAGAGGCAGATCTCCCCTCTAGCAAGACGGGCACCTGAGAGTCCAGGGGTTGGCTCTGGTGTGGATCCAAAGGAAAGGCTGTTGAAGGCTGAAGACATATCCTGGAAAGTGGTGACTCCATTTTCTCCCTTCTTATGATTTTGGTGATGCTTGACTCTCTCCTAAAATGTCCTTGAGACCCGGGGGGGAGGAGGGGAGGGAGGGGGAGGTTGTCCGGAGGGTGTCTCAAGAATATAGTGGGGAGGGGAGGGGAGGGGAGGGGAGGGGTGGATCTATTGCTGCTCCAAACACTTCTCTCCCCACAGCCTAGGATACCTGTGTCCTGGCGGCAGAGATGAAAGAGGAGTTAGGGCTGGTAGGTGGGACTGAGCACCACTCAGGCGGTACACACACACACACACACACACACACACACACACACACACACACACACACCCATTTATATACACATACACACATATATGTGTACACACACACATACACATAACACACTCCAATTCAGTACCTTCTTTAGTATTTAGCTCCCACCTCAGGATAAGGGACTCTTTTAAAACACTCAGTTAATCAACTAATCTAATTATTCCCACTCAACTGATCTAATCATTCCCAATTCCATTTACCCCTCCCCCAGCCATATTCTTCATTGGGTACCATCGGGAAGACCTGGAGATCTTTCAAAGCATCCCCTCCCCCTCCCCCTCTTTCTCTTATCCTTTCTGTTATAGTCCTCACCGTGGACCAACAGGGAAAGAAGAGAGAGTGTGTGCAGGGGAGAAGGCAGGAAGGCATGCAACATTTATGAATTCTATCTGGGCAGGCGGCCTAGGGCAGGGCTTGAATGTCAGTATGGCACAGAACAAGGGACAGGCCCCACCCCTCTACCCTGCAGAGGTTGACACTCTCTCCCCACTTGGAACAGGTAACACCCACTGACAGAGAGAATACAATTCAAGACCCTGTTTGGGTGGAGAAGCCCACGGAGGCCTCCCTCCCCTTAGCCCTCAGCCTGATGGGATGTGACAGCTGTAATTAGAAGCAAGATGCCTGCCTGCATAGCCACCCTAGTTTCCAACATTAATAGCAAACAAGAGGAGAAGAGAAACCCTCCAGAAAGGCTGCCTCCATCCCCTCCCCTCTCCCTTTCTTCCTCTTCTGGGGTGATCGGTGGGGAGCAGCTCAGGATGTCTGAAGCCTACTCCATCTTCTTTTTGGTCTGTCAGGGTCCTAGGGAGTAAGGTCTGAGGTCTTTTTAGGGGGAAGCTTAGGATATCATCCTTGACTCCCAAACAACCAAATTACTTTAGTTTGAGAAGCCCCCCTCCAAGTCTGCCCGCTTAGCTAGCTCTCCCTAAGGGAGCAATCTCACTTCCTCTGAGTTTTTCCACATGGGCCTTCCCAGATGGGCCTTCCCAGATGGGCCTTATCTTCCTAAGGATAAGTGAGTGCACGGGACCACCATGATGGCCTTTTAGGGAATGACTTTGCCACCCTCCTGTAGAAAACTGCTGGTTAAAAGCAGAAATCCTCCTTTGTGCCCTCGGCTCCAGCTGGTCCAAGAGCCATATTTCCCCCTTTCCTCTTTCTATCTTATAAATTCCTTCCTCCCTCCTTCCATCTTCTGGCTGCTCTCTGAGCCCTAACTTACCCAAGTTTTCTTTGGGGGCCTGACTCTCTACTCCTCTCCTGCTCCATCCCTCATATGGAGAGCACCATCCTAGGCAGCAGAGAGAAACCATAGAAGAAACTACACCAAATGGGAGAATATTTCGGAGTTAGAAGTTGGCCTCAAGAAAGCTATCTCATTCATCCCCTGGCCTTCAAATAGGCGCTAAATTATTCTCTTTTTGGGGGGGGGGAGGCAAGGGAAGGCAATCAGACTTAGGTGACTTGCCCAGGGTCACATTAGTAAGTGACTGAGGCTGGATTTGAACTCAGGTCCTCCTGACTCCAGGCCTGGTGCTCTATCCACTGCACCATTTAGCTGCCTCTGCCTCTGAGTTATTCTAAGCAGAGGACTGCTTGCCTTTTCTTTAATAGCAAGTAGGAACAGAGATTTGTTGTGTGATTTCATTGGTATAAGGAACTCCCAGATAAGGAAATTCCCTTCACCAATGCAGGTGTCACTTTCTCTGCATTTCTAGTCTTAAAGAGGTGCCTGGAGTAGATGAAACAGTTTGCTCAGGATCACACTACCATAAGTATCTAAGGCAGGATTTGAACTCAGGACCTCATGGTTCCCATCAAAGCTCTGTAGCCCCTACACCAAGCTGCCCATCTAAGACTAAATAGAAGAAAAAAAAAACCCTGCCCCCCCTTACTTCTTTAGTAAATCTAGCCTTGGTCCCTATTGCTATTTCACCCCTTTCCTATTCCCAGCTTTCTTGGCAGGGCATCTTTTCTGGCTGGCCCTGAAGGAAGTGAATTCATAGCCAGCTCTTGGCTATCTGCGGTGGATGTGCCATCCTTTTTGGATTAACCAGGGCTATTGTTTTACCACCTGCTGACTTCCTCTCTCTGCCACCCAGTAATTTCTTTCTAGGGGTTCATCAGTAAGCAGGAAAAACATGAACCTGAACAAAACACAATCAAAGAAAAGAATATACCACCAAAATGACACACACAACACGCATACATGTATGTCTGACATATATGTCTATATTACATACATGTTTGTATAGCATGTATATGTCTCTCTCTGTGTACATAGTTGTGTCTCCATTGCTAGAGAGAGACTGGCATCCAATCATTATGCATTCCCAAACCAAATCATAGAGTTGTTTCGTTTTCATTTTCCCCTATTTGGATTATTCATCCATTTTTTTTTTCAGTCCAGATAATGAACTGACTGTTAGGTGAGGGTATGAATGCTTTTTGTGTCTATGAGTCAGGAGTTAGTGCCTGGGACTTTGGTTTCCTTCTTCCTTTTTCACTTTATGCCATCACTAATGAAAACTGATAGCCAATTAATTTTTCTCTATAATTAATGTCTGTCCCAACCGCACTCCCCTCTCCTGGGCTCGCAGCTGAGGCTACACTAGAGGGTAGATTTATTCTCTCCTTCTCTCCCCAACCCCCAACCCAGCCCCCCTGGCAGAGGTTGGTATTTGCAGCCTTCTCCCCTCCCCCCAGCCCAAGATGGCAGGAATGAGCATAAGTGAGATGGGGGAGGGATAGAAAGCAACAACTCAATTCTGCCCCAGGGGACTAATTTTCCAGTTAATTAGGACATGCAAATGAGTCAATTGCTCAGTTAATGCTCACCTTGGCACATGGCCCTGCCCCACATTCAGACCACTTCTGCTGGCCATTGGAGGTTGGGCCTCTGTCTGGGTCCCTGCCTGGTAATCCTTGACCTTGTAGCCAGGCTGTATTCCACGCCCTCCTAGCCTGGGCCACAAGCCAGGCCTGGTGGCTGAATTCCCTACTGGCCTCCTCAGTTTTGCTTCTGGCTCTAGGAGGTCACTGGCTGGACCTCTCAGCCCAGCCCAGGGCATTATTTGCCTCCTTCCTCTTCTAAGGGACTGCTCTCTCTAAGCCTACACTTGCCCAAGTTTTTTAAAAAAGACTTGATTTGATCTTCCTCTCCTAGTTCCTCTCTCCCAGCAGAATCTTAGGGGAACCCTTGGATTCCTTCCTCAAGACAGACAGACTTTTAGGAGAGAAAGTAAACCAAGTTTCCCTGGAGCAGACTTGTCTCCCTCAGCCTTGGGGTTGGGGGAGGAAAGGTGATCATGAAGAGCCGGGCTGGATGCAGGGTCTCTCTTCAATCCTTATCACTGAGGTGTAACTCTGCCTGGCTGTTTACCTGGCTGGTGTCTGCAATAACTTATACTTTTCCACTGAGGGAGAAGGAGGGAGGGAAGAGGTACAGGTCAGGGGTCTTCACTCCCAGAAACTCTTCCCAGAAGCCTAGTATTCTGAGGACTTGTCCCCTACAGCTTTCTGACCTGCCAGTAAGCTCATATTTCTATAGCACACACCACCCTGTAACAACCACCTGTTAGGAAGGAAGAGCTGGTATTATTATCCCATTTAAAAGACAAATAACCTGAAGCTCAGAGAGGGGGAAGTAATTGGTCCCTAGTTACACAGCTAGTGTCAGAGGAAGGATTCAGAGCTAGGTCTTCTAGGTCCGGTGCCCTTTGGACACTGAAGCTGCCTCTGACAGTGGAGCTTAACAGACAATCCAGTGCCGTGCCCTGGTCCCAAACCCCAGGGCTTCAACACTGAGACCAATGGTAAGGTCTGTGGGGAGGGCGCAGGACGAGGAGGGGGGAACTAATGAGCCAACTTCTAATGGAGATGGGTTGGGTGAGCTCCTGGCTCTATTTACAGATAACTCTCTATCATTTTCTTTTAATGTTGTTGCCGCTTGGATTCTCTCCAACCTCTGGTCTCTGCTTTCTCCAATCCAGCCACCAACTGGGGTTATTGGCCCCACAGTGCTAGAAGTTGTATATCTAGCAGTGGTGCTAACCAAATAATACGCACAATTGGTGGGTTAGGAGGAGGAGAGAAAGGGGCCCCGATCTGTCTGGACTGGTATTGATTGTCAGAGGCAGAGGGGCTGTGGAGATGACCCTTGGAAGGCAGGGATCAGTGATTTTGTTACAAACACCTTGTCCTATAAATTCACCCACTACCTTGACTCATCTAACTCAATCCCATTAGGCTATCCCCCCTTTTATTTCCCAACAAATAAAGTGATAAAATCTCTCTCTTGGGAGGTACCAGAGCTCAGATACACACTAAATTTGATAGGGGTTTTCACAGAAATAAGGAAAGAAAAGACATCTCCTTCCTGTCTCCCTGTCCCCTCCCCTCTCTCTCCACACAGCTTCACACATGCATCTAAAGATCTTGGATGCTCCTGCCTTTACCCCAAACTCCCATTAGGTCAGCCCCACCCGGGATCCCTATAGCCCTAGAACAAAGTCCTTATTCTTGTTTAAGGCTGGAGTCCTCTACCTCCCACCTTCTGGAGTCATCTAATGAAAGCATCTCTCTGTTCAAAGGAAGCAGCTGAGAGAGCGTAGGAGGGCGGGGCACTTTTCAGCATCCACCCCAGGATATATAGTATTGTGGGCTAAGCTGATAAGAGAGAGTGAAATAACACCTCTCTGTACTACTCAAATGTGACCTTGGGTCAGCTGCCTCATTTCTCTGGGCTCAGAAAAAGAGGGGGCTGGGGGCGGGACTAAGGTCCTTTCCAGAATCCTCAAATCCACAGCCATCATAAATAACCTTAGGGTGTGACTTCCCCTTCTCTGCCCTCCTCTCCATCCTCCCAAGGGACATTCAGATCTCCTCTACCACCCCCACCCTAGAGTGGCCCAGCCACCAGGTTAGGGTGAGAACCATCTGAGAAGATAGTTCCTCATTCTCTTGCAGTGGAAAGGACCTCTCCCTTTCTTCATGCCACTTTGAACGTATGTGGCCCTTCTTCCAACAGTTTCTCATTCTCTCGTCCACCGCCAGCTGCTCCTATCCCATGATCTGTAGGTTGTGAGCCAATCACCTCATACTCTTTGTGTTGACATGAGAAGAGAAAGCCTGCCTCCCGGCCCAGAGTCCATCGATGGCTTTGGTCTCATCACCATACTCCCAGACTTCTTTCCCCTGTTCCTCCGCTCACACAACCATGCCCTATGAGCTATCTTGGTACCCTTGCACCTGGGCTCTTAGATGTACTCAACCTGCCCCTGGGAGAAACCAGAGTGAAGGACTGATACTGCACAGGGTGGTGCCCAGCTTCCTGAACAGGAGATATTTTAGGAAGGGAAGCAAGAGGTGGAGGAGGGGGTGGAGTTGCCATGTTTACTCTGTACCTGTTCTAGTGGCCTCTCCTGTCCTCTGAGCCCTAATCTGCATACCAAAGTCACCTTTGGGTTTGAAAGAGAAGAGCATGGAGTCATGGAGAGTGATGTAGGGTCGGAAGGAGGTTGTGCAAGCCATACTGACTTCAGTCTTACCACTTACTATGCTTCCTTTAATTTTCCAGGGGAAAAAAAAAAACCAACTGCCCCAAACTTAGCCCTTCATCCTCAGCTCCCCAAGGGAAGTCCTGCTACCTTCCCTTATCAGACATTCGGGCCCTATCTCATCCCTATCTCCTTTGTGCACAAAGTCCAAAGCTTGGTGGCATGGTCAAAAGAGTGCAGCATGTGAGGTCAGATATCTGAGTCTGGGTCTGAATCTAAGCTCCACTGTTCCGTAGCTCGGTGGCCATGGGTAAATCACTTACCTCATGAGCCACAGTTTCCTCACCTATAAAATGGGTATAATAATACCCATCTACAGAGATGTGCTAGCAAATGTTTTTACAACCAGCTCTCCAGGGGAAAAAAATAAATGTACACAGCCACACACTTTTAATTTTAATGTGCATTATTAACATTTTCCCCATTACTTTTTCAAGTCTAGGCAACCAGCAAAACAATAAATCAAGTCTTGTGTGCCGATTTCTGAGGGGGAAATGCTCACACTGAACATTTAACAATCGGCTTTCTACAATCTGCTGGCTCTCTTGAGCCTCTGAACCTTACTTCGAAGGTCAAATCAAATAAAATACATGTGTACAGAAAGCATTTTGCATACATTAAAGCACTATGTAAATGTCAGCTGGGCCTCAGTTTTTTCATCAATAAAATGTGTGTATATACACACACATTTACACTCTCCACTTTATTGAATACGTGCATGTGTGTGTGTGTGTGTGTGTGTGTGTGTGTACTTTCACTGCCAACCTTATAAGGACACGAGGAAGGGGCTTAGTAAACATTAAATAAATGGAAGATATCATCATCATTATTATTAGTTTCTTGCTTCTGGAAAAGCAGAAAACTCAAGGAAGATGGCTGCTTGAGTCCTTTATCCCTTATTCTAGCCCCCAAAGCCACATTCCTTTTCGTGAGACACCTTCTTATGTCTCTGTGAGCCGGTGACGACTGGCCAGATGGGGCCAGGATCGCCTTCCCTCCATACGGCAGAAGCATCTGCCTCTCAAGCCTCCTCTTCTGAGCCTACCTATGTTGCCAAGGCCCTGTTCCATATCCTCCAGTTGAGTCCAATTTCATTCAGTGCAAACAGACTGTGAATGAAGCCTTTCCCTCCTACGTTTCTCACTTTCTCTGATTTCTCCTCTTACCCAGAGGGGCAAGGAGAGGCATCGTGGTATAGGGGGAAAAGCACTGAACTGGGCTGAAAGGACCTACCTCTGCCCACATTAACTGGAAAGGCAGGTGATCTTAGACTTCTGATGAGCCCTCTACTAATCTTACCTTGGTTGGATCTTTCCTTCCCTTGGGTCATTCCCCTACCCCCAGAGTTGCCCTGAGCTCCATTACTGTGGTGCTCTACCACATACACCCAGAACCTTCTGAAAATAGCCATGACCTCACCATAGGACTAGCTCAAACCCACACTGATTCTAATAATAATTACCATTTGTACAGTGCTTTAGGGAAGCTAGGCTGCACAATGGATGGAGCACCAGGCCTGGAGTCAGGAAGACTCATCTTCCTGGGTTCAAATCCAGCCTCAGACACTTACTAGCTATGTGACCCTGGGCAAGTCCCTTAATCCTGTCTGCCTCTGTTTCCTCACCTGTAAAATGAGCTGGAGCAGGAAATGATAAAACACTCCAGTATCTTTGCCAAGAAAATCCCAAATGGGTTCACAAAGAGTCGGACACAACTGAACAACAAAAGTAATTGGGATAAAAAGTTCAAATATGGCCTCAGACATTTACTAACTGTGTGACCCTGGGCAAGTTGCTTACCCCTATTTGCCTCTGTTTCCCCACTTGTAAAATGAGCTGGAGCAGGAAATGGCAAACCACTCTAGTACCTTTGCCAAGAAAACCCCAAATGGACATGAATAAACAAAAACAACAGTGCTTGAAGGTTAGCAACACACTTTACGTAGATTATCTCATTTGATCCTCACACAAGCATCCCAGGAGGTTGATGTGGTTACTATCCCCATTTTACAGCTGGGGAAATTGAAGATCAAAATAGTGAAGCAATGACTTGGCTAGGTTCACACAGTCAGTCAGAGTCTGAGACAGGATTCACACTCAGGTCTATTTCCAAACTTAGAAGCACTCTATCCACTGTACCACCTAGCTGCCTCTAAAAGAGACTCAGTCCCTCGCCCCCTCTCTGAAGGGTATCCTTCTATTTCTTCCTCCTCATCTGTAAAATGGGGATCATACTATTTGCATTACCAACCTCTCAGGATTTTGGTGAAGACCTTAAAGCTCTATACAATGTGAGTTGTTGTTATTTTTATTACCTGTGATTTCTGCATTGTAGGGAATTTTCTCCCTCTGCATAGGGCAGATGCAGCCACTCTTAGTAGAGATCTTCAGTATAGAGGCTAAGTTGCCCGCCCAGTGTCTTATGGCAAAGAATGATCAGAGGTAGGATTTGAATCTAAGACTTCCTGACTCCAAGTCCTGCATTAGAATATTATTGTATCAGGTTGCTACCTCTTCTTCCTCCTTCTCCTTTTTCCTTCTCCTCTTCCTCCCCTTCTCTTCCTCCTCCTCCTCTTCTTTTCCTCCTCCTCCTCTTTATCATTGACTGACTTGAACATCCTTTCCTTATCTCTAGGTTCAGTAGGAGAGCTGCCCACTGTTCTGAGTTGGGTTGGGGTAGATATGCCTGGAAGTTGATGGAGGGTTCTGCACCCACCCTCCTCATCTTCTTGGATAGTATAGATCTATGTGTGCAGACAATAAGAGACCTAAGGGATCCTTTGCCCAACAGTTGCCCTTGAGAAACGTAACTCCTAGCTACCAAAGGTTATCCCCTATCTCCCTGCTCTAGGCTCTCCTCACTGTCTTCTCTGGTAGCACATTCTGACTTTAAGGCCTCCTAGGGAACTCCACCCATACCTCTCAACTCCTAGTGGGGACACACAGTCCTAGGACCTCTGTCTGATATTCCTAACTCTATTGTGATATTGGTGGGTGGGCTAGGGTGGGAGAGCGGGAAGGAAGTTAAGAAATCTGGGTGTTCAGCTCCCTTCCACCTCCAGCCCCACCACTGGCTGTACTCCAGGCATTGTTTCCCCATCTTAAACAGAGCCAGCCAGGGAGTGTGTGTGTGTGTGTGTGTGTGTGTGTGTGTGTGAGTGTGTGTGTGTGTGTGTGTGTGTGTGTGTGTGTGTGTGTGTTGGGGCGGGGGGGGGGGGGGGGGGGG
>NW_020953957.1:3303486-3418195 GCF_900497805.2 Vombatus ursinus
GGGGAGGGAATATGATGAGGGGAGCAGGCACCAGGAGAAAGCAATAAGAATTCCTTCAAATGGGTAATTTTGGCCTGTTAAAATTCCCCTGAAAGATGCAGCTTCCTGGGAAGAATTACAAAGCCTTCCATCTTTCCCCCAGTCCACAATTTCCATCTTCCCCTTTCAAAATACAGCATTGGGAGAGAGAGCCTATTGGATAAGGTGCTGTGAGACCTAGGAGGCATCCCAGGCAAACAGCAGGCCAGACTGATTTCAACAGGTGCTAGGTTCCCTGCCATAGAACTCTGCACATCTGTTGAGAAAAGTCAATTTTCTTCCCTGGGAAAGTGAAGTGCTAGGATCTGAATTCATGGTTTCAAGGGCCCAAAGAATCCCAAAGCCTGAATTCCTAGAGTACAAAATCCAGACCTAAGTCTTTTATCCCTTTCCCTAAGGATGGGCCTGGTTCAATGTTTCACGCCATACACTGAAGCCTCACTTTCAGTACATGTTTCTGTTCTCAACATTCAATTCAACTGAGTGAGTTTAAACAATTCAACCAGGCAGATCCCAAAGTAATTTAGACCCAATTCTATATAGCGTCAGGGATGAGGGAGGTTGGTGACCAGCTCACTGGACTTGGTCCACCTAGAGGATGATATTCACTTCATTTTAAGAAGCACATTGATGAACTAACTTATGTCCAAAGGAGGGGACTGGAGGTCATGCTACAAGAGCAGAATGATACGGTAGGAACAGCATGGATTTGGGGTTCTTTAGATCACATCCGGGTTTTTCCACTTACTGCCAATGTGACTTTTGATCAGTCACAACTTCTCTGGACCTATTTCCTCATCTGTGAAACAAAGGGGCTAAACTAGGAATCTCCTAAGACTCCTTCTTGCTCTAATCTAAGATCCTACAAGCTGGTGGTTTTCATCATAGAGAAGATTCAGCAGGGACATGAAAGCAGTCTTTAATAATAATAATACCCGATGTTTCTTATTTCTTATTATTTTTAGAGACCAGGTCTTTCTATCTCCTTCCCCAGGCTACTCACATGTCCAATCCAACTACTGTTTGGCCTGGGACTTTTGACATGCTTTGTTTCTAACCTGGACTGACTTACTCCTCCTTAAGTAACCTTGTGGGTCTCACCCTACCCTCACAATAATGCTGGTTAGACACCTGACTTCTGAGACCACTATGGCTCAGGATTCCCGAGCTCCAGCCATCTACCCATCTCACCTTCACAGAGGCAGAGATTACTGGTGAGAGCCATCACACCTGGCACGACCTAATGTTTCAACGTGTCACGGAATTTAAGAACTGGAAGGAACTTTGGCAGCCATCTAATCCAGTCCATATTCAAAAGGAATTCACGCTGTAACATTCCAAATAAGCAATTTTCCAGGCTTTGCTCGAAGACCTCCAAGGAAGGAGATGATGCCAACTCTTGAGGAAGGCCATTCCATTTTGGGACACCTCTAAACTTCAGGAAGCTTTTTCCCCAAATCAAGCGTACATATGTCTCTTTTTGGCTTCCATCTAGTGCTCATTGTTCTTCCCTTTGGGGCTAAATATAAAGGAAGAAAGGGAATGAGTATTTATTATGCACCTACTATGTGTCAGGTGCTGTGCTAAACACTTATAGTTATCTTGTCTGATCCACACAACAACCCTGGGAAGTAGGTGCTATTATATCCCCATTGTACAGTTGAGTTGTGGTTGTGGTGGTTTGTCCTGTGTTCTTGAAGAGGGCCATGCCATCAGGGAGATGATGATGTGACTTACAATTGACTTTGATTTCAGTGAGGGAAGACTGTGCAAAGTCACCAGCCTTATTTTCTCCTCCAGAACCATCCGGGTCCAGTGGCCTGATACGATCAGGACAGTTGAGTAAACAGAGACAAATAGAAGTTGTGACTTGCCGAGCATCACTCTTTTTACTTAAGTGTCTGAGGCTGGATTTGAACTCAGATTCTCTGCAGGCCCAGTGCTCTATACACTGCCCCAGCTAGCTGCAAATCTGATCTCTCCTCCACATGACAGTCAGCCTTTCAAATATGTAGAGGCAGCTATCATGTCATCCCTTTGTCCTCTTTTCTCCAGGCCAAATGGGCCCTGTTCCTTCTTCATCTCATCCTTCTATATCATGGCCTCAGCACTTTTCCCCATCTTGGTTGCCTTCCTTTGACCACTCCTGTTGATCAAGGCATTTCTTAAATAGAGGTGTCCAGGACACCCAATGAGGTCTGACGATGGTAGTGGAACTATCACCTCCCTATTCTTGGGAGCAATGGGCTACAGTGGCTCCCTATTACCTCCAGGATCAAATAGGATCTCCTTTGTTTGGCATTTAGAACTCTTCATGACTTGGTCCCTTTCAACCTTTCCAGGCTTCTTACAACCCACTCTCCTCCACATACTCTACACTCTGATCTCCATATCTTCGCACTAACTACCCCTCATGACTTGAAGACTGTCACCTCTCAAGTTCCTAGACTTCTTCACAACACACCTCAAATCCCATCTATTTCAGGAGACCCTAGTGCCTTTCCACCTAACCTGATAGATTTATATCTTACATCTATCTAGGTGTATACATATTGTCTCCCCCATTAGAATGCAAGCTTATTGAGGGCAGAGACTGTTTTTGCCTTTCTTCATATGCCTAATGTTGAACACAGTGCTAGCACATGGCAAGTGTTTAATAAAGGCTTGGTGACTCGACTTGCTTATGCTCCTCCCAATGTGACCTTAGAGTACTCATACTCAGTCTCATCTGCAAAATGGGCACTTCAAGAGTCAATATGGACAATTCATGCAAAGTGCTCTGCAAACAGGAGCATGCATACCTTAAAATCCTTAGATCCTTTTTCAGAAAAAAAAAATGCTGCCTATGCCTTCTCCATGTTATACCTGTGAGGTTTATACTTAAGTATGACTTCACATTCATCTCTATTGAATTTTATCTTATTAGATTTAGTCCAATGCTCCAGCCTAAGATCCTTTTATATCCAGCCTTTTTATATCTACTCTGTTAGCTATTCTTCCCTTTTTTGCATCATTTCCAAATTTGGTAATTCCATCTATATCTTAACCACTTAACCACAAAATTCGTAAGAATTTTAGTCTTCCAATGAAGATCTCCTTCCCCAGGGAACCACTAACCACCACTCTTTGAATCTAGTCAACCAACCAGTCAGTTCTGAATCTTATCAAACTGTCTTATGGTCTAGTTCACATCTCTCCATCTTCTCCACAACAGTAGTTTGAGATACTTTAAATATTACTAAAGGTGACTCAGGAATAACATCTACCAGTTCTTTCAAGACCCAAGGATGTAGTTGATCTGGGCCAAGTGACTCGAGTTCATCAAAGGCAGATAGATACTTTCTGCGTCATTTATCTTGAGTAGCAACTCCGTGTTAATATTTTTGAAGGTCTTCAGGTTAAGTGACTTGCCCAGGGTCACAAAGCTAGTGAGTCTGGATTTGAATTCAGGTCCTCCTGACTCCAGGGCTACTGCTCTATCCACTGCACCATTTTATCCAGTGCACTGCACTGCACTGCCACCTTGTAATCCAATTTAAATGTGTCTCCTTTTCAGAGCAGAGGCAAAACAAGTATTAAGTATCTGTTTTTTCTCTGTCGTCTTCATAATCCATTTAAAACAATGCTCCCAATCTTACTTCTGAGTCTCCTTTTTCTCTTAGCACTTTTAAAAAGCCTCTATCGTCGTCCTTAGCTTTCCTTATCAACCTCAGCACATTCTAAATTTTTGCATTCTTGATCCTCTTTTTACAGGATTGTGTCACACTTGTATTCATCTTTGGTTGCCTATTCTTGCTTCCATTTTTTGAACATTTTCTTTTAAAATCTAAGTTGGTTGGTGAATTCCCTGAGCATATGTACCATTCTCTTCAGACAAATCTCTTTTCTCCTCTACTGGAATTACTTCCACTTGTGTCGTTAGAATTTCACTCCTGAGCATCTCCCAGCCCTTCTGGGCTGAATTCCTATGAACATTTTAGTCCATGAGATTCTATTTATCTTTCCTCTGAACTTTTAAAATTTATTTTCCCTAAATCTCGGTCACATGTCAGATCATGCTCAGATTTCCTCCCCTTCATCATAGACCCTAGAATGGAGTGGTCAGTTCTTTTCAATGTTCTAATCATTTCTACCCAGCAGCCAGTTCTTCCTGGTGAGGATCAGATACAGAATAGAATCCCCTCTTGTTGGTTCCTTCACCATTTGAAGGATGAAATTATCATCGAGGCAAGTCAAGAAGCTGTTAGCTACTTTGCTTTTGGCAGAGAGAGAGTTTTGGTAGATGTCTGGATTCTGGAGGTCCCCATCACCTCTGTATCATGCTTCTCTGCTAGATTAGTGATGTTTCTCAAACCCACCTATTTCCTGTCTAGGCCATCTGTAGTATGCTCCAATGACAAAATTACTTCTGTTTCTCCCTCTTCTGGTATTAACCCTTGCAGAGTGGTAAGGACTGGACTTATGATTTCATTGGTATAGGGATCTTCCAGGTGAAGAAACTCCATCTACCAACGAAGATCTATATTTTATCTGTATCTTACAGTAGTGGAAAGCTGCCCAGAGCCCTGAGAGGTTATGGGACTTTCTTAGGAACACACAGTCACTGTCTCAGAAGAGGAACCTGAACCCAGGCCAACCCTCCGACCTTTCTACCACGATATCTCCTAATGTATAGCACTTTTAAGATTGGAAACCACTTCACATATAGAGGGTGATCCAAAAGCCTTTGTGCAGTTTTAGGCGTTAATAGCTAAAAATTGCATTAGATTCTTGGGATACTCCATATTAGCTTACTGTAGTTTCATAACACCCCTATGAGGTAGGTAGTTCAAATAAGATTATCCTTCTTTTACTGATGAGAGAACTAAGGCTCAGAGAAATCAAGTGACTCATGCACGAGCACACAGCTAGGAAGTGATCAGACAGAGTTGGAATCCAGCTCTCCTTAGGGCAAGTCCAGCCCTCTATTCACCACCCTCAGAAGGTGCCTCAGAAGTATTTGGAGAAATGCCATGTGGAAGATTAGTGCTGCTTGGCCCCAGAGGGCAACTAGGAAATGTTTCTTGAATTTTAGTCATTGAACTAGGAGCAAAGAGTGGAAGCTATAAAGACAGTTTTAGGCTCAATGGGGCTTGACGACATGAAAAACTTGCTAACAACTAAAGCTATCCCTTAGGCTGCCTCCAGAAGTGGTTGGCTCCCCATGCCTGGAGACTGGGAGACCACTTGTTGGGGTTCTTTTGCAAATATTGTTAGATGACCACTGAGGTCCCTAAGGCCCTTTCCATCTCTGAGACTGTGAACTGAGCTCCCCCAAAGCTAACCTCTCTTACAGCCTTACATAGCATTTAGCAGGAAGAGCTTCATTAGCATAGTAACAGCAGAGTTGACAGGAGACAACAAGGGGGTGGCTTCCCTTTGCCCCTAAACTAGGCCAAACGAAGTTTGAATGATGGGGTTTTGGTGGGAAAGCTGGCCGTTACCCAAAGGAGGTGGAGGGAGGGAAGCTTTTTCATTAGATTCCTCATGAACAATAAGGTAGGCCTGCTCCTGGGGAGGTGACTAAAGACCCCACTCACAGAGAGCTGCTGCCACATTATGAGAAGAGACACACGCTTGCCAAGGAGATGTGCAAGGGAGGGTGGGAGTGGAGTAAACCCTGTCAAACCAAAATGGAGAGAGACTGTTGGGCATTAGAGGCAAAGAGTTCTCTAATCTAGCCAAGCAGCCCCTTTCCATGGCAAATGAAGCATTTCATGCACATCCCTCCTCTTCCCTTTCTCCAAACCGCGCTTCCTGTTGAGATCTTTTTAACTATGTGCCTTAATGACTACCAGTTTGAAAAGAAGGGGGAAACAGGGAAGAGACATTTAAAAGGAAGGAAGGCAAACAGAGGGAAAGTCAGGAAGTCACTTCCATTTTCCCAGTGATCTCAGTCCTGGCCATTCTGAAAGACCCTTGGGTAGGCAGAGAGCTTTTCTTATTCTGCTGGTATAGAAGATTCCCTAGGCTTAAGCAGAAAAATTAAAAACAACTGATCAAAACAAGACAGTCATAGTACTGCTTAAAACAGGAAGGTTTATTAAGGGCTCCCCCCAGGACAGCAGCAGCCAGTCTCCTGCCTCCTAAGAAAAGCAATTAGCACAAAATGCATGTCACACCTTAAGCCCCCACTCGCCACATGAGGCTTCTTCTTGACAAGCCCAGAAACTGTGCATCTTCCATTCTTTTAAAAGCGACTGTCACTGTCTGCAAGGCAGAGCCCACGTTGCCTTCCTAGAAAACAGAACAGTTAGAGAAGCATCCAGCTGCTTAACACAGAAAGGAAAATAACCAAGCTTCTTGGACTAGACAATATTTACGCCCAAGATGGGATAACTGGAGGAAGGCTTCGACTTCAATGTGGTTCTATATTCAGTTTCCAAGAATAACTTGCTCTCTTTACATTTAGGGAGGATACCTCTTAAAAAGCTTGGATGGTTAGGCCACCTCACAAAGACCACATTCATTTCCCTCCCTGCAAAAAGGGGCCTAACCAGACCCTGGCCAAATGCTCTAGCCACCCTGACCTTTAAGACTGGGACTGTTAGTAAGAGAGGGACTGTTTTGAAATGAGAAAGAAACACCTTGGAAAGAGTATGACAAGGCTAACTTACACCCTTAACTAATGCAAATTCTACTCCTCTAAGAACTTGCCAGTCCCCACCCCCCTCCAACTCTAGTTTTGTCATAGATACCAGCTTATCAGGGCATTTGATCTGACCTGCTTTCTCATGTTCCTCTAAGTACAGAGGAGGCATCATGGGGCAGTGGAAAAAGCACCCAGGAAAAGGAGTAGGGAGACCTTGCCTCTGCCATGGACTAGCTGCTTGACCTTGGGCAAGTCACAATCTCTTTAGTCATCTTTTTTCTATGTCTATAAGATGAGGGGGTGGACCAGATTAAAAGCCATTCCAGTTCTAAAAATGCACGATTCTATGATTCTTGGCTCTGCAATACATTACAAAGGAAAACATCCAGGTTTTTTGCCTGTTCCCCCCCTCCCCCCAGATATAAGCCCATGGCAGGAATCATTGTCTAAATAGGTGAGAGATAGCAAAAGTAGGGAAAAAAATAATAACCACATGAAGGTTTACTACAAACTTTGAAGGAACCCATATATCATCAAAGACCTGATTTTCCAAAGTGCTTTAGACTCAAAAGGACTATATTCCCACCTCTTTTTGTATCACCAGGGCTTAGCACAGTGCCTGGCCCATAGTAGGCACTCAATAAATGTTTTAACGACCGATTAAAATGGTAACAAATAGGCTAATAAGGAGTATGGAAAAAAAGGACACTCTAAGAATGTTTGGATGAATTCACATCACCTGGGCCAGAAGAACTCTATCTTCAGATACCAAAAGGACTGGAGGATGTGATTGCTGAGCCACTGTCAGTGATCACAGAGAAACCAGAGGGTGCTGAAGTACTGAAGGGTAAATGTTGTTGCAATTAAAAAAAAAAATAAAAAAGAGACCAGTCCATGAACTCTGGGCCAGTGAGCTTGACTTTGATTCCTTGCAAATTCTAAAACACAGAGTAATTAAAAAGTTAATGCATAAATAGAAGAGGAAGTAGCAGTCAAAGAAAACCAACATGAGCTTCATCAGGGGCAGGTCAACCAGGTTAACTTTATTTCTCCTTCCTCTTCTTTTAAATAGGTATTGACTAGTTTTGCTGATTTTTTTTTTCTCTCCCTTTTCTTAAAAAAAAAAATTCTGTTATACGAGATGGCTTTCTGGGAGAGAGGGATAAAGATATAGGGGAAATTTAGGCAATACAAAAACAAAAGATCAATAAATTAAAAAAACTGGTGAAAAGGTCAGACTCAAAGAATAATCATTAATGACTTAACATCAGCTCAAAAGCTTATCATTAGTGGAGTGCTTTAGGGATCTGTTTGGTTGGCCTGCTGCTACTGAATAATTTTATCAGTGATTTAGATAAAGATATAGATGGAATGTTTATCAAGTCTGTGGGTGACACAAACCTCGTAATGATCGCTAACACCTTTGGATGAGTCAGGATCCAAAAAGATTTTGAACTTAAATCTGGCTTCAGACACTTAACAAGTTGCATGACAAGTCAATCAACCTCTGTCTGCCTCAGTTTTGCCATCATTTAAAGGGGGATAATAATAGCACCATACCTCCCAGGGTTGTTGTGAGGATGAAATGAATTGCAAAGCCCTTAGCTCAGTGTCTGGAACACAGTAAGCACTCTATAAATGTTAACTGTTATTATGACAGCTAGGTGGCACAGTGGATAGAGCACTGTTCCTGAAGTCAGAAAAACTCATCTTGCTGAGTTCAAATCCGGCCTCGGACACTTACCCTGGGCAAGTCACTTGACCCTGTTTACCTCAGTTTCCTCATCTGTAAAATGAGCTGAAGAAGGAAATGGCAAGCAAACCACTCCAGTATCTCTGCCAAGAAAACCCTAAATGGGGTCACAAAGGGTCAGCAACACCAAATTATTAATATACAATAAAACATTTGGACAAATCTATTAAGATGAAGTTCAACAGGGATAAACGTTAACTTCTTACATTTGGGTTCAAAAAAATCAACTTCACCATTACAAGGTTAGAGAGACAAATCAGCTATTTATCTTGAGAGAGATCTGGCGGTTTTATGGACTGCAAGCTCAACAAGTCAACAGTATAATGACAGCCAAAAAAGCTAATGCAATCTCAGCCTGCAGAGAGGCAGAGCTTCTAGGAAGGAGGGAAGGGTCATATTGTAGCCTGCCCTGGTCAGACTACCACTTGAGCTGTGTGTTCTAGTCTAGTCTAGGCACTACAGTTTAGGAAGCTCTTGATAAGCTGAAGAACTGCTAAAGAACAACTAGAATTGCGCAGGCCCATGAGGCTTAATCTAAGGACTAATCAGAGTAAAGGGGGATTTTTAGCTTGGAGGAGACTCAGAGGGGACATGGTAGTTGTCTTTAAGTATTGGAAGGGCCATTATGTGGTTGACTGAGGGCAGAAGTGGGAATGATGAATGGAAGTTCAGAGAGGCAGATCCAGGCTCGATCAGGAAAAACCTCTTAACAATCAGAGCTATTCCAAAGCAGAACAGACTGCCTTAGGAAGCAGCGGTCAGATCCCTCTTTTTGGATGTCTTCAAACAAGCCGAGACGACCGCTAGTCGGACGTGTTCCAGCGGGTGGACTTAATGACCTGAGGCTCCCTCTAACTCTGAAATTCTGCGATTCCACTTGAGTCTGCAGTGGCAGAGCAGGTATTTCGATCCAGGGCTCTTGAGCTCTTGGCTGGAGAGAGCTCCTTCAAACGTGCTTTCTCACAAACTCCGAGGGCCCTATGTTCACTCAGTCTGATGTTGATGTACTTCCATTTCTTTATAAATGAGAGACACGTTGACGGCTGTAGCTCACTGCAGTTGTGCTTAACTCATATTGCTAATTTTTTGTGTGTAATTAGGTTGTAAAGCTCTACAGGGGAAGACTATTTCTTTGTATTCCCTAACATTCCTAGGCATCAAAATCGCTACTAAATTTAGTTTCTTTGAAGTACTTTCATCTGAATTCCTATTGATGTATTAACCAATGCTGAAGCCCCCTCTAGTGGAGCCTCCCATGTTTACCTCGTAAGACTCAGAAGGCTGAAGGGGACCATCCAGGTCATCTAATCCAAGCCACAGGAGCTGGAAGGGACCTCAGGGGCCAGGTGGTACAAACTCTGAACTTGACAGATAAGAAAACCCAGGTTTCGGTTAAGTGACTAAGTCACACAGCTTGCAAGTATCAGAGGCAAGATTTGAACGCAGGTCTTCTTGCCCAGTCTGGTATTTTAATGTTTTGATATATGTTCCTACAACTGGGGTATCTTTATCTATCTACAACACTCTGCTTCTTTAGTGGAAACTATCGTGCACACTTCAGAATGTGATCAAAAGCCAACAGTAGGGGCCCGCTTTGCACCTTATCATCATGGTTCCTGTAATCTCAGAATGCTCAGGGTTGAGGGTCCTAAGAGGCCAGTTAGCTTACTCCAAGCCTGAACAAGGATGCCGTCTACACTATCCCTAAGCAATCATTCAGCCTTTGCTTGTTCAAATCCTACTGAGGAGAACCTACTAAACGGGGCAGTCCATTTTTTATCTTTGCTTAGAAATTTCCCCTTTTCACAAGTTTAAATCTGCCTCTTTTCAACTTCGACCCATTACTCCCATCTCTGCCCTTTGAGGTCAGTTTTACCCATGACTACCTTCAAACATTTGACATAACTATCCTGTTTCTCCTGAATCTTTTCTTTCCAAATTCCGTGGACTAACTTTCCTACGACATTACCTTGGATGCACCATCTGGCTCGCCCTTTTCTGGATACTCTTATACACGTCACATTCTTGTAGAGTCAGTCAGTGGGGGATGGTTTTTCACATGCCTACCTACCTACCTGCTGGTACCTACATACATACATAATCCAGGCAGATTCTGCTGGGACCAAGCCTAGAAGTTCACAACAATGCTAAAACTAACTGGTTTTACTCTACAGAAACCTGAATTTTACAAGATATCCTTTAAGCCCATTTTGTCCACAACTAGAGATTCTTCCAAAGATGGCACTGAATGTCTCTGACATGAGTACATGAGTTGCTTGTGCTTAGCTCTCAGTATATGTGCCCTTGGCCCCACAAAGTTCCAACTTGTACCTAAAAAGATCACAGAAGATGTGACCTACGGACTCAACTAATAACACAAATACAAAATAACACAAATCTGCAAAAACTGTGTAGTCCGCTGAGTACTTTAAATCCATCAGCTCGCACTTTGGGAGGTGAGTAGCATAAATATTATCATTCCCTGGGTGGCTGGGATGTTCCCCGGATCACTGGTGAAGCCAGGGGGCAAAGCCAAACCTACTGCCTTTGAGATGCAAGGGCTCTTTTCACCCATGACATCCTGTGCTTCCCCAAAGAGGCCTTAGGTGTCATTCACTAAGCAGGCTGTAACCTCAAGTAATAGTCTTAGTTACTTCCATCTAATTTGGAAGCTCATACCAACTACAAAAAGGCATAGAACAAGGTCATCTCTTTACTCATTTACAAGAAGGTTGTTTATATTTGTATATTTAAGAATGAAATCACTAGATGATTAGTTTTAGACAGACACTGTGTTTCCGGAGTCCCTCATAAAAACTACATTCCACCCTAACTTGGAAGAACTACCTACCCCTGCTTTTCCCACTTTCCTTCTTTTGTCCCTCAACCTAAGACAAAAGCAAAACTGGGCCAGCAGAAGAAGGGTGCTAGGAAATGAAAGTTTTATTAAGAACTTCTGGGAAAACACCAACATTTCCAAATGCTTTCTCTAAGTCACATTTTCTCAGGCTGGTAGGGACTTAAATTTCAAACCTGATTGTTACAGCAATTCGGTAATCAGTGAGCTGATTACATCCCTAGAAAATACCATTTTCCTCATAAATTCCTCATAACAGCTTTCAATAAAATTATAACTAGATCCCTGAGCAACGTTTTAGATTTGTTAGGAGGTCTTTTCACCTTAATGCTTGAGGGGTGAGGCACATGCTGTCCTAACCCTACCCCTTGCTCCCACAGGACACCAAGTACAATTCTAACTCCAACATGCTCTGAGCCTGCTGTTGCTTCATGGAGAACACACAGGTAATACTGACATAAATTCTTGTTGCACCTACTCCCTGAATTTAGCAAAACTTAAAAATATTAGGATGGGAAAAAAGAAAAAAATTACCTTGCTATACATCACACTAAATTTAAAAATTTGCAGATTTCCAAATGACTGCTTTTTCACCCTAAAAAATAAGAGCAGTTGGCAGTATTCATTCTCAATCTTCTGATCCTGGCCCATTCTCTCTTCCTTTCCCCTGAATAAACTCCAACTGATTACAAAGCAACTCTGAGAAACTTCCCATAACACTTCATTCCTGAGCTCACGACCTACATATTAACAATGTGTAAAAGCAAAGATTCCCTCAATGAAATTACAAGCCACATAAAATTAAAGATCATAGTAAAAGTCATACCCTGATATAGTATTAAATTTTTTTAACATATAAAAATAATGTACACAGGGATTATTCAGTAGAATACAATCTTCAAGATCCAAGAGAATATACAAAATGGTTTAATGGAGCCCAATGTATTTTACTGTACATAAGGATTAAATATAGTAGAACAGTGAGTCTGAATCTGTTCCTTGAGAAACCATTATTATTAGGGTATAAAACCAATTATTATACAGGTATTGGGCAAGGAGAGGCTATTGCTATATTTCAAACAAATCAGTCCATATTTTTAAAAGATCCCTTATCTGTGGAACAGTAACAAAAACACACAAACCAAATGAAAATGTACTAAAATTTAATCATTCATAAAAGCTGTAATTTAATCTGTGACAGTAAAACACAAGAAGCAATATTAGAGTTGGTTTAGTATATTATATATTTTAGCTTTGAAAGCCATAGAAATCAGTTATCCCAGTTTTTTTCCTATAAAAGACCCATTTTTTTCCAAAGCATTATGCACAAACAATTTTAATTAGAATATAATGGCAGAATGATATTTCATAATTTTTAAATATAAAATGAAGTCAATGACTCAAAAAAGTTATTTGCTGCAGTGAGTTTGTGGGGAAATTTCATATTCTATATCTATATCATTATAGATACAAAGTATAATGGTTCAACTTTTTAGTGCTTGATGGGGAGGAATTATGATAAAAAGGTCAATATGAAATCGTTTAATTGGAGTAGCAATATCTAACATTTGAAATGCATCCATGCTCTTTTGTATAATCATATTAGAGTCAAGTATATTTATTTTCACATCTGTTATAACTGCTATTGCAAAGGAGAAATACTATTGTCTTATTTTTCCAAGAGATATACACAGAGCAATTTTTTCTCCAGGGAACTTGTGCAAACCATTATAAGATCTAGATTCTTCACATAATATATAAAACAGGAGAAGCCTCTTCAGGTATGTTGTTAATTAATTAATGTATTTTTTGAAGTCTGGAATGCTGGCACTTTCCAATTAGGCAACAGTTCTTCATTCCTGTAATCTTGAATAGGAACAAAAAGAAAAGTTAATTTCTTGATACAGAGAATACAACAATGAAAAAAGAAAACTCAATTTGGGCTAACTACCACTAGAGGGCTAGAAGTATTTGGAACACACAAGACATGGTAGAAGCAAGAAAACAGTAAAAGGCAGTAAAGCTATTTTAATTTCTCTTCACTATGAATCCTTTATATGTAAATCAAACACATGGGACCAGATTAACTCAAAGAGGCCTACAAATGGTTTGTAATTTTAAAGCACGGAGCTTGCTCCCTCCACTCTGTGGGCTGGCACCTTCTCTGAAACTGAAAGCCTTAGGGAACTGCCTAGAACACTGAGAAGTCAAGGGATCTGACCAAGGTCACACAGCCGGCAGAGGTGAGAAGTGAAACCTGAAGCTGGGGCCTTCTGCATCTGAGGCTAGCTGTATCCCTTGGAGCGTGCTGTCCTCGTGTTTACTGCTTCATCTTTATTTTATATCTGATGGCATCGTTTGGGAAAAGAAAAAAGGGATATGTTATTTTATACAGATTTCGTTTTTACTATTATCATGGAACAGAAGAGAGAAGAGAAGTCTTTCCCAATTAAGGAATCCTGCCCAACTGCTAGACTTTTCATGAACAAATCTAAGATTCTGAGAAGTTCTACTGGGCATAATGAGCTACAGTATACTCTTCGTAGGAATTTGAGTTCTTCTACCCCTATAGATCCACTACAAAGGCAACAGGTTAGACAGATAGGCTACAGCACAGAACCCTCTCCAGTGACCTGTACAAACAGGTACAAACACCCCATGGCAAGAGGATGGCTCAGCTGCCCTCATGAGGTCCTTTCTGACCTAGGGTTCTCACAACTAGCTGACAAACCAAAAAAAAAACACACTTTGTAAACAGTGAACCTCTATTCATTCATGAAGCTTTGTGTCTGTGGATGATAGCACTATACTTTGCACATATGAATAATCAGTTACAGAAAAGCACACAACAAATAAAGGGCTTTATGGCTATGATCTGACCTAGCACTTTCGTCATCCAACAAGCATCTATCATGATGTGCCGGGTAGGGTAGTGTGCTGAGTGCTACAGGGATAAAGAAAGAACAAAAATGATCCCAGCCTTCAAGGAGCTTACATTCTAATGGAGGAGATAACATAACACATACATCAGTACAGACAAGGCACATACAAAGCAGGCATGTTTCCTGTATGCACTGTGAAGTGAAGGTGTATTGACAGAGTTTTCAGAGCTAAAGAAAGTGTGCCAAAGAATGGGTATCTGCTCCCAAAGCTTTGTGCTCAGGCTAAAATCTTCCCTTTACAAAAAACAAACAAAAAACAATCTATGGGATCACAGGAGGCCAGCAGATGGCTCCTCTTCCACTAAACTCAAGAGGAAATTTTGTCTACACAAACAGACTTAAATAGAATTAGCTAATCAACTTTAAATCCATAGCCAAAGGTGGAGGGGGAACACACATACACACACACACAAATATATGTATGATATATACATACATAATAATATATATGTATGTATATATAAGAACTGAGGACCCATCCTCAACCTCCAAAATGAGACCCCAAGATGCCCACTTTTAAATAATCAATATTAAAGTCAGTAAGCTATAGCAATATATAGCATGATATCTGATTAAGGAAGAAAATATCTGCTGACTGGTTCTCATTCAATTCTGTCAATCAAAACCAGCTTGGGTCTACTTCCACAGTATCTCTTCACTTACACAGCCACCAACCTAGCTCTGGCATTTAGGCCCTTATCATTTCTTGCCTAGATACCTTGCTAACAGTCAGTGCCCCTGCTTCTAGTCTGTCCCTCCTTAATCTAGCCTCTACATAGCTACTAGGTTTGTCTAAACACATAAGCCCCTTCCTCTCTGTCCTGCCATTCAGGAAGTGTCAATGGCTCCCTACTGACTTTAGAATAAAATACAAACTTCCCAGCTTGGCATTTAATCAATCAACAAATATCCGTGAAACACACCAGGCACTATGTTAAACAATGAGGATATTACAAGTGCAAAAAAAGAAACAATCTTTACTCAAAACAAACTTATATTCCAGCTCTTCATAGGCTTACTTACTTACAAGTCTGCTCACTTGTCTTTTTTTTTTTAATCTAACAAAAATAGCTAACATTTATACAGCACCCACTATGTTCCAGGCAGTGTGCTAAGAGTGGTCCTCATAACACCCATGGAAGGTAAATGCTGTGATTTTCCCCTATTTTACAGATGAGGAAATTGAAGCAGGCAGCCTGGGGTCGGTTGGTCTGTCTCTCTGATTACATGTTATATGTTTTAGTAGGATATAAACTTTCTGAAAGAAGTGACTTCTTTTGGTTTTTAATCTTTGGGTCACCAGTGCCCAGAATATATGTTTAACATTTGTACTCAATATTAACTGAAATAACTTTTATTCGTTTTTAATTCATAGAAGAGAAGACTGCAGGGTGAAGTGGACAGAAGGCCACCAGGAGTCAGGAAGACCTAGTCTCCAGTTCCTCCTGGGTCACATGCTGGCTGTGTGATGCTGGGCAAGCCCCTTTGCTTCTTGGTGTCCCAGGAGGCTCTTTAAGACTATCAGTGGGGAGCAGCTAGGTGACACAGTGGATAGAGCACCAGCCCTAGAGTCAGGAGGACCTGAATTAAAATCTGGCCTCAGACACTTAACACTTACTAGCTGTGTGACCCTGGGCAAGTCACTCAACCCCGACTGCCTCACCAAAAGGAAAAAAAAAAAGGCTATCAGTGGCCAATCTGAATGGCAGAGAAAGTTTTCACCACCAGAGTGGACAGGCCTGTCCAAAAAAATTCAAGTAATATTAACATTAACTCAGAACACTGCTGCTTGGAGCCTGAAGCGGGAATCCACTAAAAGCCATTTAGCTAAGGCTTTTTGGCTAAATGCTAACTTTTCTGATAAACATGGCTAAGGAGAAGCAGTTACCATCCAGAAGATTACATCTGCTGGTCTTTTCTCCCTCCTATAAGGATTCGTAATTTTTTTCTAGTGTGGATATTCCATTGACATTAGTCGAAAACCCTTAACAACTTAGAAGACATTTTTTGAGACTTGTTGCAGCCAAAATACTCATTAATCCATGGATAACTTTGTGATGACACTCTTTAAACTCACTGGGATGGCTTCCCTCTCTTAGCTACCTCCTTTAAAAAAAAAGAACTACTTCTGCTATCAGAGTTAATTGTCCACTTTTAGAAAAGGGTTCATAACCCTTTTTGTACCATGCACCCCTCTGGCAGTTTGGTGAAGCCTATGGACCCCTGCCCAGAAGAATGTTTTTAAATGAATAAAATACATAGAATTACAAGGAAAACTAATTATACCAAAATAAAAATATAATCTCCCCCCAAACCTCATGGATCCCAGGTTGAGAACCTGTTTTAAAAGGCTGCTCAGTGCTTAGCACAATGGCCAGCACATAGTAGGCACTTAACAAATGTTTATTGATTGATTCAGGCTTCTAGGGAATCATGTGTTATTAGTTAAATTTAATTTAGTGCAGTAGAAAAGGCAATTTGCTAAATGAACCCAAGTGATCTCAAAGAATTAGTACAATTCTCCACTGGGATAATTTTAGTTCCTTCTCACCAAAAGAAGAGAGACTTAGGCATTAACTCTTGCCAAAGCATTACTACAAAAATTTCTTTCCAGGTAGTGGATTTGTTTATAGTATTGATGGTGACAAGTAGAATTATTCAGAGAAATGACATAAGCTGTTAAAGAAAATAAGTGGGTTCACAAAACCCAAATTCTAGCTGGGTAGGCAGCCCAGAGGGCTCCCTTAAATCAGTACAGGTGATGCTTACAGTCAGAAGTTGTTCTGATGTTCTCAAATATATTTGAAAAGCAGACAAAATAGGCCTAACAAGAGATGATTTGTATAAAAATGTGTTTGATGAGTGGCACTGTGAATGGAAAGGACTTTTAACGCCCAAGTAGGCAATGAAGGGGACACTTGGGGATAAAGGGCCTCACCCTGGGGTTCCTTTCCTAATAGTCCAACACCATTGGCAAATGTGTCAATTTTGGAGAAAAGATAACTTGTCCACTTAAAGAATACTTCAATCAAAGCTGGCGATGTTGTGTGATTCCTGGCAGCTTGTTTCAGCCTTGGTTTTTTTTTCCCCCCCGGGGAGCTGTTACTGTCTCACTTGAATGCTGCTTAATTCTCAGCCTTCCCTCTAGAAGAGCAAGAACCTGCCTGAGCATGGGGAAGATAAGTGAGGGAACCTGATGTTATGGGAATCAGAAAAGACCAGCAACTCTTCACTAAGGCAAAAGGAAGAGTGCTTGCAGGCAGGGCAAAGACAAACTTGATGCTATTCACCTGTGCCCACCCATCCGTCTGAAAACCCTGTGATCTTACCTGGCTCAGAGCTGCTGCACGCTGGGGTCTAAAGCAGCAGGCAGGATTTCTTTTTAGGTTTCTTCTTTTCCACTGGTGTTTTTCTATTTATTTGTCTGACCAGGTCATAAAATATCTAAAGAAAAAAAAAGAAAAGAAAATGGACACTTAATCAATTAATATTTGGGAATTCATTCCACAAAAAGATATCCCTCTGACACGTCTTCTTTCAATCTTATAAAGGGGGTTGTCTCAGAAAGCGCCAAATCTTTCAGGAGACACTCAGTGCATACATAGCAAAACTTACGCTACAGCACAGAATAAAATCCTTTGTTCTCAACCAATAAATGAATTAAGGGAAGGAGGTGTTAGGAAACTATGAAACCATCAGACTTAACTAAACGGACTTACTGGAAATTTAACAATTAAGAAATTTTATGCTATATGGAATCTGTTAATTTTTAAAACTTCTAATGAGAGGCAGGGAAGTGGCACAGGACTACTATTGTTGAACTGGTACGGTTAAACACCATTTGCAATTTGAAATTCTGTCCAAAAAAACTCTTGTGAGCCTAGTTTTTAGGTATTTCTGGTCCAAAACATAGGACTCTATTGTTTGCTTTTAATTATAAAAAATAAATGGATGATGGAAAACTAGGAAACTATCACATTTATTTATTTATTTAAATTTATTTAATTTTAGTTTTCAACAATCACGTCAAAAGCTTTTGAGTTTTAAATTTTCTTCCCCTCCCTCCCCATGACAGCATGAAATCTGACATAAGCGCTACATGTATATTCCTATTAAACATATTTTCACATTACTGCATTCAAATGCCATAGTTCTTTCTTTGGATGTGGATAGCATTTTCTATCATGAGACTTTTGGAGATATCTTAGATCCTTGCATTACTGAGAAGAGCTAAGTTTATCAAAGTTAGTCATCGCACAATGTGGCTGTTACTGTGTACAATGTTCTCCTGGTTCTGCTCACTTCACTCAGCATCAGTCCATACAAATCTTTCCAGGTTTTTCTGAAGTCAGCCTGCTCATCACTTCTAACAGCACAATTAAACTGTCAGATTTAACAAATTGGACTGAGTTAACTAAATTCAGAAATCCTGATTTCTTCTTCCATATGTGGAATTTTAAAAATCAGGACAATATTATAACAGCATCTCCTCCTTAATTTCACAAAAGCACAGATTTTAAATCTAATAGGCCTCAATATCTCACCAGGCAGGGTGGTATAGTGTAGAACGACCAGCCTTGGAGTCAAGGAAGACTACTAGTTCAAGTTCCATCTCTGACACATACAATCTGTGTGACCCTGCACAAGTAATTTAACCTTTCAGTGCCCTTGGCCAGGGCTTCTTAAACTTTTCTCAAGACCCCTTTTTGAGTTTCCTCAGCATTCCTTGGCGCTTCATGGGCATGACGGCATACACACTGCAAAATGCACATGTTGTGTGTTCAGAACCAAGACTGCACTGAAGTTGAGCAATGCAATATGGGCAAGTGCTTCCAGAAACCCCTCAGATTCATTACGCATTTGATTCTGAATTAATTTTCGGTCACCGCGCGTTAGGAAACCTTTCACTGTCGCCAAATTTTTCGAGACCCCATATGCGCCAGGCATAAAGTTTCCTAAGTCAATGAAATCACTGGGCCAGTAAAAGGAAAAAACCTCCATGTGACAGAGAGAGGACAGTGCAGCAGAGCAGAGGCTCTGCAAGGCTCTTGAAGCGGCGCAAGCTTCAAGTCTGAGCACAGGAATGGCCCGCACGCTGGCTAAGCTAGCCCAAGGCCGGCAGAGAGAACTTCAGACATGGTCATCGCTAGGGGAGGGAGATTTTCAGCAACTCAAGGACATCACCTACTAACAAAGAGAGGTGGGAATCAGGAGGATGCACCCACACAGATAAAGTCCTGGATCACTTCAATACATATTTATACCTGTTTATCAATTCCTCCAAAAGAAAATCCAAACAAACCCAAAATTGAGAGAAAGTGTGAGTGTGAGTGAGAGTGTGTGTGTGTGTGTGTGTGTGTGTGTGTGTGTGTGTACACTGACAGATCTGTTCTGTCCCAGGTGACTTTTAGTCACACTCTTCCTTCAAACACTATTTGTTCCTTTTCTGCAGGGTTTCCTGAACTGGAAAATGACAGGGTGAGAAAGATTATTTTGTCAGCTGTGTGGAGAATGGACTGGAGAGCTTAGTTACTTGATTCTTACAACAACCCTATGAGGTGGGTGGCTCATATACAAAGAACAAGTAACAAGTTTTGAAGTATCATTTCAAGTTTTTTATTTGAAAAAATCTTTTCTACCTCAATGCAACAGATGGTTTAGAAAAATCCATAAAGCATAACTGGTGGGGAGAAGGAGGTGAAAGTTTAAAATGAGTGCTTTTGGAAGTGTGAAATCACTTGGAATGATTTGAAGTTCCTTCTTATTGCTAATTGAAAGGATAAAAGAAAGACAGAATTGAAGTTTTGCATTTTTTCCTCTATTCCTAAATTGGGATGTCTGGGTTCTATTTATTATGTCAGCCTTGGGATGAAGCAGTCAGCTCTCCACAAAAGTGAGAGCGCTCCTGTTTGTGTAAACTGATACTCAGCATTAGCGATGCAGACTGAAAAACAGTTTAAAGGTGTTCTCAACGTAACTTCAATCTGTTGCCAATACATCTGTGTAGATAACATATGAAACTGACTATTATATGAGTATCTGCACTGTGCTTTTCCAGTTTTTAGGAAACTGGGAAACTATACAAATTTGCTATGTATTGAATCTGAGCAGAAAGCTCCAGCATCAAAGTAAAATACTCAAAGAAACTAACCCTACATAGGATTCTTAAGTTGTAATGAGAGAAAAGAATCATAAATGGTCTAAATGATTAAATTGTGAAAACCACTAGCATGAAATTTGTGTTTTCAATTAAGTTAAAACATCTCTTAGTGTGTTTAATATAGTTTGTTCCAGGTCACATTTACTGACAAGTAAAATCATTGGAACCTGAGGGAAGAAAAAATAAAAATGAGTATCAACATATTGGCTATTTGTCCTCAAGACCTTTTCAACAGTCATTATATTGCAGAAATTTCCACCACTTTAGACATGAGGGAACTCTGACCTACAGAGGTTTAGTGTCAGTTGGTGGTATAACCATGACTATATTTTTTTCTGAAGATTATTAAAACCCTCAAGACCCCCAAACCCAAATTACTATTCCACAATAGGGAAATTCAGAGTCAAGTAGTAAATACTTAGCAGTAAATAGCACAATAGTACAGGTGAAGGAGGGTATGGGATCCACTAATTTCCTGTTTTATTTTTATCATTTGTTAATGCTAGTTTTCTACAAAAGATAAGTTTTGGTATTCATGACTGAGGAGGTAGGGAATAGACAAGTGGGAGAAAGCTAACTCCTTCTGACAAGTGCCTGAAGAGGCCCAGGAAATTCTGGCAGAAGTTAGAGTAGTAGTTATAAATTAAGGAAATCCTGGAGAGTAAAGGCAAGAAACGTAAACTTAACACTGGAGCCTAACCACATAAGCACACCGCTCCTTTAAATGGCAATGTCATAAACAGACACAGACATCTCAGATATCACTTCAGGCTCATTTAGCAGGACTAAGGCACATGTAAGCACCACTCAAACCCAGCCCTGTGTGACTAGCAAAGAGGCCTTCTCTGGCATAGGTCTGTTTACTTTGAAATCAACAAACACAAGGAGAGTCTCTCTCAGATTTTTGCTTTGGTGGACTAGGATTTATATTTACGGCACCATGAAGATTCATTTTTCCGGGGCCCTAGAAATTCCTCTCCTAAAGCATCAAGCTGTGTCTAAGGTACCTGTTCTGGAAACTCCCAACTCAACTCAGGCAGCAGATTATGGACTTGGTAGAATTTGACCCTGGTACAGCACTCCTAATGAGAGCTACATTCTCAACGTAGAGCAGTCCAGAGGGCAGGGACTAGAAAAGGGCACCTGCTAGAGTCTAGAGCTAGAATGATTTGGGTGAACGATGCCTACAAGATGATTAAGTGTATTCCCATACATACACATCTCTTCCCTGGAATTATGGTGTCACTGCCCAGGAACACACCGAGTAAGACCTTGTGGTTTCCCAGAAGGTAGCATGAATGGACAAATTGTAATGATCTGGCTTAAAAGACTTCTTTCTTTTAATTCTCTTCCTGACTTCATAATTAAAGAATTTATAGATGATATTTAAAAAGGAATTTATTTCAATATAAATCTTTATGGAATGGTTTTGGCAGAGCATTTAGTGATAGGCTGTTTAGAGGACATTTAGAACAAAGGTAAATGAAAGCTTCTATGTTCTTTTCAGCATAAATTGAGCCATAAATTTATGTGCTGATGTTAAGTTTTAGATAACTTTATCTATAGTTTCTAGAAATTCACCTAGATATTTAAAATAATTGTTCAAATTCAAATTACTTAGAAAGAGAAATGATATTTTAAAAAGCAATTTTCATATTTTGGCAGTTAAGGCAAACGAAAAAGAGAGACAAGTGTTTGCATATCTTAACAGTTAGAGGTTACCTCATTAACGTTGATCTTTGACTTTGCAGAAGATTCTAAAAAGGCACAGTTACACCACTGTCTTGCTAAATTCTGACCCTGTTCTTTGCCAACTACTCGCTCATCTTCCAGGTCACATTTATTGCCAACCAAAATCATTGGAACCTGAAGGAAAAAAAACACTGAAATGAATATCAACATATGGGATATTTAGCCCAATACCAGAAATCTAGGTAAAATTCGATTAAGCCTTTGTGCTTGCCTTTTAATATAAATCAAAAAGAAAAGTGGAAGGGATATATACACTTACTAGTTTTACACAAGGTAATACTAAAATTCTCTTTTGCGTTTGTTGCTGGAGTTGTTTTAGTTGTGTCCGACTATTTGTGACCTCATTTGGGGTTTTCTTGGCAAAGATACTGGAGAGGTTTGCCATTTCCTTCTCCAGATCACTTTACAGATGAAGCACTGACGCAAACAGGGTTAAGTGAATTGCTCAGGGTCACTGTCTGAGGATGTATTTGAACTCAGGTCCTCCTGACTCCAGGCCTGGCGTTCTATCCACTGTGCCACCTACCTGCCCATCTCTCATGTGCAGAAATATATGAATCACTGATAATTAAACTCTAAGCAGAAAGTCATAGGGATAGAAGCTTTTCAGAATTTAGTTGAGATCCAAATCCAATCACCCAACCGCCACACTGTTTTAAATTAAAAAATCTAACTTTAACTATAGCTCACAGACAAGCTTTTTGAGATTACATACATTCAAATATAAAAGAGCAAGTTTCAGTGCACTGTTTATTACTCTAGTAATTAGCTCTAATCTAGCACATTAGATCATGACCATATAAACAAATTACATATTAATCACTTAAGGGGATCCAAAGCAAAACAAAACTACAAGTATGTAGTATGGAAAACATCAATCTACCAAACTAGAAAGAGCACAATTTCATTTATACTTCAAGACAGTGAATGTATGCAATTCAACATTCCATACAGTGTAGTTCTTGGAACAGCTTAGCATTCTGGCCCAAATGTTAATAAAAAAAAAAAAAAAATCCAGCACTCAGATTAAATGAACCACAGTCATCTCTAAATGAAGATCAAAGATGGTTAAAAGTGCTACTAAAATATATACCTAAGAGCGATGCTCTCAAAAGCAGTTATTTAAATCTTATATTGATATTAGAAAAATTCTAGGGATATATTTTTCTCTCAGAGAGAATAGAAAGGTAAGAGGCAAAAAAAATTAAGTGTATAGAAAATGTCTAGACTACTCCAGCACTTACACATCACCTCTTCTGTGGCACATTTATATCCTGCACTAAGCTAGATAAACTGCAAAATGACCAGCTGCAAATGCAAGAAAACTAGAAGAAAGCCGCTCTCTCAAGTTGCTTTAGCAAACAGCCAACTATTGCTGACAAGGAGGGGAAAACAGTATTAATAAAGACAGTTTAACCCCAAGGGGTTTGAGTGTATAAACAGAGAAGAAATAAATTTAATAACTACAACCAGAAAAAAGCCTGACTTGGGATTAGGGACAATGTCCCACCCACTGTTCCGAGTTCTGCTCTCTGGGAACAAGCAGACCAAGTCCGACCCCATTTCCCCATGACAGCAATCATGTATGTTCTCCTCTAAGTCTTCTCTTCCCCACATAAATGTCCCCAGCTCAAGTATGAAGCTGTAGGAAACGCTTAATTTGGAGTCAGAGGACCTGGAATCCATTTCTAGCTTTCTGACTATTGGTGTCATCTTGAATTCACTTAATCATTCTGGGCCTCAGTTTTCTAATCTGTAAAATGGCATTAAACAAGATTACATCTAGGGTACCTTCTAATTCTGACTCTATGATACATAGGACAGGAGTTCTTAACCTTTTCTGTGTCCTGGCTTCTGTTGGCAGTCTGGGGGAGCTTGTGGACCTCTGCTCTTCTCAGAATGTTCTTTTTTTAAATTCATAATTGAAGTAAATGTTAAATTTCTGTTAAAGGGTAGTGAAAATAACGATGTAATTTTTTCCCCATTCGGTTTCATGGACCCCAGGTTAAGAACCCCTGCTATATAGGACGTAGTATTATAGGTCCATTATTTGTTCAATACAGTACCAACAGTACCAATTCAGACCAAGTGAATCATGGGTGCTGCTTTTCTAGAATTTGTCTGGCAGCCCAAATTTAAAGGCCAGTTTGGGAAGAAGATCAGAGAGACGATAAAAATCAAAATAAAAATCTGCTTATGTGCAGCTTGACTCTCTTGTTCTCTATACTTTAAATGACTCAAAAACTTTGACCTGGTATAGTACTCCACAGAGTTATTGTGAGGATCAAATGAGATTATATTTGTAAAGTGCTTAGCACAGTACCTGGCACATAATGGGCACTTAATAAATGCTTATTTCCTTCCCCCTTTCTCCCTAATTTATTCCTACACTACACAGTCTTGGGGTAACTAAGGTGGTGCAAAAGACAGAGTGCTGGGCCTGGAGTCAAGATGACATGAGTTCAAATCCTGTCTCATACATTTAATAGCTGTATGAACTCAGGCAAGTCATTTAACTGTCAGTTTCCTTATCTGTAAAATGGGGACAATAATAGCACCTACCTCACAAGGTTGTTGTGAGGCTCAAATGAGATGATAAATTATAAAGCTCATAGCACAGTGCCTGACACACAGTAAGTGCTATAATAAAAATGAACACATTTCAGAAACCCACAATTCAACTCTCATTAAAGAAGACAAGATTTTTACTCCTTCATTGTTGAATAGAGGAACAATGTTTCTGGCCTTTAACATTAGCAATGCTAATAGTGGCATCTTTATACCACCACCTTTTATCAGTATAAAAACAGAGGTTTTAAACAAACTCTTATATGAATTAGCCATGAGAAAGAAGATAACTTATTCATTAGGTCATGGTTGGTTATGAGTCATATAAATTTTTTCCTCATGCAACATTACCCAAGGTTAAAGATCTGAGTAGACACATGGGGATCCTATTAATAATTACACAGAACATAAAACCATGGAATATAAAAGGCAAAGGTACAAACAGATTTTTATTTTCTAATTTACACCAAAGAGAAATTCTTTGAGCTCAAAAAAATTAACCTAACATAAATTTCACTTCTGCTAAGATCTAACCAATTTATATAACAATGTGCTTAACTATCTAGTTACTATCTACCTAAAAGCTTAATTACCAGACAAAATAGTTAAAATAGTTATCATTCTGACTATACAAGAGAAAAGAAAGCATGTTTAAAATTTTGTGACCTAATTAATTAAAACCCTCACATAACTGAGAAAGAAAAAATAAAAATAAAAATTATTCCATTAGTATTATTTTAATAGGCATTAATTATGCATCTAGTTTTGGGATTTAAACATCGACCCTCTTCATGAAACCTTCCTCAACAACTCTCACCTATAGTTTCATTTCATTTCTTTTTTTTTGCTTTTTTTTGGTGAGGCAATCAGGGTTAAGTGACTTGCCCAGGGTCACACAGGTAGTAAGTGTCAAGTGTCTTGAGATGGGATTTGAACTCAGGTTCTCTGGACTCCAGGGCCAATGTTCTATCCACTGTACCACCTAGCTGCCAACTCTTGCCTGTAGTGATATCTCTTTTCTTCAACTCTTTTTTGTGTCATTTAAAGGACCTAACAATTACACTAGTGCAATTATCTGCCCAGTACAATTATGCACTTTATACATGATGTCATCCTTCACTGCTATGAGGGAGTGATTCTTAGACTTTATACTCTACAGACCACCTAATACTCTGTGCAATTGATTGATAAACAGAAACTTGCTTATCTGACCACTGAAGGATTTTAGTGCTCAGAGGGGATAAAAAATTATTACTTACATCTTCTGTATCTTTAACTCGTAAAATCTGTTCCCTCAAGTCCTGTAAGTCATTAAACGTGGACTGAGCTGTAATAGAATATACTAGTGCAAACCCTTGGCCATTCTTCATATACAGATCTCTCATTGCTGTAAATTGCTCCTATAATAAAAAACAAACGTGAAGACAATTATAAAATTTGATGTTAATTAACTAGAATCTTTTTTAAATTAAAAGATTTTAAGAATCATTCAGTTATTTCATGGAAAAAGAAAATAAGACGTAACACATGGATTTTATAAACAAATCTTTACCTATGTGAAAGAATTGCTTCTGTTTCTCATTCATGGAAAAAATCATACAACTCTAGAGATAGAAGAGTTATGTAAGGTAATCCACTTCAGTCTCCCTGCTCTTATACAGGAAAAGTCTCCCTGCTCTTAGACAGGAAGTGTCAACCAGTGATGATTTTTTTTTAAAGAACAGTGCATCTCCCCATCTATACCTTCTATCCCATGCTACATAAACTCAGACCATGATCTACATTTTTAAAAAGGGAATTAAATATATTTTTGCAAAACCATAGTATCTCCTGGACTGGGTCACCTTCTGAGAACTCTTCCAATTCCTGAGCTATAATCCTATGATCAGTCTAAACCATTCCAGATAGAATGCTATGTATTCTTTTCTGTAAATCTCCATGGAGAATTGACAACCTCCTTTGGTGGCCCATACCAGTGTTTAGCACCCCAACAGTCAAGAGGCTCTTATTCAACTAAAATATCTTCTGTTTTACTTAATATCTATTTAATTTTGTTCAGGAAAAGAAGGTAATGCAATAATTATAGAAATTACAACTAGGGATATGTAAAATAAGTTAGAAAATTATTATTATTTTTTAAATAGAATGAGATCTGTACAAAAGATAAACAGGTACGTACTGCAGAATATTTGAAAATCTACATGGCCTGGGAACAAGTAGTGCGAAAATATTGCTTTGTACCTATGGACCATATATCTTGGTCTAAGAATAACCTGTTTCTCAGCCACTCTGCCCCTTTATTTCTACATAGCTCTTTCACTCTCAAGCTTTCCTGGGCTATCATCCTACCTTGGTTGCTACTTGATTCCAGCTGGCTGTCCTTAATCCTTCTTTTCCTACTATTCCCCCACCTCCCCCTGATCAAGCCTCTGCTCTCCTATGTCAGGCATCCATCCCTGCTCATTCTCAATCTTCAGTATTCTACGGTGTTCACTGCTTCTTTGGCTGCCACCATAATGCATTTCTGGAAGGTACAGGTAAGAAGTACAAATTTTCTATCTTCAGATTTTCGAGGTATAGATTTTTTAAAATTATATTTTATAAACTACTGTGATGTTAAAGTCTATCAGCTCCCAATTTATTTATCAGCTGGTTAATATTGAATAATTTGATGGAAATGATCAGTTTATTTAATTACAAATGTTAAACACTTACTCTACTACGACTGAATCTTCCCACCTATCTGGCTGCAAGGCATTATTTATTTAATCATACCACTAATAGAAATTTCATCACTACCTATAACATTATTTCTATGGAAAAATGCATTCTGAATTCTAAGCAATTAATTTACAAAGCACAGCAACAACAAACTATTAATAAGTTGGGAAAGTATGTGTACATGAAAAATGAACTACTACTGTATGGGTGGTTTGCTGATGCAGGTAATACAACAAAAACTCTTTGGTTAATGCTAAAATAAAAGAATATTTCACTCAAATCCTAAAATGCGTTTTGCTTTACTTGTAAATAGTTCATTAGAACTTTCTTTAGAAACGAAGTTGCTGATATTAAAAAAAATCAAAATTATTATCTCTTAATAAAGATGAATGATTGTGGTTCCAAGTTAGGTCTCTCTTTAAACTCATAGTAAATGTTTTCTATCTAAAGAGAAGCTCTTGGCTTAATCCTCTCATACTTAAACACCTCAACCAAAGGGAAAGGAAACAATACACAGATATGAGCACAACATAAAATAATATGGTGTTATATAGGAATTAAATACACCCCAGAAGACTTAATATGCTTAAGAAAATTTAATCAGTCCTAAATTTAGGAAGATTCATTTTTAATCATAACAATGATTTTTTTCATGGTGGGATTAATCTAATCACAACTTTTATTCAATGTCCAAGTTATTAATTCAAAGTTTCATAAAAAGATAAAACGTCCTTACTGTCCCTGCTGTATCGAGGATTTCAAGCATACACTGTTGGCAATCAACTTCAACTTGCTAGAAAGAAAAAAAGGGCAGGATGAGAATTAAGCTGCAACATCCAACTTTTCGTTCCATTTCCCTCCCACCTTTACAGAGTATCTTGTTTAATTATAATTTACTAATGGCTTAAGAGCCCCTCAAAATGAACCTTCTGTTCATATCTATTTGACAGGTTTCATTTAAAACTGTGTGTTGACATTATGCATACCCATCCTACTACTCTAATGACTTATAATTTACACATACAGAAAGCATTCTCCTACATGTGCAATGGAAAGATCACTGGATCTGGAGTCACAGAAGCTGGGTTCAAGACCCAGTTTTGCTATTTACTACCTATGGGATTTTGGGCAAATTCACTTAACCTTTCTGGTCTCAGTTACCTTCTCTGTAAAACAAGAGTTGGGTTAGGGATATAAAAAGTCTTTTCCAAGTTCTAATTTGTGCTCTTATGATCCTAAGATGAGGCTAAACATGGGAACAGGTCTTGTGATACTCTAGACACTGTGGTACTTCAAGTAATGATGTTTTTGGGGAATTGCAGGCATTCAATAGCTTACTTTAAAAAAAGCTTTACTATGCACACACACACACACACACACACACACACACACACACACACACACAAACCTTCAAAAGTACCTCCTTGCTACTATTTTTATGGTTGGTTTTGAATCAGAGCAGATCAGCAATGGACGAAATTTTAACAACATTAGCAGTTACAGGAACCCTAGTCTGCATTTTAGAACTTACTTCTTGTGGTGCTGGTGACAGGAAAGACAGCACCAAAGTGACCGAGAAAGGTTCAAGTAATATGTAATTAATTTATGACAGTGTAGAATTATTCCATAATTTTCTTAATTTAGTTAGTACAAAACTTCACATAAATTTTATTTTATTTTTAATGATAGATATCTATATATTGTTGTCAATTCCACTCATTGAAGATTTCATTCAGGAAAAATTATGGTACTCTATAACCATATCATGACAGCTTCCTAAAGAACTTCTCTTTCCCATGTGTAGAAAAATGGTCTCTGATTTGAGCACCCCCCTCTCCAATGATCTTTTAACACATTCTCTTTCTCCTCCCTCATATTAACATGAAAACAGGAGGAAAACTGGTAAAGATTGCCACAGGACTTTACAGCTATACAGTATAGCCATTTGCCAAGACCAAACACATAGCTCTTTCTGTTTTAAAGGGGACAAGGTAATACTTTTATAGTCAAGCAACAAAATAAATAAAAGGCAGTTTTATAACCACTTAATGATTTCAAGCATGACCATAATGGAAATATCAAACCATGAAGAAGTAGAAAAAATTCAAAAGCAGATCTATTGTAAAGATGTCGAAGTACTTTTTCCTCCACATAAAAATTTCTTCCAGAAAAATGTGAATATTACCATAGTTTCAAGGTTTATCCTTCTACTTAATATTTAATTATAAGATCTTTAAAATAGCAACAGACCGCTTAGAAATTGTAACAGGGCATAGATCTATGAATTTAAGAAAATTTTAAGTATTTAAAAATATACTTAGGACTCATGCAGAGAATTTGTATCTACTTTAAAAATAACTTGTTTTTAAGCAGCAATTTTGTGTACCAAGATTTCAAATTATAAGGAAACACTAGTGCAAATGTTGAGACAAGTTCCATAGCTTACCTTTCTGTAGGAGTCTTCTATTGTAGGGTCATATTTTTCAACAAAGATTCCTTGAACAAACTGTACTGTCTAGAAAAATAAAAGTGGAGAAAAGTTAAGCATCCAAGAATCAAACCTCTTGACAAAAAGTTAACAGCTAAAAAGAGACCACAGTTCAATTAAATCACAATTTTTAAAGTTTTTGCAGCTCTTTAATTTCTTAAACTTCTATAATATGGCATAAATTATTAGACTAAGATAAATTTAGGTAAAACTTCAAAATAAAACATCTCAAAAAGAGGACCATATGTAAGTATTCAATGAAATCATTTAAGTCAATATATTTAATCAGAGAACTGATAATCTACTTCTTTGGAGAGACAATTCTGGGCAAGGAGTATGGTTAATTATGTAACAAACTAGACATCTATACATCTTTAAACTCATGCCTCTGCAGTACAATTCTGAATAACCAAAGGGAACCTCTGAAAATCAGAAGACACATGGATGATAGTTACCTTCAAGCCAAAGACACATCCCATAGCAAATTTCATTCGTTTTAACTCTGACTATAAAAACTAAATATCACTTCACTATTCAATAGCAGTGAAAATGTGGAAAGCCATTTAAATGATCAACAATACTGCCACCTCTGTATATGCAAATGTCTTATAGTAAAAAAAATTTTTTTAATATTACATGAATGAATATATACTAGGTACATGTCCAAGAAAAAATGAAAATTCACTTTTATGAATTCTTCTCCTATCACCTTATTCTTAGTACACCTACACTACCCTCTTATCTGCTCATTTCAAAACTAGTTCTGAATGAATTAAAACCAGGGCAAAGAAGCCAATAGCCCTATGTAAAGTCTTAGAATGTTTAAAAATTAGCTGCATTGTTCTTAGATTTTGCTGAACTTTTCCTCTATAAGAATTATCTAGGCTGGAAACAAAGTACCTTATATCTTTTAAGTAAATGAAAAATGTATAGATTATAAAAATTTCCTTAGATAGATTTAAGAAACTGTCCTTTTTTGAACAGGTTAGATACACTCACACCCCACCTCAACCAGAAGAATACTAACTTTCTCTTGAGAAACTATTACTTTTCAAAGGAATCTTATCACATATAAAACTGAAATGTCAAATAAATCTTCTACCTTTCTTTGTAGCTTATCTGATCATTCTTTCTCACACTCCTTCCAGGGATCATTATTCACCTCCCACCTCTTGACATGAGTATCCTTCAAGGCTCAACTCTGGGACCTCTTCTCTCTCTATACTCTCTGCCTTGGTGAACAAACAAAGTTCACCACATCTTTTTCTTCCAATACTTCAGATGCTGATTGCCAGATCTATAACAGTAAGCCACCTCTTCTCGTATTCACTCACTCCAGATACTTCGATCCACCCCTCTCTATCCATTGTGCCTTCTAGAACTTCTATCCCAGTTACACACTTGTCTTCATTTTAGACCTCTTTCTCTTGGGCTCTTTTCATCTTTACCTATCAGGCATACCCAGCTCCCCTCAAAATAACACCACATCCTTAGCCGCTCTCTCTAGCTTTCTCTCCTATGTCCTGGAAGGTCAGTCTACTCTTTGATCCTCTAATATCACTGCCATACTTTCTTTGCAGCCACTACTTATTCTCTTTTGAGGTTCACTCCATTGAAATCTATCACAAAATCCAGATTTTAGTAACAGGGAGCTACTGGTACCTATATCATTCTTTCCTTCTCAAGGAGTTAGGTACTTGGCTCATAGTTTCCCTTTACAGCCCAATTCCATATAATCTAATATCTCCTCAAAGACCCTAACTAACCTCTCAGTCTCATTCTCCATTCAAACTCCTACAACTTATTCCTCTATACTTTGTCTCAGCCCCAGACAGGGATGGTTAACATCCTTGACCTAGGTTATCACTCATAAGATCAAAAACTCAAATCACTTTATGAGACACTAATCTTTTATGATTCACTTCTCCCTATGCCTTCCGTCTCTCTAAACTTGTTCTTCTCCCTCACTGAGATCACTAATCCCTCCATCCCTCAGTACTCTCCTAGGCCATGAACCCTGCTCTAGGCTCATTCATCTCCTTTCTCAATCCTGACCTTATAATTACTAGTTCAATTCTGCAATGTCTTCTACACTTAAATCCCGTGCTCTATTGTTCTTTTGAGGCATACTGCAAGTAGCCTTTCCGTGTGGTGAGCCGTCATCCCATCCCCCACCCTCCTTTTTGCTTGAGCCTTCCTCCTCAGATTACCTTAAATTTACACGTAAATATCTCGTTAGCATTTAGTTTCCTCCATTAGACCATTTCTGCCTTTCTTTGTATCCCTAGTGCTTAGCACACTGCCTTGTACTTAAAGCACTAAATAAATGCTTGCTCAGAATCCTGCCAAACCCCAACCATGGATTACTCCCACTTTCCACTTTCATTCCTACTCACACATTGCTGAATGGAGCTAGAAGAGATCATGAAACCAAGAGGAATGAGATCACTACAAATCTGTTATCTAATCTCAACTGGGGCCTCACTTTTAAAAAGGACAATCTTTAACTCTTCCTTAATTGAGTTTATCCTATTCCCTGGAGGTCTTTCCAAATCTTTTCTCCTCTCCTCAAGCCTTCAGTTCCCCAATCATCTGAGGTGAAGATCTAGCCTCATCCATTACTGAGAAAAGGGAGACCATTTTCTGTAGAATCCCTCTTCTCTTCATGAAAACCTCTTGACAAAATCTCCCATTATCCCCTTCTTTACTTTTGTCTCTGGTAAAGAGCTGACCTTTCTCACAAGGGCTAATTTCTCTGCATGCATCTATTCTCTCTGCCCTCCAAACTTCAGTTTTTTTTTTTCCTATCAGGCTTCTTCCCTGCTTGCTTACAAACACACTCTAGTCTCCCCCATCCTTAAAAAACCTTCAGTAGATCCTACCATCCCCTCAAGCTACTATCCCATACCTCTCCTTTCCATCTCTGCTAAACTCCTGGAGAAAAGAATCTATACTCAATGGTTCTACTTCCTTACCTCCTACTAACTTCTCAACTCTTTGCCACATAGTTTCAGACTTCATCACTCAACTGCTACTGCTGCCTACACCTTACTGATGATTTAACTGTCAAGTCTGATAGCCTATCTATCTTTAATCCTCAACCTGCTTGACCTCTCTGCAGCATCTGACTCTACTGAGACCACAAGTCTACAAGGGAAAGGAAAGGACTGAATAGAAAGAAGAGAGAATAAAGAGAAGAGTTGAATAATAGAGAGAGAAGAGGAAAATAATTCTTTCCTTGCTTTATTACTAGCAGTTTCACAGCTTTCTCAGTTTCCCTGTTTGGTTCATCACCCATACCATTTCTTTATGCTTTCATCTGGTGCAGCGATCAACTCCCACTGGTTTAGTTACCATTTCTATGGAGATGACTCCCCTCAAATCTACAGTATATTTATCCAATCCTACTCTCTCTCAAGTTATAGTCACACATTTACAACTGCCATCAAACTGGTTGCCCTACAGGCATTTTCAACTCACTATCTTCAAAACAGAACTCATTATCTTTCTCCTTAAATCCATTTCTATTCTAAACTTCCCTATTAAGCAACACCATTCTTCAAGTCACCCAGGTTTGCAATCCTGTCATTCTGCTATCAACTCCCCATTTGATCTCATCCAACATGGTCGATGAGTTCCCAAATCCTGTTGTTTATACCCCACAGTCTATCTCTCTCAACCTCTTCCCACTACTCACACTTTCAGTTTCTGTCCTCTGTTTCGGCCCTTATCACCTCTCACCCTATGTGGTGTCTTCATCTCAAATCTCTCCCTTCTCAAATCCATCCTCCACATAGCTGCCAAAGTGAATTTGCTGAAGTGCAAGTCTGAACATCTCATTCTCCTCAATAAACTCCAATGGCCCCTAAGTGTTTCAAGGATAAACTCCTCTTTTAGAGTTTTAAGGTACTTCACAAACTGGCTTCAATTCACCTTTACAACTTTATTATATATTATTCTATTTTCTGCACTTTATAATTCAGCCACACTGACATACTTATTGTTCCTCATATAACACTCATCTCTGGCCTTCACACCCTTCTCTCTTCTGCCTCTGCCTCTTGGAATCCATTTCTTTCAAGTGCCTTACTTTCTACATGAAACTATTCCTAATCACTCCATGTGTTAGTGCTCCCTTCAATTAACCTTGTATTTATGTTTGCATGTGTTGTCTCTCTAATATAACAAAAGTTCCTTGACAGCAAAGACTTTCACTTTTGGCTTTCGTTGCCTAATGCTTAGCCCAGTTTGGCATATGTAGACAAGGCTCTTAAATGTCTGCTGATTAATGATCTCATCTCTTCCTGTATTTTCAATGATCAACTCTATCTGATGATTCCCAACATTTATATATCCAACACAAATGTCTCTAATGAACTTCATTCTTATTTTTTTACCTGGATGTCCTTAGACATTTCAAGTCAAAACTGTTAAACATGTCTTCCAAACATCTCTATCTCTAAACATAACATATCTAAGTGATCACAGAAATTCCCCTTGCCTCTCAATAGCAATGTTTAGGGTTGTCATTCTCTCCCTTTACTGACAGCACTGATACCCAGAACACCTCATCCAGTCTTGTTTCCCACTTCTTCACCTTAGTCCAGTATGGGATCTATAATGGTATAAGTACTATGAAATGGAAAAAGAGGAGAGGAAGGCAAATTCTAATAACTTCTTATCTTGTTATGCTCTCTTCTCCTTGCTGGTGTTTCTCTCTCCATTCCCCCCAGCAGCTCTGGTCCTAGCAGCAGGGTCTCTATCCCCTTCTCATCTCAGTTCAATTCAACACACATTTATTAAGTATTTATACATGCTGAGCACTGTGCTAGAGACACAAAGGCAAAAATGAAAGACCTTGCCACCAAGTAGCTCATGGTTTACTGGGTTATAACCATCATTTATATAGTTCTTTAAAGTTTACAAAGGATTATACAAAACTTTTCTAATTTGATCCTCGTAACAGTCTTCTGAGCTAAGTGCTATAGATATTACCTTATTTTACAGATGAGGACTCAGGAGGAGAGGGGTTAAATGACTTTTCCATAGTCACACAGAGATTTTTGGTGTCTCTGATGAGATATGAACTAAGGTCTTTCTGACTCCAAGTCTAATATTCTTCTACTATGCCATGTGGTCTCTCAAACTACTTCTCCACCCCCAAGCCTCTTGTGGTAAAATGCTTGGTACAACCTTCCTTTAGGAAAAAGGAAGATAAGAGTCTGGGTTTTCCTCTAAGATACAGATGAATCTTACTTTAGAACATCAGATGCTCTAAATAACTCTCCATAACTACCCAGTGTACGAACTAGGACAGACTCTTAAGAGATCACTTAGTCCAGTTTCCTCATTTTACAAATGAGAAACAGAGCAAATAAGTGAAATGACTTGCCCAAGCTACTATGGTATCATGGCTGGAATCAGAGCCCAGATCCCATGACTCCTAATCCAAGGCTCTTTTCTGCTACATAATATCCTTTGTCTTTCTTATGGAGTCTGAATAAAAAATGGGAAAAGTGGGCAAAGACATTTGAGCACTAAACACTATAATGAAAAAAGATTTGAATGGGACAAAGATGAAGATGTAATTATAAAGAAAAATATGAAAGATGAGGGTCCAAATACAGAAGAAAGATCAAGGCCTAAAGCCATTTGAGATCTAATGAATATAAAGAATAACTTTTATTAAGATAGTCTGAGTTTCCTGAAACTTTGTGACTTTTCCTTTGTGTTTGTTATTTTTAATCGTCTGTTTCTTCCTAGTAGCTAGTCATAATATGCCTTAGAAAACCTCACAATGGTTGTGTATCTGCTTCAAGGACAGGAAGCTATAGGACACAGAATGAGAACATACTCTAGTCCAGAAGTATCAAAGATTCATTCTGTTGAACCACATTAAAATGTAATTGAGAAATATTTAACAAAATAAAAATACAATAGATATTAAAATAGATAATGTTTACATGTGGTTTTCTAAGTCATTATGTGGCCTGAAGGGATCCTTATATATGGTTTAGTGGCCCCATTTCCATTTGAGTTGGATGCCACTGTGTGTCCATGGCTGGCCAAAGGAGGAAAGAAAATCTGTCCAGAAGCAATAGATGGTACTAGTATGGAAAAAAGTAAATAGGCTAATCCTTAAGACCCCTATTATAAAAGGAGAATGATGGGAATAAGCACTTAATTAATCACATAATATGTGCCAGGCCGTGCTAAGCACTGTACAGATTTTTGTTTTTCAGTCACGTCCAACTCTTTGTGACCCCATTTGGGATTTTCTTGGCAGAGATACTGAAGTGGTTTGCCATTCCTTCTCTAGCTCATTTTACAGATGAGGAAACTGAAGGCAAATGACTTGCCCAGGGTCACAAAGCTGTCTAAGGCCAGATCCGAACTCAGGAGGATGAGTCTTCCTGACTCCGGGCCCAACATTATCCACAGTGCCCATCTAGCAGCTCCTGTACAGATATTACCTCAGAAGAGAAAGACGGTGCCTAGAGAGCCTTCATGGATCAAAAAATGTGAGGCATTAAAATTAAAACAACTCTGAGGTACCACTTCACACCTATCAGATTGGCTAACAATGACAGAAAAGGAAAACGACAAATGCTGGAGGGGATGGAGAAAAACCAGGACACCAATGCACATTCATTGTTGGCAGAGTTGTGAATTAGTCTAACCATTCTCCAGAACAATTTGGAACTATACTCACAGAGTTACAAAATTGTGCATACCCTTTGAGTCAGTGACACCACTATTAGTCTATATCCCAAAGACATCAAAGAAAAGGGAAAAGGACCTATCTGTACAGAAAAATATTTATAGCAGCTCTTTTTTTGTGGTGGCAAAGAATTGGAAATTGAGGGGATGCCCATTAACTGGGGAATGGATGAACAGGTTGTGGTATATCATTGTGATGTAATACTATTTTGCTATAAGAAATGACAAGCAGTATGATTTCAGAAAAACCTGGGAAGACTTGTATGAGCAGATGCAAAGTGAAGTGAACAGAATAAGGAGAACCTTGTACACAGTAATAGCAATATTGTAAGGATGATTAACTGTGAAACTTTGCTACTCTGATCATGACAATGATCCAATACTGCTTGCCTTCTCAATAAGTAGGTGGGGAGGGAGGAAGGGAGAGAATTTGGGGTTCAAAGTTTTAAAAACAAATGTTAAGATGCTATCCAACTCCAGAAAGAGAACTGTTGAACTCTGAGTGCAGATTAAAGCCTACTTTTCTTCACTTTCTTTACTTTTCTTGTTTTTGTGTGCATGTGCATGCAACGTGGCTAATATGGAAGTTTGTTTTGCATGACTTCACTTGTATAATCCATATATTGCTTACTTTCTCAAGGGGTGGAGGAGGGGCAGGAAAGAGGGAGAGAATTTGTAACTGAGAATTTTTTAAAATGAATGTTAAATTTTTAATGTGTAATTGGGAAATAATAAAATAAATAAAATATATTTAAAAAAAGAAATGTGATGCATTATACCCAGAAATATCATCATACCCTATCACAGCTCCTCACTACTACCATTCCTGAATTTCAGACTTGCAGACTTGGAATTGATCTTGGAGGTTTTCTAGTCCAAACCATAAATGAATAAGAATGCCCTCTACAACACACTCACATTATCTGTCTTCTCTGCTCAGACTCCTGAGTTATGAATATCAATGATGGCAGTCATACCACATACCACTGAATCCATTACAAATTTTGTTACCTAACTTCAACTAAGACTTGCTACCGTACTGCTATTTATTCTTTCTTGATTTTCTATCCCAATTTATCTTAGTACCCCACTTGGAAGATATTTTTAATCTCCTAATTCACTGAGAAAAAGACATATTGACATTCCTTCAAATGCCCTAAACTTCTAGTTCCTCAACTTATTCATTTCCCATGACCTTCTCTTCCTCCACCTCACCTTAGTTATATATTTAGTCATACCCTTGATACCCATCACTCATGAATGTCCCACCTCTATGTTCAAAAATTCCAAAATCCCCTTTTCAGACAATAATCTATTGGCTTTTCACCTCTCCTTCTACCTTCCCTTATAAAACTCTAGTTTTTGTTTGCATCATGACTTCCAATCCTTTGACCCCTCAATTCTCTCCCAAGCCATCTCCCCAGCACTAACCACTTTCTCTTTTCTTAATCTTGACCCCCTGGGGACCCAATTTAACTCTTCACTGTTTTCCTCTCTTGAATCCCTACCCCACTTTCATATTGCCAATTATATCCAGTCAAGTCTCAGCCTTGAAACGTTCATCACTCCCACCATTTGCCCACCTTAACTCCTATATACATGCTGTTGAACAAAGACAGAGAAAAAAATCACTCAACCATTCTGACTGGGTCCACTACAAATTTATGTCAGCCTCAAAACTGGGCTCTCATTGCTGCTAGGCAATCCTACTATACTTCCCTTATCAACTCATTACCCACTCTCAAAACAGCTCTTCCAAACTTTTTCAACCCTCCTCAAATCTCCCATGGCTCCCCATCACCACCTCACTCTCAGCTGAGAACCTGGCTTCATATTTTACAGAAAAAAACCTGAAAGCATTAGCTGTGAATTCCCTCTTCATTCATGTATGACTCAGGTACCTTCTGCCACTCTTTCCTCCCATCTCACATGATGAAGTAGCCTTACTCCTACCAAGGCTAACCCCTCTACTTGTTCAAGTGATCTCATTCAAACTTGTCTCCTTTGAGATATTGCCCCCTTTGTCATACCCACTCTTGATTTATTTTTAATTCTCCCTGTCTACTGGTTCCTTTCCTACTGCTTTTAAACACGCTCAAGACTGCCTCACCCTGAAAAAAACCTCATTTGATCCCTACTATCATTCTATATCTTTTCTGCCCATTGCAGCTAAACTTAAAAAAGGCTGTCTACAACAGGTGTCTCCACTTTCTCTCCTCCCAATCTCTTCTTAACCCCTTATAATTCAGCTTCTGACCTCATTTCACTGAAATTGCCCTCTCCAAAGTTACTAATGATCTCTTAGTTGCCAAATCCAATGGCTTTTGCTCAATTCTCATTCTCTTTCACCTCCTCTGCAGTCTTTGAGACTGTTGGATCATTCTCCTCTCCTTGATGCTATCTTCTGTTTAGGTTTTCAAGACACTATTCTATCCTGGTTCTCATCCTATCTATCTGATCGCTCCTTCTCTGTCTCTTTTGGTGGATTCTCTTCCAGATCATCCCCTCTAACATGAAGTATCCCTCATGTTCAGTCCTGGGTCATCTCTTCTCTTCTCCTTCTATACTGCTTCATTTGGTGATCTCATAAGCTCCCATGGATGTAATTCTCATCTCTATGCTCTTGATTCTCAAATCTACCTATTCTGCCTCAATCTCTCATCTCCAAACTGCCTTTCAGACATCTCAAACTGGATGGTCAGTAGACATCTTAAATCTAATATGTCCAAAAATGAACTCATTATCTTTCCCCTTAATCCCCTGCATTCTCCAACTCTTTTTAATTCTAGGGCCTTTCCTCTGTTAATGATTTCCTATTATTCTGGATAAGGCTTGCTTTTTCTGGCACATAGTAAGCACTTAAAGTTTATTAATTGGGTCCCTTTCTTCTCCCCCATTTCTTAACTGAAAACCAAGCTAATTTCCACCAATCCTTTCCTGCTAACTCTAATTAAGTGGTCCTTCTTGTTGAGGTCAATTTCTCTACCTATGCATTCAATTTTAATTTTTCCTCTTTATTCCAGCAATTTGCCTCACCCATCTATCATTTCACCCCCTCTAATCATCAATTTCTTACTACTAACTGGCTTTTTCCTACTGCCCTTTAAAGCATGCATTTTACAGATTCTTTAAAGCAGTCATTTTACAGATGAAGAAACAGAGCAGAGGAAAGCGACTTGCCCAAAGTAATGAGGTAATGGAGCTTGAATTGAGACTAGATCTAGTCTCGAAAAAGCAAACAAAAAACAACTTTCAATGGACCCTGCCTTCCCTTCAAGCTATTTCCTCTCTCCTCCTTTCATTGCCAAACTCCTGGAAAGGATGCTCTACACTTCGTGCACCTGCTTCTTCAAGCACAACTTCTCAATCCTTGAGATCTGGTTTCTGGACCCACCAGTTGATGGGAACTTGTCTCTAAGGTTACCAATATTCTCCTAAATATTAAATCCTATCATTTTTCCTCCTTAGTCCTCATTCTCCTTGATCTATTTGTAGCTTTTTGATACTGCTGATCACTTCCTCCTCCTGACACTTTCTTTTCCCTTGGGTTTAATGACAATGTTCTTTCCTACTTTACTTACCTGCCTGCCCTTTCCTTTTCAGGTTCTGGATGACCCATCTCCTCCTGCCCCTTCAGGGCAGGTATATTATCACCTCTCACTGGTTCAAGTATCACTTCACTGCAAATGACACCTACATTTACGGATCCAGTCTCAATTCCTCCACTGAACTCCAGTTCCACGTCGTCAACTGCATGTTGGCTGTCGTCCTCCCAGATGTCCTATAAGCACTTCAGTCTCAACAAAATAGAAGCTATCATCTTTCTTCCTAATCTTATTGTTCTTCCAGATGTCCCTGTTTCTTGAAGGCTTCCATCTTCCTAATCACCCAGATTCATAACCCTGGAGTCATTCCATGATTCCTTCCTCTGCCTTAGACTCACCTCAAATCTACTTCTGCAATCTATCACAGCCTTCTCTATCCTCACAAAACCATCACTGTAATAGCTGAGGTAAGAGGTGACAGGCCGGCATTAGGACATAATGCCTGTGTTTGTGTAGAGAAGGTGATGGATGAGTGAGTCTTCTTAAAAAACAATGGTATTCTGTTTTCTCTTTTACCTATCGTGTTCCTTCTGAATCAAATTTACTATTCTGGAATGATATACTAGTCACATATGTTATCCCATCGATCTCAATGGTACTTATGGGGTCACATTTGCTTCTTCCCATGGGATCTACAGTTCACCTTACTTGTGACCCTGTGCATACTCTGTGCATTAGGTACAGATGTTTGCTGATTCCTTTCTTGGATTTATTTTTTGCTGTGAATTACTGGCTGTAGTACCATTCTGCCTCCTACATTGTAGTTACTCCATATAATATCTCATTTGGTGGGCATAAATTGGATTTTTTTCTTCCTTCTCAGTTTAAAATCTGATTATGAATATATTCGATAGACTTCTGGACTAGGAATCAGAAGTCCTGGATTCAAATCTCACCTCAGACAATTGCTGTATGTGTGACTCCATGAAAGTTAATTCATCTCTCTGTGCCTCATATTCCTCATCTGTACACTGAAAAAGTTGGACTTGATGACCACTAAGATCACTTTCAGCTCTCAGTCTAAGATTTTATGATTAGATTTTTTAGGACTACAAGCAAACATACTCTTTTTTTTCTTTTTTTTTTTTAATTAATTTATTTTGATTTATCAACAATCACTTCCATAAGCTTTTGAGTTTTAAATTTTTCTCCCTCTCCTTCCCCACCTTCCTCCCCAAGATGGTGCACAATCTGATATAGGCTATACATATACATTCCTATTAAACATATTTTCACATTAGTGATTTTGTAAGAAAGAATTAGAACCAATAGGAGGAACCACCAGAAAGAGGAAACAGAACCCAACAGAAGAAAAAAAAATAGCAAATAGCGTGCTTCGATCTGCATTCAGATGCCATAGTTCTTTCTTTGGATGTGGATAGCATTTTCCATCATGAGGCTTTTGGAGATGTCTTAGATCCTTGCACTGCTGAGAAGGACTAAGTCTATCAATATGAGTCATTACACAACGTGGCTGTCACTGTGTACAACATTCTCCTGGTTCTGTTCCCTTCACTCACCATCAGACCATACAAGCCTTTCCAGAAGCAAACACACTCTTAGCAGCCACTGCTAGGTCTACTACAACAACTGCTGAGAAACTTACCATTGCTGTCTTTTAAATCAAGAGCACAAGTTCACAAATCTTGAGCTAAAGGGGCCTCAGAGGCCAAAGAGGAGGAAACTGAGACCCAGGGAGGTTAAGTGACTTTCCTTACAAGTAGTAAGCATCACAGGTGGAATTTGAACCCAGGTCCTCAGACTCCAGAGTAAATTTTCCTTCCACTCTTGGAGCTAAGGCTAAAGAAACTGGGAGTTGAGAGTTAGGGGAGAACCTACACATATTTGTTCAAGTTCATTGAAGCAGAAAGGGGACCACTGGCCCTAGCATCTGGGGGGGGTGAGGGGGAGAGCACGTTCCAGAGGTACCTTATGGGTTAAATAGGATAATTCGGAGTTAGCCTAAGAACCTAACTATTAGCTATAACATTTCTACAGGGAAATGTTTTTGAATTCCAAGCAATAGACTTCAGACAATTTTTAAGAACACAACCCACTTTGAGTTGAGGATTATAAATGAATGCAATACTCTCCCAGTGGAATGTCTCTAGAGTGGCACTGTGATGCAGCACAGGAGGCTATGCCTCCCAAAATACATAGGAGAAGTGCCCTATGCCTTCAAGGACGCCAGAACTGAGGTAAAGGTAGCTCCTTAGCATCCCCAACTGCCAAGCTTTTTTATCTTCTAGTCAAAAATTTATTAAGAGTATATACTATATGTAAGACACTGTGTGTGGTGCTGGATACAAAGACAAAAATGAAATAGCTCCTCTCCTCATCCTTACATTCTTCAGTCTTTCTGCCATGGCTTTTCTTCTCTCCTGTGTCAGTCTATTCTTCATGGACAATCTACCAATCTCACTCATTTCGTCTAGGCTTCTCTTCAATGTTGTCCTCTCTTCAGCTTCCTGCAGCCTCTTCCACATTTGCAGATTTCAGTTTAAGAATGGATCATAGACAGTATCAGACAATTGGAAACTCCTTTATTTCCATGTGATAAACTGACCAATCACACTGCATCAAGGCATCCCTCTCAGGTCCCTGGCTTTCTTCCAGGGTGCTCCTTTGTTGCTCTGGATGTTTGGGTGTCAACTCTTTTCTGTAAAAGAAGTTCTCTCTACTATACTCCAAGCCATTGAAAATAATTCAACATCCAGGTCTTCCTTTCATCCTGCCCTGTTCCCTAAAGATAACTTATGCTTTTTGGTTTTTTTTGAGGAAATCTGTTATGTATATACCATATTTTAACCTATGAAGAATGGAGGTACAAAAGCAGCAATCTACTTTCTAGGACATACAATATCTCCTTTATAAAATGCCACAAAGATCACCTACCAGAACTTAATCACACTTAGGAAGAGGAAAGCAGTCAAAACAAAAGAGGAGATTTCCAAGGCCTTCAATTCCCACTTCTTTCACTTGAGGTTCCTACTCTGCCTTGGGACTACAGAATTAGTATATGTGTTATCTTGTCGTTCTTATTGACTAGAACATCTCAGTGTATTGCTTTGCAGAACAGATGTTGTCATGGAAGACTTAATCCTTTCCGCAGCTCTAGAGCTCTCTCCATGGAGCCCTGATGGTGAGTGCCTCACTGGCCAAATACATCACGGCAGCTCCAGGCAAGCTTCATTCTAACCCTCTCACCTCCCCTCTCCCCTCACCCCCACCGCCATCTTCTAGCCAGCTTTGCTGCTGCACTGCATGTCCTCTCTGTCCAATCATGCCTCTTCAAGTTCTGGAACAATACTCAAATCAATATTGCCATTGTGTCAATTTACTCTCTATAGTTCCCTTCACCAGTCCCTGTAACTTTCCAAACCAGTACGCACATCCGTGGCAACCAATTCTCTGTATGTGTGGTCTCTTTCTAGTAATAATAGTTAGCATTTATGTAGCATTTTAAGGTTTGCAAAGCACTTTATGTTATTTCATTTGAGTCTCACAACAACCCTGTAACATAGGTCCTATTATTATCCCCATTTCACAGATGAAGAAATTGAGGCTCAAAGAGGTTAAGAGACTTGTCCCCTAATCACACAGCTAGTGTCTGAGGCAGAATTCAAATGCAAGTCTTCCAGGCTCCAAGTCCCACACTAGCTTCTATCCCATTAGATGCTGCCCTTCTTAGAACGTAAGCTCCTTGAGGCCAGGAACTGGTTTTGCTTTTATGTTTAGCAAAGCGTTTGGCACATAATGGTTAAAAATGCTTTTCTGTTCATTCCTTTATTCAATAGAGATATGTGTTCCTAGCTCTTAATTTAAATTCATTTTTAAAAATTACTATAGGGTTTAAATAATTTATTCCACTGAGTTAAGAGCTCTTGATTAAAACAAAAAAACCTTCCCATCTTGCTTTATAGTGACCATAGTCATAAAGCTATCATATATCAGTGTATATTTATAAAACTTATTTAATACCAGGGTTATGCTTACTAGTTAGATGATTAACTCACCAAAGCAGACTTCCCCACGCCTCCTGAACCAAGGACCACTAGCTTGTACTCACGCATGATGTGGTCTGTTCAAATGCTGACAATCTGAAAAACAGGAGGAATACCTAAGATGAGAATAAATAAATTACATATGTATTACTATCACATTAAGTAATGGTGCTTTCTCTTAGACTAAGGGGACAGACAGCATATGGAAAACTACATCTATGCAGCCACGTGGCACAGTGGCTAGAGCACTAGGACTGGAGTCAAGAAGTCCTGAATTCAAATTATGGCCTCACACTTACTAGCTACGTGACCTGGGACAGGTCATTTAACCCATCTGCCTGGGTTTCCTCAACTGTAAAATGGGAATTATAATAATAGCACCTACTTCCCAGGGTTGTGGTAAGGATTAAGTAAAATAATACTTGTAAGGTGCTAAGCACAGTACCTGGCACATGTACTCTGTTATTATTATTATTATTATTATTATTATTATTATTATTATTACATTACAGCTAACATAAATTCATAAGAAGCCTATGATTTACTGTTCTAAAGATTATCCATCTAACTATCATAAGTCAATTTAGCTTGCAACACATGCAAAAATGTTCCATCAAGCAGGACCATAAAAACCAACATGGCCATAGATCTAATTCTAAGACAGTCACACATTTAATATATAATACAAAATTTTTTAAAAATAAGTTATTCATATAAGCTAGTATTTGCTCAAAATATAATCTACCAGCTTTATTTAGGATTCCTTGAGACAACTGGAGATTGGTTTTGGAGACTGAAATTGGAGATTGAGCAATATAAGTGACCACTAATCAAGGCTGTTATAGTAGGTATTACTTTTGTAAATAGATTGAAACACTGAAGTTCTGACTCTCAAATTTTGTATTTCTGTGAGATTATAGGAGATTATATTAAACTCCACTGACAATTATTTGTAAACTAAATAGTTGAATACATTACATCTGTTCAAAACTTGAAGGGGGGAAAAAAACTACTCCAGCATAGAAAATAGCTAGTTTTATAATTAAGAGGTTTAGAATAGATTTTAAGAAAAGCTATCAAAAAGAGGGAAGAGAACAAGAAGGTTTATCATAATGTTCCTTAAATAGAGAAAAGCAGGATAGAATAGATTATTGAATATGTGAACAAAGCATTATGAATGGCACCCCTTGCCAACCATCTCAATACCTAGGCAATACTATGAATGAGGTTGAAATATGTACTGACAAATGTTAACAATTTAGAGTCTGTTTTTCTGATATAGCTCCTAAACTTCCCCCAAATATTGACATATATGACATAGTAGGTAGAATGTTGGAAGATCTGAGTTTGATTCTGTTTCAGACACTTAGTAGCTGTGTAACCCTGGGCAAGTCACTTCATCTCTCTGAGCCTCAGTTTCCTCATTTGGAAAGTTGGAATAGTAAACAGCACTACCTTCCAGGGTAGTTGTGAGGATCAAATCTGATAGATACATAGATGACAGAAATCCCTCTGCAACTCTTAAAAGAGCTTTGTAAATGGTAGCTATTATTATTACATGGGCAATAGGTATGTGTTTAAACAGTGATGTTTAAATTATCATTGTTATTTTATGAATTTTGTTCATAAATGCATGACATTTGAGATGCCTATGAAACATTCTCATATGAATTACTGGTAGTTGATGAGGAGGTTGCAGTATAGTTCACTTGAGTGACTGAGCTACATATCTGAGAGCTGTCAACATAGAAGTATTAGTTAAATTCACCAAAATAGTGTAGCCTGTAGGCACTAGAATCAGAGGTTCCCTAAGTGGACAATACCACTCCCTGAGGGGCTCTGGAATGATCCAGGGGGGCGGTAGTAGTCTTGGGTGCAATTGGGGGGAATTGAATAAAAATAAGGGGACAGTGGAGCATAAGGAAAGAAGAGAAGAGAATTTTGAAAACCCATTCGAACATGTTTCATCCGTTGTGTAACAGTTAAAATCGTAGTGATGACATTATTTTCCAAATAAACACACAAAATGCAAGGTAGAACCAATCAGTAGTCAAGTCCTCTGGCAGGTCTTAACAAACAAGTGTTAGCAGGTGAATTTGTATCCCACTGTCTGGAAGTCCAGCATGCACTGGCAGGAATATGTGCCTGTAATGACATTTAAAATATGCTAGGTGGTGCAGTGAAAAGAGCACTGGCCCTGGAGTCAGGAGGACCTGAGTTCAGATCTGGCCTCAGACACATAACACTTACTAGTTGTGTGACTGGGCAAGTCACTTAACCCCAACTGCCTCATCAAAAAATAAATAAATAAATATGATACTATACAGTTACATGATGCAATATTGTATCACCAAAATTTCAATGCAGGAAAAATCCCACAAATTTACAATAAATTATTAAATTTAAGATGCATCATTTAAACAATATGTTTTCTATTTTTTTTTAAATGCTGCAAATTTCAAAAAACCACCGAAGCATTAAAGATTTCCAGGGTAAGTGCTGAGTAATTTTTTTTTTTTGAAAATGGGGTGGTAGTTCAAATAAGTTTGGGAACCTCTGCACTAGATGATCCTTGAGGTCACTTTTAGCTCTCTCTATTGCATGAGTTCTTAACCTTTTTGTATAATGGATCCCTTTAGCAGTCTGGTGAAACCTATGCACCATTCCTAAAAATACCATGTTTAAATGTACAAACTAAAAAACATTGAATTACAAAGAAAAACAATATTGGGAGAAATAGTCATCAAATTTTTAAGTTCACAGACTCCTAGATAAGAATTCCTGGATAAGGAACACCAACTCTATGAGATCAGAGTTAGTAACTTATAGTGAATAATGATTAAGACAGCCCTTTTGTCAACTTCTAAAGGTATGCCTTTTGTATACATCTAAAGATTATAAAGACCTTATTCTGGATCCACTGTTTCCATATTCATTGAGACTGATAAACTTTGTTTTTCTTGTTAACAAAGCCACAAGCTAAATCTTCAACTATGGTTTAAGTCTGGAAGGGGAAAGAGGAGCAAATATCTAGTCAAAGAGACATTTAGGGTGGCACAAAAAACCAAAAAGATATAGTAAGGACAAGATAAACTATGAGGCATCAGAGTAGTCTGAACTGTAGAACCAAGGAAGGGAGGAGATCTGAGTCAAATTAAGTAAAGTTCTCTGAGGCCTCTATGTGCTATGAAATTTGATGAGATCTCATATATGTTCTTTAAAATGGCCACGTCTAAAATAACTATGAAAGACTTAAGAAATCTGGGTCATTACAATGACTAATTATCTGTCCAAAGGACAAATGATGAAACATGCTGCCCAATTTTCAGAATGCAGACTGAAACATATATTTTTGGACATGGCCAATTTGTTTTGCTTGAATATGCATTATTTTTACAATGGTTTTGATTCTCCCTGCCCCCTTCCTTCAATGGGGCAGTGTGGAAGAGAGAAAATGTATCTTTTTTAATTTGAAAAAAAAAATTTTTTTAATCGACATATTTCCCAATGTCACACAATATAGCAACATTTCTTAGAATGGCTTGGTACCCTATATTTCTACCTTTTTTTTTTTAATGTGTCAGCTAAGTGATAAGAAGACTTGCTGCCAACAGATATGAAGGGAAATGTTCAAGACTCTAGGTTCCAATCTCTTTTCAAGACTCCACTAAATCAAAGAATCGACATACTAAACAACATATAAATCTATTCTAATAATCCATATATGTGTATTTTCACAAAGCACACCTTGATATAGTTATATTTGTATTTCTAGGGCAATAATATGTCCTGACAAAGCCAATTTATTCTGAGTACTATTCTGTAATAGCAGTGCAACCCTGCCATTCAAGTTAAATGGCAAAATATTAAAATGCCAAAGTAGTTTTTCTTTAAGAATCTAGTATCATACATTTAAAGTTGAAAGGAATCTTTAAGAGTCCATCAAGTCAGATTCCTTCATTTTACAGAAAAGGGAACAGTGGCTGAGAGAGCTTAAATGACTTTCCCTGGGTCACACAGTGTGAGTGGCAACTCCAGACTCAGCAATCCGTAAACTGGGCCCACCTACCTGTTACTTGAATGAAATAGCATTTTAATTCAGCCAAAAAAAAAAAAGACCCAAAAACAAAACAAACAAAAAAAACCCCAACCATTAAGAGCCTAATAACGTTAAGGAACCATAATAGGTTCTAATACAAAAAAAAAACCACCAAAACAATAATCCCAGACTCCCAGAGAATACAGAATAGGGATGATATGAGGGAGGTAGTATAGCACAGTAAAAAGAATGCTGTATTAGGAGCTGGAAGACCTGACCTGGAATCTCTGCTTTGTTACTTAATACCTATATGACCTTGGGCAAGTCACAACTCATCTAAGCCTCATTCTTCACCTATGAAAATCAGCCAGTCAATAAACATTTATTAAAGACCTACTACGTGTCAGGCACCGTGCTAAGAAAGGTAAAAGATTGTTCCTGCTCTTGAAAACTCACTAACTAATAGGAGAAACAATATGCAAATATCTATGTGCAAACAATAGAATGAATTGGGAATAATCAAGAGAAAGAAGGCACTAGAATGAAGAGGGGACAGGAAAGGCTTCCTGTACAAGGTAGATTTTAATTGGGGCTTGAAAGAAGCCAGGAGGCAAAGATGAGAAGAGAGAGAATTCCAACCCGGAGAAAGCCAATGAAACTGCCCAGAGTCAGGAGATGGAGTGTCTTGTTTAAGGAAAATGAAAGAGTAGAGTGTTACTGGATTCAGCAAAGGAGATTGACAGGTAGTACCATGAAAACTTAGAGAGAAGAAAGTAGAAGAGTGACCAAAGTGATAAAGGATGCACAGTCAAGAAGGATGAGAATTAAGAAAAGATCACTGTATTAGGCAATTAACATATTGTTAACAACTTTGGACTGTAGAGTTAAGAAGTGAGAGGAAAGAAGTGGAGGTATTTATTACAGACCGCCTTCTCAAGGAATTTAGTCACAAAAGGAAGGAAAAATACAGGATAAAAGGGAAAAGAGATATGGGATAGCTAATGGGAATGGATGGGTCAGGTAAGGGTTTTTGAGGATGGGAGAGACAGGTATGTTTGTAGGCAGTAAGGAAACATTCAGTAGATAGTGAGAGACTGAAGATAAGTGAGAGTGGGGATGCTAGAGGAGGACAATATACTGGAGAAGCTGGGATGGAATAGGGTCACTTGTGTATGTGCAGGTGGTTGGTTCCCTTGGTAAAGAAAAGAGCCACCTTTTCATGTAAAACAGGGATAAAGGAGATAGTGGAAGAAGGTATCTGAGTCATGTAGGAGGAGGAAAGAAGTAAGAACTCTCAGCAAAAGGTTTTCTTTTTTTTCAGTAAAATAAGAGGCACGGTTCTCAGCTGGGAGGGTGTAGGGAAGGGGAGCCATGGAAGGTTTGAAGAAGGATGAAAAGATTTGGACAAGCCACTGTGGGGAGTGGTTTAGTGAACTACAGAGGCTTAAAAGGTTTGCCTTGCAATAGCTGACATCACATTACATACATTAACAGTGGACCCAGGCAGCAGAGTTTCATGATTTTCTCCATCTTTGTTCAGCAGTACATGTGTAGGAACAAAGACAGTGGTTGGTGAGAGTGATCCAAGCCTGAGGCTTGGCACCGCAAAATCAGCAATATGATAAAGAGGCAAGGGACTCAAGAGAAAAGGACAGATAGTGGAGAATTTAACTGGTTCCACAAAGGGTCAAGATGAGGCAAGGAGAACAGATTTAATGCAGGGGTGATGGCCTGAGAGACAATTGAAGGATGGAGGGACTGGAGGGCACAGTTGGGTGAAGAATAAAGGCAACAAAGCAGAGGGAAAGATGGGAGTAAAGGTAGCGATCAGGTGAAGATGTTACTGAATAATGGTGGTAAGAGGGAGAACATGGAAGTGGCAATGGGGAACAAGGAGTATTTCCAACTCTACTCATTCAATTCTCTTGAAGTGGGAGGGAAAGAGGGAGGGAGGGAAGGAGGAAAGGAGGGAGAGGGGGAGAGGGGGGGAGGGGGGGGGGGGAGGGGGGGCGGGGGGGGGGGGGTGCAGTGGAATGAAAGAAAGTACAGCTAGGGTAGAAATGGCAGCTATGGGGGTCTATGTTATCAAGAGGGAGCCAGGAAGCCATCTAGAAGATGGAAGGAGTAGTAAAGGAAAGGAAAAGATTTAAGATGAAAATAAGTTTGTTGCCTATGGAGCAGACAAAAAGGGAATGGGAGGCAGACTAACTAGACAGCCATTAAAGTCTCTTTCACCTCTAAATCTATCTTATGAATCCTGGCTCTGTTATTGGGTGACTAGTTCTTTCTAGACCTTAAGTAAAAATTGAAGGAGAGACTATATTTCTAGGGTTCCTTCTAGGACTAAAGCCTATAATCCCTATCATGTTTTTTTTTTCTAAAGGGGTTACTACTAACTCATTACTGCCAAGTTAGAAACCACTATGTTCTTCCAAGTAAATCCTATGCCTTTTTATGGAAATCTCTCTTGATCTCTGTACTCACAATACAGGACCAGAAAATTTCTCTTTCTGTTCAAGATTTCCCTACAAATAAGGAAAACTACAAATCCAGCAATAAATATTTTACAATGCTTACATTTCAAGTCACACTTGGTTCCCCCTACCAATGCAGACCAAGCAAATAACAGCTTTTTCATTTTTTCTTTTCAAAAAAGCTATATTCAATGAAACTATGTATTGAAATATTTACCTTCAGAAAACATAAGATAATTCTTTTAAAGAAAAATTCCACCCCCAACTTTGTCTTTACTTCAGTTTGTTTTTGAGTGGGTAAACTTACAAATAGCAGGAAGAATTATTTTCCTTTAGATTAGTGAATTTGAAGTGATATAAATTTGTTAAGGACAAATTACTTATTATAACAAACTAAACTATATCCTCTGAAAAATTAACAGAAAAATCAGTTTGGAAAAGAAATTTTTGTTTGGAACCAATTCTTACAAATGGACACTGATAAGGTATTTTGGTCATATATAAATGACTAAATATTCAGTTAACAAATGATTATTAAGGCCTTACTATGTGCCAGACACTGAGCTAAGCACTAGAAATACAGAGAAAGGCAAAAGCAGCCCTTGCTCTCAAGCAGCTCACATTCTAAGGGGGTAGACAACATGTTAACAGGTACATAGAAGAAATACACAGAGTAGATGGAAGGTTATGTTACAGAAGGCACTATCGGCTGGGGAATTAAGATAGATAAATCATTAATTAAGCACCTACTATGTGCCAGGCACTGTGCAAAGTACAGATTTCTTAAGTCTCTATGTGTGTTATATGCATGCACATGTGTATGCTAGGAGTCAGGGAACACGAAAACATGTTTAGCTCTCTAAAATAACGATTTACTTAATCTAAAGCATGTCAATGTAGAAACACAAAATGTTTTTTGGTAAGGAGAAATCATCTATATAACTATCACTAGAAGATAATGTCTCCTTTGTCCCCTTACCCCTAAAAAGAGAGAATACCATGCCTTTAGTAGGTTTTTTTGTTTAGATAAAGACAAACTAATGGCTTGGTTATAAATTAAAATGTGTAAATATCTACCCTGAAGTAGTCTAAATTTCAGAATAATTTAAAATCATTATTGGTCTTAAATATAATAAATAATCCAATAAATCCACTATTGAAACTAGATCTTCCTAGAATTGTATTGATCTGATGGTATTTGCTCATCGCTCATTACCAGCACACAATTAGGTGGCAGAACCATGACACTCAAATCAGCTTATCCTTTTCTCACTCCTTCCTTTCTTTGTCTCTCCCTACTTTACGCAACTACTACGTGTACACCATATTGCTATTGTTCAATGCTGTCACTCTTCTTTCTTCTACAAGTATAATTAATTTGTATTCTCATTCTCAAGTTCATTTAAGGTCCCGTGCCTAACTGCAAGATTTATTACATTATATTCATACCAGGGAGTAAATGTGATCTGAAAGATTTTCATACTATACACAAAGAAGAAGACTGTCAGAATGATTTTTTAGGAGTTTTGGGGCTTTTTTATGCACAGTATTCCAAATCTCCATGGGATACATTACAACCTTGTAACACTACAGGAAAAGTGACACTGGCTTCCTTGCTGTTCCACAAATTAGACACTCCATTAGCTCCAGGCATTTTCTCTGGTTGTCTCCCATGTCTGGAATGCTCTTCCTCACCTCAGTTTACTGCTTCCCTGGCTTCCTTCAAGTCCCAACTAAAATTTCATCTTCTAGCTTTTCCTAATCTCTCTTAATTCTAGTGCCTTCCCTCTATCAATTATTTCCTATTTATCCTACATATAGATTGCTTATACATATTTGTTTGCTTGTCTCCCCCATTGGATTGTGAGTTCCTTGAGGGCAGGTGCTGTTTTTGGTCTCTTATTGAGTTTAGCACAGAGTCTGGCACATAGTAGGCACTTAATAAATGTTTACTGACTGACTGAAAAGTGCAATATTCTGTGTTAAAGATTTAAAGTTAGAAATTGCACTACACAACTCATCTCAGAATATGTTTATAATGTCTAATGTCATTAACCTGATCTCTGTCTTTACATTTGCCTAGCACTATATTTATATTTCTATGTGGACTTAAAATTATTTTTATTAGTTCATCAAAATATGAGGAAGACTAATATCAATTTCATAGGCAAAAAAAATCAATGCAGAAAATTGGTAGCAAGGGAGATTACTTGTATAGAATCGCACAGCAATTCCTTAAATGACAGCATTTAACATGTGTCAATATCAAAGTAGTATTTATGCCTCATAGAAGGTAAGGTAATTCTATTTTACTTAATAACTTCTAGAAAGGGTGATACAAGCAAATTAGGGGAGCATGGAATATTTTACCTGTTAAATCTATGGATAAAGGATGTAAAATACATAATTTCGATTACATTAAGTTTAAAAGTTTTTGCACAACCAAATCAATGCAACAGAGGGAAAACAAGAAACTGGGGGAAATTTTTTACAGCAAGTTCTCTGATAAAGGACTCATTTCTCAAATATGTAGAGAACTGAGTCAAATTTACAAGAATGTAAGTCATTCCCCAATTGATAAATGGTCAAAGGATATGAACAGGCAGTTTTCAGAAGAAGAAAAAAAGCTATCCATAGTCATATGAAAAAATGCCCTAAATAACTACCGATTAGAGAAATGCTAATTAAAACAATTATGAGGTAGCACCTCATACCTATCACACTGGCCAATATGACAGAAAAGGAAAACGACAAATGTTGGAGGGGGTTGTGTGAGAATTGGGACACTAATGCACTGTTGGTAGAGTGATCCAACCATTCTGGAGAGCAATTAGGAACTATGCCCAAAGAGCTAAAACTGTACATACCCTTTGACCCAGCAAAACTAGGTCTGTATCCCAAAGAGATCAAAGAAAAAGGAGAAGGACCTATATGTATAAAAATATTTATATCAGCTTTTTTAGTGGTATCAAAGAATGGGAAACTGAAAGGATGCCTATCAATTAGGGAATGGCTAAACAAGTTGTGGTGCATGATTGTGATGGAATACTATTTTGCTATAAGAAATGATAAGCAGGATGATTTCAGAAAAACCTAGAAAGACTTGTATGAACTGATGCAAAGTGAGGTGAGCAGAACCAGAACACTGTGCACAGTAATAGCAATATGATGATCTACTATGAATGACTTAACTATTCTCAATAATACAATGATCCAAGACAATTCCAAAGGACTTATGAAAAATACTATCCACCTCCAGAGAAAGAACTGATGGCATCTGAATGAAGATAGAAGCATACTTTAAAAAAAAAAAAAAACTTTCTTTTGCTTTTTTGGGTTTGTGTTTTCCTGTGTAACATAGCTAAATATGGAAATGTGTTTTGCATGACTGCATATGTATAATCCATATAAAATTACTTGCCTTCTCAAGGAGGAAGGAAAGAATTTGGAACTGAAAATTTTTAAAAATGAATGTTAAAAATTATTTTTACATGTAATTGAGAAAAATAATTTAAAAATAAAATTAATTAGCATGAGGGAAAAAAGAACATCTAGCTATGTTAACACTTCAGGATATAATTCCTAGGACTCACATAAATTTGTTTCTCCCTGCCAAATCCATCTATTCCATTCATGCGAAGAACCTTGAATAAAATGGACCACAGCCAACATTCTAATCATTTGAATCTGATGTATTTTTTAAAAGCCTGTATTTCTACCTCATATTAGTCAAACAGGGACAGCCACAATAGGTTCATATCCTGTAAATGATATACATACATATATATATATATATATATATTAGCTGTGTGATCCTAGACAAATCATCTGACTTCTCAGGGTTCCAGACAAACTTTCTAAGATTATAAACTGCAGACAAACTTTCTAAGATTATAAACTGCAGAGGAGGTGCTGACCTGTATTTTTGGAGGGAGCTTCTTCATACATGAGCTCCCTATATCAATGAAATCACAGGTCTAGTCCTTATCTCTTATTGGGCAAACTGGCTGACACTATCAATGACTACCATACTGTTTTAAAAAATAATACTAAAACAATGAAACAGACAAGTGTCAGGACAGTTTTGAAAATAACATGTTGAGTTGATTATATACTTGTTAAAAAGCAATCTATATGTAAGAGAGACTGGCATGGAAAGACCTAAGGCAAAGATACCAATTAGAAGGTTGCTGAAAATAGCTAGAGACAAGAGGTGATGAGGGCATAAAATAAGATGGTAGCTGTGTGAGTAAAAAAAAAAAAAAAGAGTCAGATGTGAGAGATATGGAGGTAGAACCTGCAAGATCTGGCAAATGATTAGCTATGCCAGGTGAAGGAGAGTGAGCAATGGATGACAATGCCAAGGCTGTTAGCCTGACTGACTGGAAGAATGGTACTGTCATTTACAGAAACAAAGAAATTTGGAAATTAAGTGGATCTAGGGAAGGAGTGGGGAACCTGTGGCCTCGAGGCTACACGCGGCCCTCTACATCCTCAAATGTGGCCCTCTGATTGAATCCAAACTTCACAGAACAAATCCCCTTAATAAAAGGATTTGTTCTGTAAAACTTGGGCTCAGTCAAAAGGCTGCGACCAAGGACCTAGAAGGCCACATGAGAGCTCAAGGCCACAGGTTCCCCATCCCTGGTCTAGGGGAAAGATATGAACTTCTATTTTGGACATGCTGAGGTGGAGATGTCTCTGGGACATACAGATCTGTAGGTCATCTGCATAGAAATGATAATTGCCACAGTTAGGGAGTATGATATGGATAATGATTCAAAGGAGACTGAGAAGGAATAGTCAAGACAGGTGGAAGAACCAAGAAAGTAGTGTCATGACCAGAGAGGAAAGAGTACTCAGGACACTTGTTAAATGTGACAGAGGTCAGGCAGGCTGAGGACAGAAAGGTTTATCAGATTTGGTCATTAAAAGATCATTGGTAGTTTTGGAGAGAGTAGTTTCAACTGAGTGATTCGATCAGAAGCCAGACCACAAAGGATTTTGAAATGAGTGAGAAGAAGAAAAATAGAGGTAAAGTGTGTTGACAACTTTATCTAAGAATTTGGCTGAGAAATGAATAAAACAGAAGGAATGATATGGGGCTAGAAAAGTTTTGTTTTTTTTTTAAACAGATAAGGAGACCTGGCCATGTTTGAAGGCATTAAGAGAAAGAACTGGTAGATAAGGAGAAGTTGAAGATTAGAGAGGTAGATGACCGAAGGAGCAAAAGAAAACAGGAGGGAATGGGATTAAGGGCAAAATATAGAAAATCTGGTCTTGGCAGGGAGAAAGGCCATCATTATCATAGGAAAAGGGAAAAGGAGAGTGGGAGATGATTTCAAGAGATTTTGAGATAAAGAGAAGGGGAAAAGAAAAGACTGACAAAATTTTAGGATATTAGTTTTAGAAGGATATGTTTCATCAAATTCTAGACTGAAAAAATGCTTTTAGTTAAATACTCTATCTCCCTATAATCACGTAATTCTTTCCACAAAAATGTGCTTTGCCTAATTCATTCAATGCTCAAATGGGGGAAAAAAAAATACCAGATGATTACTGAAGAACAACAATTCGAGCTTAGGTCATTTGATTTCAGTAAAATTATTGTAAAGCAAAATGTATTTCCAAAGAAAAAATATAGTATTTATTAAAATTGGAAAATAATCCATAGATTCTGCCTTATAATTAAAATAATAAAATCAATTTGTAACAACCATTTGTGATAACATTTTTCTTCTAATGCTGTGTGTTGGGAGATAAAGATTCAAAAATATCTCAAAACTACCTGTGTGTGCAACCAGTGTTCAGCTGGTTGGTTGGTAAATGAGTGACTGTGTGCCATGTCTTGTTTTCTCAAACTTATTATTAAGTCATCAAAAAGGGAGACACAAGCAAAAGGCAAAAAATGGAAAATGGAAATAAATCTGACCCTATACAAAACCCCTACTTACTAAAATGAATTTTCTTTCACTTTTGCTATTAACCAAATATAATATTCTTAAATCCAAATAGGAAACTATAAAGGTAGTGGCTTAATATTTTTTAGTTTGAAGAAACAAACAAAAAAAGTTTTATGTAAAATTCAATTCCAATAAGGAAAGAACATGCAAAAGACTACCTACAAAGTATATACAGTATGTAAGGTAATCTCAGAGAGAAGGTATTAAAGTGGTTTAGGGGAGGGGAGGCAGGGAGGGAAGAGCTGGACAGAGAAAGGACTCCTCCATAAGGTGGGATTTGAACAGTCTTGAAGGAAACCAGGAGATGGAAGCAAGGAGCAAAAAGCATTCCGTGCATGAGGGACAGTCAGTAAAAAGGAGTCAGGAGATGATTACGCAAGGAACAATAAGAAGGCCCAAATTGCTGCTGGATAGTAGAGGATGTGGAGCAGAGAAAAGACTAGAAAGGTAGGAAGGGAGCAGGTTGTAAAAAGCTGTAAAAGTCAGAGAATTTTTTATTTGTTCCTGGAGGGTAATAAGAAGCCACTACAATTGATTGAGCAGAGGAGAGACACAGTCAGACTGGCCCTTTAGGAAGCTGACTGGAGGATGAAATGGGGAGTGAATGGAGGCAGAGAGACTAGGCAGTAGGCTGCAGTACTCCAGGTAAGGTGATTAGAGCCTAGACTAGAGTGGTGGGACACATACATACAGCAGATGTGATCAAGGTAAAGATGACCAGCTATTTGGGACAAGCAATAGTGAGGGCTAAGAATAAAAGTGAAGTTTTAAGCCCAGGCTGCTGAGAGTAGGGTGATGCCCTTGAAAGTAACAGTGAAATTATGATGGGGAAGATTTCAGGGAAAAGATAACGATTTCTGATTTGGACAAGTCAAGTCTGAGATGCCTATATGACACTCAGTTAGAGATGTCCAGCTAATATGAGACTGGAGTTCAGAAGAGAAATCAAGGTTGGATATACAGAACTGGACATGATCTGGATAGAGATAATAACTGAACCCATAGGAGCTGATAAGACACCAAGTGAAACAGTATTGAGGAAAAAGAGAAGAGGAGGCAGGACAAAGCTCTGGGGGACATCCAGGGTTAATGGGTATAACTAAGAAATAAAAGATACTGAGAAGTAGTAATCACACAGGAGAGAGCAATGGCAGGAAAACCTAGAGAAAAGAAAGTATATAGAAGAGGGTAACTGACAAAATCAAAGGTTGCAGAGGAGTCAAGATGGGTAAGAACTGAAAAAAGGTCATTAAATTTGGCAATTAAAAGATCGCTGCTAACTTTGGAGAGAGCAGTTTCAGTTGTATAATTCTAGATTCCCCTAACAAAGACTATTTGAAAAATTAAAGATCTAAATAATAATAGTATCAGAGGTATCATAAGCAACACACAACTTTAAACTGTAATCAATTTCGGTAAGCATTTGTAATAGTGAGAAATCAAAGAATGACAAAATTTCAGATTTGGAAAGTACCTCAGTGACCATTTAGTGAACTGACTGACACCTGAATAAGAATGGTCACACTACTACAAACCAAAAATGGTCATCTAGCCTCTGCTCGATAGCTTCCAGTGAAAGGGAACCAACTACTTCCAAAATTAGGCCATTCCACTTTTGAATGGCTCTAAATGTTAGGAACTTTTTTCTTGACATCCAGCCTACACTTGGCTCTTTGTAATCTTCATCCACGTATACTGTTCTGCCTTCAGACAGAATTCTTTGACAAAAGAGAACTAATTCAATCCATTTTCCAAACGGCAGCCCAAATGCCCCCCTGAGTTCTCTTTTCTCTTAGCTAAACATCTCCAGTTACTTCAAGTGATTTTCATATGGTATGGCCTTGAAGCCCTTCGATATTCTAGCTGCCCTCTTTAAGATGCTCTTAAGCTTCTTAATGTCCTTCTTAAATTCTCCTGCCCAGAACTTAACACAATATTACAGATATCATCTGACCAGGGAAAATAACAGTGACTTTTTGGATATCATATCACACTCAGGACTCAAATTTAACTTGTTATCCACTAAAACCCTTTTAAACATCTATCTAATTATGTCTCTCCCAACTTTACTTTGGATTAAAAAACAGACTTTATAAGTATAAGAATTTACATCCCTGTCTATTAAATCTTAATAGATTTGGACCAACATTCTAGTCTGTGCAGTTACTTTTGGACCCTAATTCAGTAGTCTAGTGTTTTAGCTATCCTACCTTTGTGTCACCTGCAAATAAGACTAGCATGCCATCTATGTCTTTATCCAAGTCACTGATAAATATGAGCAAGGGGCTAAGCACAGATCTCTGGACCCTGCCACTGGAGACTACAAGCATAGTTAATATTTGACCCTTAATGAATGCAACAAGTTCAACAAATTCTGAATGAATCCCTGTAACTGTACTATCTAGCTCACATTTTGCCACCTTTTGTACAAAGGAGTGAGAAGTTTCATAAAATATCTAGGTAAAATCTGGGCAAAACTACAGCATTATCCTGATCTATTAATTTAATAACCTTATCAATTAAAAAAAAGAACATTAGTTTAGCATGACCTGTTTTTGATGAAGCCATGTTGGCTGACTCTTTATGATCACTATTTCTTTTACTAAAGGGTCACTAATCATCTCTTTAGTAATACATTCTAAAATTAAAGGAAAGCTCATTGGCTGGCTTACAGCATGCAGGTTCTATTCTTTTCCCTTTTCTGAAAACTGGGCAACATTTGACCTTGGATTTTCCATAATCACAAATACCATATGTACAGTTCTGTCATACCAAAAAGATGTAGTTCTTCTGGGCCAGGCAATCTGAAATCACTAAGGACAGTTACTTACCATCTCTTCATTTATGCTGGGTATCAGCTTCTTAGTTAGCTATGTTTGTTCTTTCCATTCTAATCCAAAGGTCATTCTTCTTAGGCAACTGCCTAAAATTAAGAACTAAGCAGCTTTTCCTTTCCTCTGTTGTTAGTTATCAGTCTATCCAGCTGAAGCAGGGCTCCTAACCTCTCTGGGATCCTCTTTCTCCCAATAGTTAAAACAAACAAACAAACAAAAAAAAAAACAAAAAACCCAAACGCTTCTTGTTGTTCTTTGCTTTCCTTGCCAATACTAGCCTATTCTCTGTGTTAGTAGCCTACAATTGATATTTACAGTAATATGCCACATTTCTGTATTAACCTGTTATTCTTCTGTCATCTGTACTTATCTTTTACAAATCTAAAGGTGATGTAAAAACAAAAGATAACAATTTTTAAAAATCTAAGTGGATTATTGAGTTTTTGTGTACTGTTTTCTTCAGACAAATCTCATCTTTTTCATAATCAGAATCCCCTTGTGTCTTCAAAAATTTCATTCCAGAGAGTTTCCCATCCTTCCTGGGCCAAATTCCCCTGGAGGATTTTAGTCTACGGAATCCTATCTCTCTTTCCTTGGAATTCTCTGATATCTGATCTCCCCAAATCTGGAATTCATTTAAGACTATACCTGGCTTTCCTCTTCTTTTCTTTTTTCTTCTTTTTTTTTTTTTGGTAAGGCAATTGGGGTTAAGTGACTTGCTCAGAGTCACACAGCTAGTAAGTGTCAAGTGTCTGATCTGAGGTCACATTTGAACTCAAGTCCTCCTGACGCCAGGCCTGGTGCTCTATTCACTGTGCCACCTAGCTGCCCTTTCCTCTTCTTTTCCATCACAAACTCAAAGAGAAATTGGCCTCTGCTCCCCAAAGTTCTCACTTCAGCAACCATTTCTTCTCTGTTAGTGATAATAATGATAATAGCAGTAATAATATTTTTTAGCAAACAGTTACATAGCACTTTAAAGTTTTACAAAGCATTTTATATATGTTTTCTCATTTTACCCTCATAACAACTCTGCCAATTAGGTGCTATTATTATTATCTCCATTTTGTAGCTGAGTAAATGGAGACAGAGAGGTTAAGTGATTTGCCCAAGATTACACAGCTAAGTGTCTAAGGGGGATTCAAATTCTGGTCTTCTTGATTTCAAGTATGCCTGGAATTCTCTTTGCATCCCCTAATTTTGCCTTTTGAAATTTTCCTATCCTTCAAGGCCCTACTCAAATGTTCCTTCTTCCAGGAAGCCTCCCATGATTGCCCCACCTAGAAACTTTTCTTTCCTCAAACCACTCATAACACTTGTAACCTCTCTATGATAATATATTATTATGAACTATAGTTGTCATATATTCCTATTTGGGTGTCATATTCACTAGCATAGAACCTTGCACAAAGTGCTTAATAAATGTTTTTTAATTGAATTGAATTCCTCCCTACCAACTATAAGCTCCATAAAGGAAGGGACAATATATATGTGTGTATATATATATATATATATGTGTGTGTGTGTGTGTGTATATATATATATATACGCACATATTTTTTTCTGCACGCAGCAGGAATTTAATAGGTTATTGATGAATGAATTAGTGAATGTTGGAGGCTCAGTAAATCCTTGTTAAATTGAACAATTCACAAAAGGCATTCAAATGTTTGTCACGATTTACATAAAAATGTACACAGTGACTATGTAACCTCCATAAAATTTGTCTATTTCTAGAATTCATGATACATCAGAACTAGAAAATATTACCTAGTCCAACACTCTAATTTTTAAAATAAGCAATCATAATATGCTATCAAAAATATATAGATTTGTTATGTGGAAGAATATAGGATGATTATAATGCTAAGAATAATAGCATTTATTTAGTGTCTACTATGTGCCAACACTATACTAAGCGCTTTATAAATATTATTTCGTTTGATCTTCACAACACTTCGAAATAGGTGTTGTTATTGGTGCCATTTTACAGAGGAAAGAGGCAGAGAGGTTAAGTGACCTGCCCAAGCAAGTCACTCACACAGCTAGTAAGTATCTGAAACAGCATTTAATTTCAGTTCTTCCCAACTCGAGATCGAGCACTTGATCTACTGCACCACCTACTTCATGTATTTATGTTGTTTGTTGTTCATTCGTTTTTCAGTCATGTATGATTCTTTGTAACCCCATTTTGGGCTTTATGGGCAAAGATACTGAAATAGTTTGCCATTTCCTACTCCAGAACACTCTACAGATGAGGACACTGAGGCAAACATGGTTAATGGATTTGCCCAGGGTCACACATCTAGGAAATGTCTAAGATTTGAACTCATGAAGATGAGTCTTCCTGCCTCCAGGTGCAGCACTTTATCTGCTGTGCCACCTAGCTGCCCACTGTATTTATAAGACATATATTCTGATAATCTGCCTTTACATGGTAAAAAGTAACATAGAAAATAAGTAAGTTAAGGAGTTAAGACAAATGTGGAAACTGAGACTTAATGGTAAAATCATTTATCTTAGCAAATGAAGATAGCTGAAACAAATGCTAAAGCAATTTATGTAAAACTAATTGAACTTTTTATGAGACTGGACATATATTTTGTTGATAACTCAAAAGAAATATTTCTAGATAAACAGCTTTAATAGACTACTTACTATCCCCTAATAGATGATAATGTATTTTATCTGATTGGGCCTGCACTAGGTCAGATTCTAATTCTCAATAGTTACCATTATTTCAATGGTCTAGTAAGTCAGTGACTAATATGGCAATTCTTTCTTAAATCTTTCTTAATGTTAGATGTAAATGAGCACAAACTGGTCTTACTTATTAGTAAATGGTAAAAAGGAGGCTAATTATGTGCAGTTGGTTTTTCATGTCTCAGACAACATTCGCCTTTAGTTTATTCTTATTTTTTAAAAAATGCTCCTATAAAATGTGTTTTAAACACCACACCACTAGCTTAAATGTCAATGGGAGTTAAATGCATAAATGTGAATGTAAATTAGTTCTATCAAACTTTTTTCCATCCATGGCCAAAGGAAGAAAGAAACAATAAAGCTAAAAGAATAATTCACAGTGACAAAAATGTTTTGCGGGTGTAGGTTTTTTTAAAGTTTTAATTTTCCACACTAACAAGGTATTTAAGGTGCTAAGCACTTGTAACACCCAGATTTTTTTTCCTCTCCCTTTTTCCTTTTATATCCCACTCTCTAGTGAACCACTAAAGTAGTGAATGGCCAGAAGACTACACAAATCAAATGATGAAGAATTGGGATAACATGACCTATGGATATAATTTCTCTCCACTCTGTTTACAATGGCAAGGATTCTTCTAAGAAAAATAACTGGAATCATTAGGACTAAATGAAAACTATATATACACTGTGGCTAAAATTGTGCTAGTACGAGTTTGAGTGTCTAGATACACAGTGAGTCAACACTTTCTAGTTGATTTTTCATTAATGTTGTTTTCCTTATGAGACACCTACAGTTTTCCTGTTCCTTATTTATTCTTCCTACCTCCTTCTATATATATTCCCTTACACAGTCTGCTTGCAAGAAAAAAAATGCATCCAAATATTCTTAGAAGAAAACTTTAATTAGAGTTTTTAAAAGTACTATTAACTATGCAATTTACTTTCTGCTGTGAAAATATTTGACTGGAAAGAACATTTACTTAGATAATATGCTTAATAAAATTCCCCAATTTCTATTTTAAAATACTATTTACATTTAAATAAGACATTTCTTATTCACACAAGAACATGCTGTAGGAAAACAACTTCATAAGTGACACTGATTTATTTCAGGGAGACTTACCAATAAGTCACTGATGATTTTATGGTAAGATCACTTAGGAATATTAGGTAGATAATAAGTGATAGCATGTGCTAATATAAGCAAATTTTAAAATGGTGGGGGGTTGGGGGGGAAGTACAATGAAAGAGCACTGGTTGTACAGTCAGGTAGCCAGCCCAAATCCTAAGTCTCAGTTTCTTTACCTGTAAAGTACTTGACTGCCTGAGTTCCCTCTTAGCTCTAATCAGAGGTTCTCAATCTGTAGTCCACAGACTAGTCTATGAATAGATTTCAGGGGAGTATGTGAATTTTAAAATATATTTTGATAACTGTATTTCAACATAATTGATTTCTTCTGAAATCCTACATTTTTTGCATATAAAAACAAGATTCTGAGAAGAGGTGGTCCATTTGTTTCACCAGACCCCATCCAAAGAGGACCATGACACACAAATCATTGCTCTAAATCTATAACCCTATGGAAAAATCATTTCCCAGCCATCTCCAGGCCATGCTGCCTACACTCACCTCCCCACTCACTACCAGAACCTTGGATACTCTACCCTTTGGGATACTGAGCTGTAATAAGTAAGCTTTTGTCTGGTCTTGCCCAGAACCGGGCTCCATGCCTTTTAGTGACTACCCCATCCCTGCACTTTGCTGTTTTCTATCAACAGAATGGAAGCTACTTGAGTTCAGGTATTGTCTTGCTTGCTTGTTACTTAAGCACAGTGCCTGGCACATAGTAAATCCTTAACAAATGCTCTATCTATCTAGAATAGATGCCAACGGGACACAGACTACACTGAAATTTCTTCGGATCATAGGTTCAGGTTAACAATTACAACATTTCTGAGAACTTTGGTTGGAACAGAGTATGCTTTTCCCTGTTCAGAAGATTTTTTGTAACAATGGATTAGTGCTTATAAGAGCTTTACTGTACAGATGTTACCAAAAAACTTTTTAACACACATGTAATGGGAGATGTTTCTCACCCTTTAAAGGTGTCTTAATCCTTTGTAACATTCTGAAGGTTCACAATCACCTTCTGGAATGCAGTAAGTTGAAAGTATCTGGTAATACTATAATTAGGTGACAAACCTATTAACTCTTCAAAGTATGTTCTAGTCCATGACTAGATATATCTGCTTTAAATCTAGGAGCCAGTCCAAAAATTTAGATGCTAGAAAAAGTAGCAACTTTCAAGGAAAGAAAAAAAACATAAGGGCAATACCTACTTCATGGGCTTTTTCAATTCAATGCAACAAGTATTGAAGTGACTACTATATGCCAGATACTGTAATAGGAAATAAAAATGAGAGTCTCTACCCTCAAAGAGTTTACATTTACTATTCTAAAGACAAATACTAAAGTGCTAAATAAAGGAGTTATCATTATCAAGTGACATAGCATGTTAATAACAGAAATCTTAGAATAGGAAGTGAATTTAGCAGTTACATATTACAACTCCTGCCAGAAGTATGATCTGTCTTTAACATCCATCAGAAGTGGTCCCCTGACTTCCATTTGAAGACCATAAAGCACTATATAAATACCTCACTGAGTATTACTATTACTGTTCCCACATAGTTCTCAACTTCAGCTCAAGGTCCAAATTAGTGTCTACAAGGAAGATCTGTAAAGATGCTCTGGAAGGGCTTCAGGAGGGTGCTGGACACATCTGTTGATCTCACCTCCTGGGACCCACAGGAAGCAAACAGAAATCCCCCATCTGACAAATGGGCTGGTCTTTGAGCTCCCAGATTCCTCCCTTCTCAGCTGCAGACTATAAGGCAGGCCTTTCCCTTTTTAAGCCTCAGTTTTGACACCAGTAAAATGAGGAGAGTACCCATTTCACAGGGTCATTGTAAGAAAAATGCTTTGTAAGCTGTGACATCTATATAAATATAAGCTACTTTTGAAACAGGCATGAATATGAGTAGGGAAAACAAAACAACAAATCACACGTCTATAGTTACAGTTAAGACTGACTGGAGAACATTAAATGACCTGATGAAACTGTGAATTGTTTCTCCCATTAGAACATGAGCTCTTTAGGGCATGGCCCAGGTTTCTGCCTTTCTTGGTACTTCAGGCTCAGTGCAGTACCTGACACAAAGTAATTTTAATAATTCTTGTTGACTATTTGGCTTAAGGAGGGAATAACATACATAATGGGGTATGGAAATCTATCTTACCCTACAGGAAAATAGGGGGGAAGGGGATAAGAGAGGGGGGATGATAAAGGAAAGGGCAGATGGGGGGAAGGGATAATCAGAAGCAAACACTTCTGAGGAGGGACAGGGTCAAAAGAGAGAATAGAATAAGTGGGGGGTAGGATGGGATGAAGGGAAATATACTTAGTTTTTCACAACATGATTACTATGGAAGAGTTTTGCGTGACTACACACCTATAACCTGTACTGAGATGCTTGCCTTTTTAATGAGGGTGGGTGGGGAGAGAGGAAGGGAGAAAATTTGTAACCCAAAGTTTCAAAAACACATGTTAAAAAATAAAAATAAATTTAAAAAAATAAGTCTTGTTGACTGACTTGCTAGGCACCATGGCAATCAGAAGACCAAGATTTGTCAAATCCAATTCTAATGTCATGCTTTGAAGTCACGAATTTAGTCCCCTACTTTCCTCAAAACGAACTTAGAAGAGACTTTCAACATTCTTTCACTACATAAATCATTCTCCAATTCAACTTACTTCACTTTCTAAAAGGTTTCAAGTACCCTTAAAAAAGATACAAAAAGCTGAGGTAAAAACATGTTTTAGTTCCTAAAAAGTATTTACAGCTCAATCAAAACCATCCCCAAATTGGAGAAACAGTGAAAAGGTTCACCTCAAGTACAGAGTTGCAAGAAGATACCGTAATTAAACATTCCTGACTGAAGTTTTATAGCAGGCTTGCAATCTTGACACATATTAGAACTATATTCCTACTTTGGAGAAAGGCTGTCATGGGCAAGCAGCAAATAACTGAAAAAATTAAAAGCATATCTTTTTTATACTACAAACAAAATGTAAAGTAATAAGCATTTCAAAAGCAAGATCAGGAAACCTGGATGACACACTCATGTGGCAAAAGACAGATTATTGTAATTGCTAGTAACACTATAAAAAAACCTACTACCTACTGTGGAAAGAAGTTGTTTGGAGATGAGAGAGAACAAATCATCAATTCACTCAAATTATTAGCAAGAAAAAATACTGTAATCCTTCTTATTGTTGAAGCGTTCAATTTATGACTTAATGCATTCCTCTTTAATGGCACTGGGACAACAAAATTTTCCATTGGAGAGTAGCAAAACATATCCTAAAATACACAGATACTGTGTATTCTGCAGAAAACTTTCTAATTATTCTTGTCATGTTTTAGTTAAGAAACAAGTAAGGAGGCTGCTTTGCTCCAATGCATATTTTGATTTTTTATCCCCTTGGTTTGCATTTGCTTCAGCACTTGTTCACAAACTGGCCACCAACTAAAGAAAAAAATAAAGACACAAACACATGGTGCAACCTCCTCAATTTGAAATACATCACTAACTGTAACTGGCAGAGGTTCTCTCCCAAACGGACAGATAAATAACAATAGCTGCTGGGGAAAAAATTAAAAAGGAACAGTCTACTAATGCCGGGTTATATGTTGAGAGGAAGGAGAGGGATGATGCAGTGTTGACTAGTTGAGCCTGGACTTAGAAGGGCCTGAGGTCAAATCTATCCTCAGACTTACTAGCTACCCTGAGCAAGTCACTTGACTGCTGTTTCCCTCAGTTTCCTCATCTATAAAATGAGGATAATAATAACACTTACCTCCCAGGGTTGTAAGGATCAAATGAGATAATTATAAAGCACCTGATACAGTGCCTGACCATGCTAAGTACTGTATAAATGTAATATTACTGTTATTACTATGTTATTATTACTATAGTATCCTACTAAGGGGGGGGGGTAGAGAAGTTGTTTTCATACTATCTAGAACTAAAGAAACAGAAGTAAAAAGTATGAGTATAAATATGTAATAGCAAAAGGTACCAAAAATAGAGATAATGGTAGTCATGAAAAATGAACAGTTTACGTCTGTACTTTTTTGTCAGAGATATAACAAAATTGGAGTATTAACATATTAAAAATTTTACTAGAAAAATTGAACAGTTAAACAATAAGTCTGTCTCCCCTAGAGTTTCCAATAATAGCTTTCTCTAGGGTCCTGGGAGCCTAAGTCGAGGTTTGAATATGGAATCACAACATGAAACTACAATTTGAAATTGTATGGTTTTAGATTTTAAAACACAGAGAGAGAGAGAGAGAGAGAGAGAGAGAGAGAGAGAGAGAAGGTCATGTTTTTCATGAAAACTTGGTCCAATAACCTTTTTTTTCTTTAAACTGGGTGCTAAGATTTACATTGTAAATGATTGGTCTGTAGGACAAATGATGACAATTCTTTATCAATGATTAGACAGTTTGAAAATATGTGAAAAGTAAAGCTATATCAAGTGAAGTGGCAATTTTTTTTGCTAAGGAGAAACAAAAAGAAATGGGGGTGATGGCCAGGGAAACAACAGGAAAAGGGGAGTTTCTAAGCCCTCAAATGTCACATAGATTCTCTTCAGTATCTAGTTTTTACTTTTTCATTCCCATATTTTTTCAAAAACAGTAGTTTTAACATTGCTATTGCCAGATCTCAAACAGTTTAAAGCTTGCCTCTTCATTTTTCTGTATTAATAATTCCACAGGTTATCAATAGTATCTCCATTACTATTTCCTGACAGCTCACTGGCTTTAATGTTGAAAATCATTAAAGGAAAAATTCATCATCTTAAGATGGAATATTATATATTGTGACCCAAAAAGGATTTTTAGAATATTTGATACTCTCATATCTGATTGATTTATCTAATATCTAATAACTTGATAGATTTATTAAAAATTTTAAAATATAAACACCTCTTAGCTACATTGCAGAACTGTTAATAGGGATAAACCACATATAACATTTTGTGGTTGTTGAGTCATTTCAGTTGTGTCTGACCTTTCTGGGGTTTTCTTGGCAAAGATACTGGAGTAGTTTGACATTTCCTTCTCCAGTTCATTTTACAGATGAGGAAACTGAGGCAAACAAAGTTAAGGGACTTGCCCAGGGTGACACGGGTAGTAAGTGTCTGAGAGCGGATTTGAACTCTGGAAGATAAGTCTTGCTGACTCCTGGCCCAGCACTCTATCCACTGCACCAAACTAGGGCATGAAATTGTTTCAAGAATTTGCCAAGCAAACTAACTAGAAAAAAAACAAACCCCAAAACAGCATTTTACACTTACAAAACAATAACCAAATATTATATTAGTAGTCTTTTAAAGTTCTTGCTTTCTTAAAGACCAACAGAAAAATTACTTTACCTCTTCTACATACAAATTAAGCCAAGATGAGAAAATTGCTAAAAGATGGCTTTAAACAAAGTGGTCCAGTGGAAAGAATGCTCCATTTGGAATAAGAGGACCTGGGTTCAAATCCTTCCTCCTTGGGCCATTTATCTGTGTGACCTTAGGCAAATTAAAAGGGAAAAAGGAAATATGCATTTATTAAGTGTCTATGTATCAGGCACTGAGCCAAGCACTTTACAAATATTATTTCATTTGATCCCTACAATGACCTTGTTGCATTATCCTCATTTTACAGTTGAGGAAACTGAGGCAGAGATTAAGTGACTTGCCCAGGGTCAAACAGCTAGTTAGTATCTGAGGCCAAACGTGAACTCAGGTTTTCCAACACTCTATCCACTGTGCCTCCTAGCTGCCTCAGTGTCTTTATATGCAAAATTAAAGGGTAGGGTTCTATGATCCTGTGATCTCATGATATGGTCTACATATCTGAAAGCATAAAGTAGAATACTGAATAATACACTAAGAGAAATATTCCTAAGTTCTTCCTTTATATTGGAACTAAACTCCATGTCCCTAAAACTTCTACCCATTGGGCTTACTGCTACTGGTTTTAATATGTAATTATTCAATTCTTATTGAGGCAATAATGTTCCTTTGTAGTTCTTATAGAAGGTATTTCTTTATAGCCTTAGAATGTAACCTGTGTTTAGACAAGGAAGGAACCTTAGAGTTTATCTAACCCAATCACCTAATATTCAGATGGGGAAACCAAGGCATACTCCTAAGATCCCATTGCTATTAAGCAGCACAGCTGGGGCTAGGCCATCACCAGCTGTTTTGACATGTCTTGCCACTGGACTCCGATGACTCTGGAGGATGGAGTAAAAGGTTGATGACTTTCAGCAGCTCTGTCTCACTTAAATCCAATTCACTCTAAGTCCCAATATCACCCTTGTGATGTCACTGGTCCAGAACAAAGGATGAACAACAACAGCTGGGACTCAAACACAGGTTTGGAGATGCTCAGCCCAATCAATGCTCTTTCCCTACACTACTTTCCTCCTCAAAAAATATGATTCTTTTGAGAGTGAACAAATGGCCAGGTTGATGAAGTTTTTGTTCGTGTGTTTTGGTGTAAATATAATTTGGAAATCTCGTGGATGTGAAATCTATGTGGAAGATAGATCAATTATTCATCAGAGAAACATAGCAAAATGAATGACAGTCTGTGCTGGAGCATTACCTCAGTGTGGCTAGAGAGAGCTCTGGCAGAGCCTGGGGGTTGTTTAGATGTTGTCTATACGACCATTATCTTCAGGGTCTAAATTTACAAAATGCTTTATGAAGTGCCTATTGTGTGCAGGGCATACATCTAGGCTCTGAGAAACAAAATTTAGTCTACCAAGGAATATGATAGATGCACAAATAATTGTAATACAAAATAATGAATGATAAATGAATTAGAATGGTATAAAAATAAAATGCTATGTAAAAAAATCATTTAGGCAACTAGGGGATGAGAATGAGATAAAGACAGGTAAACCATTTATTAAGCTTACTATGTACCAGCAACTGTGCCAAGCTCTAAGGATACAAATATAAGCAAGCAAGACAATCCCTACTGCCATCAGCTTATATTATAATGGGAGAAGAAAACAATGAAAGAGGAACTGGAAGGAAGAGGTGGAATGTTAATGCAGCAGGTTAAAAGCATTCTGGAGAGAGTCCAGGTGTTAGAGAGATGAAGCCTAGGACTGGGGTCTTTCCTAAAATTGTGGTTCTATAAGAGGGAAGGCTTTATGGAGAAAATACTGAAAAGGATTTTAACTCAACCATACTTCCGTAAGGGAGGAATGAATGATGAGTCCAGCCCTTATAAGCATGTACAGAATGCCTGGACTGATGCAATCCCCATGTGGACTGTGGGAATATTCTTAGACGTTCTGTAACTAGTTCTAGTCTGCTAGCCAAGTGATGAAGAGAAGCTTTTTTGTTTGGCTGTATGGGGGCGGGGGGGTACATGTGAAAGGCACTAGATGAACAGAACTTCACCCTCCTCTTGGGGTGACTCCTTCCTGACTGACAGCATTTTGGTCAGAGAAGAGAGACAACGTAAGGGTAAAGGCCTTGCGTTCTCTCTCCATCCAAGACTGGCATATTGCTTCTCAACATGGGCCTTGGATCTTTGCCTTGGTATTTGTTCTTTCAATTTTAGATAAAAGTTTGGAGGCTACAACTTGTGGGCTTCAAAAGGTGACGAGAGTGAGATACCAGGAGGTCTGGGAGTAGAGTCCATGACAGTGTTTGCAGATTGAGGCCAGTCCATCAGTAGGTGAGAATGGATTCATCCAGCAAGAATGTCACATTTGGACATGAACTTGGTAAGACTAATGTTATATAGAAAGTGCATTAAGTCTGAACCCACTATCTCTGCAGAGATTGAGGAAGGAGGCTAGGAGAGTGTGCCCCCAAGGTGTTAGGAAAGGGGATGTTTGTACTTCTGTTCTTGCTATATTGGTGAAGTAAATGTCCCTTTTAATTAAAAGCTAATTGATGCTAACTGGTTAAATATAAGTGGAGAACTAAGAGTTAATGGGGGGGGGCATACAGAAAACTGGGCTTGAGCCAAGACTATTAGAGAAAAACACTCAACCCCTGAGGTGTACCCCTAGAAACTTGAGGGAATGACGTAGCCTGCCCTTCTCTGGAAGATTAAGGCTAGAGTACTCAACAAACTTAGAATTGTGCTTTTTTTCCCTTGACCCAGACCCTGTGCTTTCATTTTGGGGAAAGCAAACACCCTCTACTGACACAATATTGAAACTTTTGTGAAACTTAAAAGTCATAAAGAGTTGCCTGGAATACTGAGAGGTTAAGTGACTTGCAGGAAACTTAAATCCCTATATTAAAGAATCTTAATAATCCACTACTTGGTATCCTCCCCACCTGCACATTAGCCTACTTGAAACAGACCTGCTACCTGTTAGGTGGTTATCAAACAGGGCTGTAAATTAAAGTTCTGTGCCAAGAACAAAGTTCCTTAAGGGTGTTTCCCTTCCCTGACCTTTACTCTTCACTTTTCTGGAGATAATCTCTACATTGCCATTTTGACACCTCTTCTTTTCCTTTCCTCCAGTTGGCCCTTCTCACCATTAACAAGAGCAAAAAGACCTGAATATTCTCAATACAACCTTAGGTTCTATTCTTTGGGCACATCATCTTCCATGAGTAGTCCCTTCTTTTCTTTGTGTCTCACCTCCACCCTCTCCTCATCTGTTGGCTCCTTCTTTACTGTGTACCAACATATCCAGCTCTCCCTCATCATTAAAAAACCTTCAGTTTAACACTCCCATTCTCCTAAAAACATCTCACATCTCGTTTGCACTCATTGCCTCTATTTACTCACCTCCCATCCACTTCTCAGTCTATTGTAGTCTGGCTTCTGTCTCTATCACTCAAAGGAAACTATTCTCTCCACATTTCTCAATGGTCTGAACTGCTAAGTTCAATGACTTTTTCTCAGTCCTCATTCTACTTACCTTCCCTGCAACCTCTGACACTATCAACTACCCATCTTCTCCTAGACACACTGCCTTCAGCTTCTTCTATCTATTGGATTGCTTCTGTTTCCTTCGACAGATCATCATCTTCATCCTAGTTACCAAAAGTGGGCATTCCCCAAAGCTCTGTTCTGGGATTTTACACTCTTTGGTGGTCTTATCTGCTCCCACAGGTTGCGCTATCCCTATCAAGACAACTCACAAATTTTTGTGTCCAGCCTTAATCTCACTCACTTCTGAACTTTAGACTCACATTACCAACTGCTTAGAGGACTTAATTCAGATAGCTATTTCAAATCTATCATGTCCAAAATGGAACTCAATTTTCTCCAAAACTCTATACTTCTTCCTAACTTCCCTACTGAGAGCACCACCACTTTGTATTTATTTGCCTGTACAAATATCTGTCTGTCCTAGCCAAAAAGCTTTTAGTGAGCATTTATAATGCCATGTGGCACTGTGCCAAACATTGGGGATATACAAAAAAGCCAAAAACATGGTCCCTGCCCTCATAGAGCTCATATTCGAAGGGGAAAGAAGCTTGCAAAAAATTGCATTTTAAAGATAGATAAATATGAATATATATATATATATGCATGTGTGTGTATATGTACACACACACACACATATATAGTATAAATAGAAAGTAAATCTCATAGGAAAGGGAGTAGAGAGGAGTAGGTCAGGGCAGAAGATGATTTGCACTGAGCTTTGAAAAAAATCAGAAAAAAAGGAAAAAAAAGAAAAAGAAAAAAAAAATCAGAGAAGCCAGGAGGAGTACATGAGGAGGGAGAGAATTCCACATGTGGGGAACAATGAAAAGGCAGAATTTGGGGGAAGTAGTATTATGAGAGGAATAGCAAGAAGGCCAAGGTGGCTAAATTGCAGGGTATGTAGAGGGGAGTAAAGTATAAGATGGGAAAGATAGGATGGTTGTAAAGGTCTCTAAAAACCAAACAAAGGACTTTATAGGAAGTAACAGGCAGCTACAGTTTACTGTAACAGACTAACATGGTCAGACCTGCACTTTTAGGAAAATCACTTCGGCAGCTTAGTGCAGGATGGATTTGGGTAGTGAGAGACTTGAGGCAGGGAGACCAATAAGAAAAGAAGGCTATTTGTGACAGTTCAGACAAAAGGAGATAAGACCACCACTACTAGTAGTGTGGTGACTGTGTGAGCAGAGACAAGGGGATGATTAAAAGAAATGTTCTGATAAGATCTGGCAACATTTGGGAAGAGTGCAAGTGAAGAATCAAGGACAGCACCAAGGTTGTGAGCCTGCATGACTGGGAGGATGGTGGTATCCTTACAGTAACAGAAGAATTTGGAAGGGGGGGGGTTGGGGGAGAAAACAATGAGTTCTGTTTTAGAACACTGTATTTGAGATATCTACTGGACATCCAAGAGGCAGTTTGTGATGCAAGGTTGGAGCTCTGCAGAGAAGTTAGGGCTGAATGTAAAGATGTGGGAACCATCTATATAAAAATGATAACTGAACCAATGGGAGCAGATGAGATTACCAAATGAGCTAGTACAGAAGGAGAAGAGAAAAGGTTTCAGGACAGACAAGCTCTTCTACCCACCCCCAAGCAAGTTTTTCCTTGAGAAAAGTGAGCATTTCATTTTTATCTTGTATCCCTAGAGTCTTAAACATAGTAGGCACTCATTAGGTTTTTACTGAATTTTTGAAACCTGAGTTCAAGTCATAGTATCTCTAGCTTTTTGACCTTGGACTCTGAGCCCACTCTCTCATTAGTGGGAAGGACAATAAAACTGTAATATCTATATCACAGAGTTGTTTTGATGTTCAAATGATATGTATAAAAGCTAAAGGACCATATGAATATTATTATTCATACCTTCCTTTTAGTTTTTAGTTCTATAAGGTGCTGGTTCAGATTTTATGGACATATCATAATAAAATCCGGCAAATATTTATTCACAGTTTCCATTCCAATTGCTAGCACATTACATAAGGAAAAATAATCTGATAATCTGGAGTTGACTTTTTTTTAATGTGAATGGAGGAACAGCAGTATTTCATTACATTCATATATCATAATTTCCCACCATTCCCCAATTAATGGACATCTACTTTGTTTCCAGTTCTCTGTCATTTCTGTGCCTTGCGAAGTAACAAAACGGATGTTTTCAAAGAAACCTAGAAGACTTCTATGAACTGATGCAATTTAGTTAGCAGAACCAAGAAAGCAATTCATCCAACAGCAATGTTGTAAAGACAAACAATTTTGAAAAAAAAATAAAGGACAAGTGAGTCACCATCTATTTGTTATAAGTAAGCACCAACTTGACCTACACTACTTAAACATAATTCCCTATTTTTATCATTTCCAAAGGTCCCAGTTCTACCCTTTAGGACCAATTCAATAAATATTTATTAAACGCCTACTACAGTATGTGTAAGAAACTGGGGATATAAAGACAAAAACTAACCAGTCCTTGTTCAAATTTAACTGTGGGATATAACAAAAGTAACTGCAAAGCGTGTGCAAAGTAATACAAAAACTCTTTCTTTAAATTACACTGCTAATAACTAGGATTAGGAAAGACTTCATTCACATAGGAGTTAGCACCTCAGCTATGCTTTGAATGAAGCTATGGAGTCTACAAAAAGGCATTCTATACATGGAGGATCAGTTGTATAAAAGTAAAAAATGAACTGTCATATATGGAGAACTATCAGGACAGCTTGATTATTTCCCCCCACCTTCATCCCACTCAATACTTAATAAACCCAATCATCTCAAATACAAAATCCTGTTTGCCATTCAAAGACCTTTATGACCTACCCAGGGGAGGGGAACCTGTGGCCTCAAGGCCATATGTGGCCCTCTACATCCTCAAGTGTGACCCTTTGACTAAATCCAAACTTCACAGAACAAATTCCCTTAATAAAAGGATTTGTTCTGTAAAACTTGGACTCAGCCAAAAGGCTGCACCCAGTGACCTAGAAGGCCACATGTGGCCTTCACGTTGCACATTCTCCACCCCTGAATTCCTTCTTACCTTTCCAGTCTTCTCACATCTTACTCCTATCCCATACCCTTCAATTTAGACACACTGGCCTCTTTGCTGTTTCTCCAACAAGATACTGTTGGCTCTGGGCATTTGCTCTGAATGTCCCTCATGACTGCACTATTCTCCCTCCTCACCTACTGGCTCCCTTCAAGATCTAACTAAAATCTCACCTACAGGAAGTCTTCCCAACTCCTCTTAATTCTAATGCCTTCCCTCTGTTAATTATTTCCAATTTATCCTGTATATAGTTTGTTTGTAGATATTTGTTTGCCTGTCACCCCCATTAAATTGTAAGTTGCCTGAGGGTAGGGACTGTCTTTGGCCTCTTTTTGTATCCCTAGAGCTTACAGTGCCTAGCATATAGTAGGCTCTTAATAAATGCTTACTGACTAGAATGAAAAGTGTACAAAGAGGAGTAATACTAAGTAAGACTAAAGAGGCAATTATGGACTACATAACAGAATTTTAAATGTCACACTGAGGATTACCCTACATATAACAAGAAGCCATTGAAAAGCTTTGGACAGAAGTGAAGAGGTGGTGATGACACAGTCAGAGCTGTATTTCTGGACTATAGGAGAGGGAAGTGACTAGAAGCAAGGAGACTTAGAATGTTAATGCAATCATTCAAGCAAAAAGGTGATGAGGGCTAAGCAGGACAAGCCCCATGTTGTTGTTCTCTTGTGACTCTTTGTGACACCACATGGGATTTTCCTAGCAAAAATACTGGAGTGGTTTGCCATTTCCTTCTCCAGCTCACTTTACAGATGAGGAAACGGAGGCACAGGTTAACTGACTTGCCCAGAGTCACATAGCTAGTGTCTGAGGCCAGATTTAAATTCAGGTCTTCCTGACTCCAGGTCTGGTGCACTATCCACCGTGCCACCTCGACACCCATTCCCTGTATAACACTGAAAACTATCTTACTGATGCTTGTGGTGACTGATTCAACCAGTTTACTGTATTAATATGAAGCAGAGTACCACATGATTTGAAGCATTGGTCACTATGTAAATCATTCACATTTGAATCACTAACAGAAGAGTATATTGTATTTCTTTTGTATTCTTCAGTGCAGAATGCAATAAATAATAAATACAATTTGCTTACTACTGAAAAAAACCTGTGCTTATTCTACAAATGAAATACTGTGCTCTGCATATAGTATGTTTATTTATGAAATTTAGTAGAATTCATTCAATTAATTTTTATGTTTGAATTAAAAGATGATATAGACAATACTGACAAAGAGAACTGACTAGGATATGTATGAATTGCCAACTCTCACTTACTGGATTTTTTGAGGGCCTCTTTTAAAAAAAAATATTTATTTTTGGTTTTCAACATTCACTTCCATAAGATTTTGAGTTCCAAATTTTCTCCCCATCTCTCCCCTCCCAACACCCTAAGATGGCATGTAAATTGATATAGGTTCAACATATACATTCATATTAAATCTATTTTCACATTAGTCATGTTGTAAAGAAGAATTAGAACCAATGGGAGAAACCACGAGAAAGAACCAAAAAAAAAAAAAAGAGAGAGAGTAAATAATATGCTTCGATCTGCATTCAGACTCCATAGTTTCTTAATCTGGATGTGGGCAGCATTTTCCATCATGACTCCTTCGGAGATGTCTTAGATCCTTGCACATTGCACGGCTAAGAAGAGGTAAGTTTATCAAAGTTAGTCATCGCATAATGTGACTATTACTGTGTACAATGTTTTCCTGATTTTGCTCACTTCACTCAGCATTAATTTATGTAAGTCTTTCCAGGTTTTTCTGAAGTTCACTTGCTCATCATTTCTTATAGCACAACAGTATCCCATTACGTTCATATACCACAACTTGTTCAGCCATTCCCCAACTGATGGGCATCCCCTCAATTTCCAATTCTGTCACCACAAAAAGAGATGCTATAAATATTTTTGTACATGTGGGTCCTTCTTCCCATTTGTATGATCTCTTTGGGATACAGACTTGGGCATAATTCCAAATTGCTTTCCAGAATGGTGGGATCAGTTTACAATTCCACCAATAATGCATTAGTGTTCCAATTTTCCCACATTTACTCTAACATTTATCGTTTTCCTATTTTGTCCTGTGAGCCAATCTGATGTGTGTGATGTGGTACCTCAGAGTTGTTTTGATTCGAATTTCTCTAACCAATAGTGATTTAGAGCATTTTTTCATATGACTACAGACAGCTTTAATTTCTTCATCTGAAAACTGCCTGTTAATATCCTTTGACCATTTATCAATTGGGAAATGACTTGTATTCTTATAAATTTGACTCAGTTCTCTATATATTTTAGAAATGAGGCCTTTATCACAGACACTGGTTGTAAAGATTCTTTCCCAGTTTTCTGCTTCCCTCCCAATCTTGGTTGCATTGGCTTTGTGCAAAAACTTTTCAATTTAATGTAATCAAAATTGTCCATTTTGCATTTCATAATGTTCTCTCACTCTTGTTTGGTCATAAACTCTTCTGTTCTTCACAGATCTGACAGGTAAACTATTCCTTACTCTCCCAGTTTGCTTACAGTATCAGCCTTTATATCTAAATCATGTACCCATTTTGACTTTATTTTGGTATACGGTGTAAGATGCTGCTCTATGCCTAGTTTCTGCCATGCTATTTTTCAGTTTTCCCAGCAGTTTTTATCAAATAGTGAGTTCTTATCCCAGAGACTGGAGTCTTTGGGTTTATCAAACAGTAGATTACGATAATCACTGACTACCGTGTCTTGTGTACCTAACCTATTCCACTGATCCACTACTCTGTTTCTTAGCCAGTACCAAGTAGTTTTGATAATTGCTCTTTTATAATACAATTTAAGATCTGGAATGGCTTTGCATTTCTTTTCATTAATTCCTTTGATATTCTGGACTTTTTGTTCTTCCAGATGAATTTTGCTATTATTTTTTCTAGCTCTATAAAATAATTTTTGGTAGTTTGATTGGTATGGCACTGAATAAGTAAATTAATTTAGGTAGAACTGTCATTTTTATTACATTAGCTTGGCCTACTCATGAGCAACTATGTTTTCCCAATTATTTAGATCTGACTTCTTGTGTGAAGTGTTTCATAATTATGTTCATACAGTTTGTTTTGGCTGGTAGACTCCCAAATATTTTATAATGTGTACAGTAACTTTAAACGGAATTTATCTTTCTATCTCTTGCTGTTGGGCTTTGTTAGTAATACATAGAAATGCTGATGATTTATGTGGGTTTATTTTTATCCTGCAACTTTGCTAAAGTTGCTTATTATTTCAAGTAGTTTTTTTCTTGGTTCTCTAAGTATATCATCATATCATCTGCAAAGATTGATAGCTTTGTTTCTTCTTTGCCTATTCCAATTCCATCAATTTCTTTTTCTTCTCTTATTGCAAAAGCCAACGTTTCTAATACCATACTGAATAACAGTGGTGATAATGAACATACTTGTTTCATCTTTGATCAAACTGGAAATGCTTCTAGCTTATTCCCATTACCTATAAAGCTTGCTGATAGTTTTAGGTAGATGCTACTCATCATTTTAAGGAAGACTTCATTTATTCCTATGCTCTCTAGGGTTTTTAATAGGAATGGGTGTTGTATTTTGTCAAAAGCTTTTTCTGCATCTATTGAGATAGTCATATGGTTTCTGTTAGTTTTGTTGTTGATATGGTCAATTATGTTGATGGTTTTCCTAATATTGAACCAGCCCTGCATTCCTGGTATAAATCCTACCTGGTCATAGCATATTATGATAAGTTGCTATAATCTTTTTGTTAATATTTTATTTAAAATATTAACGCATTAGGGAAATTGGTCTATATATTGGTATATATCTTGGTCTTTCTTTTGGCTCTTCCCAGTTTAGGTACCATATTTGTATCATAAAAAGAATTTGGTAGGATCCCTCCTTCATCTATTTTCCCAAACAGTCTACATAGTATTGGAATTAACTGTTCTTTAAATGTTTGATAGAATTCACTTGTAAATCCATCTGGCCCTGGAGATTTTTTCCTAAGGAGTTCATTGATGGTTTGTTCAATTTCTTTTTTTGAAATGGGATCATTTATGTATTTTATTCCCTCTTTTGTTAATCTGGGCAATTTATATTTTTGTAAATATTCATCCATTTCACTGAGATTGTCAAATTTAATGGCATAGAGTTGGGCAAAATAACTCTAGTTATTGTTCTAATTTCCTCTTCATTGGTAGTGAATTCACTCTTTCCATTTTTGATACTGCTAATTTGGTTTTCTTCTTTCATTTTTTTTTAAATCAAATTAGCCAAAGGTTTATCTATTTTACTTTTTTCCCCATAAAACCAGCTTTTAGTTTTATTTATTAGTTCAATAGTTTTCTTGATTTCAATTTTATTAATCTCTCCTTTGGCTTTCAGTATTTCTAATTTGGTATTTAATTGGGGATTTTTATTTTGTTCTTTTTCTAGTTTTTTTAGTTGCATGCCCAATTCATTGATCTCCTCTTTCTCTATTTTATTTATGTAAGCATTCAGAGATATAAAACTTCCCTTAAGAACCGTTTCTGCTGTGTCCCATAAGTTTTGGTATGTTGTCTCATTGTCATTCTCTTAGATGAAGTTTTTGATTGCTTCTACGATTTGTTGTTTGACCCACTCATTCTTTAGGATTAGATTGTTTAGTCTCCAATTAATTTTTAGTCTATCTTTACATGACCCTTTATTACATGTAATTTTTATTGCATCACAATCTTAAAAGTATGCATTTAATATTTCTGCCTTGGATTGTGAGGTTTTTATGCCCTAGTAAAAGGTCAATTTTTGTGTAGGTGCCATGTACCACTGAGAAAAAGGTATATTCCTTTCTATCCCCATTCAATTTTCTCCAGAGGTCTACCCTAACTTTTCTAAAATTCTATTCACCTCCTTAACTTCTTTCTTGTTTATTTTGTGGTTAGATTTATCTAGTTCAGAAAGGGGGAGGCTGAGGTCCCCCACTAGCATAGTTTTGCTCTCTATTTCTTCCTGTAACTCCCTTAACTTCTCCTCTAAGAATCTGGATGCTATACTACTTGATGCATATATGTTTAGTAATGATATTACTTCATTGTCTATGGTGTCTTTTAGCAGGATGTAGTTTCTTTCTTTATCTCTTTTAATTAGATTTATTTTTGCTTTTGCTTTGTCTGAGATAGGATTACTGCCCCTCATTTTTTTTACTTCAGCTGAAGCATAATATATTCTACTGCAGCCTTTTACCTTTATTCTGTGTTTATCCCTCTGTTTCAAATATGTTTCTTGTAAATGGTTTTTAATCCATTCTATTATCTGCTTCCATTTTGAGAGAGTTCATCCCATTCACATTCACAGTTATGATTACTATCTGTGTCTTTATCTCCATCCTATCCCCCCGTTTATGCTTTTATTTCTCCTTTCTTCCTTTCCATCCTCACTAGAGTTTTGCTTTTGACCACCACCTCCCTCAATCTTTCCTCCCTTCTAACCACCCTCCCCCTTCCTTTTTCATTCCCCTTTCCCCTCCTGCCTATAGGGCAAGTTAGATTTCTATACCTAACTGAGTATGTTATTCCCTCCTTGAGCCAAACCCAATGAGAATAAGGTTCAAACAATGCTTATTTCCCTCCCTTCTTTCCCTCTACTGTAATATGTCTTTGTACCTTTTCATGTGATGCAATTTACACTTTTCTGCCTCCTCCTTTCCTCTTCTCCCATTACAATCCCTTTTCACCACTTAATTAGGTTTTTTTAATCACATATACCCATACTCTGTCTATGTATATCCCTTCTAAATGTCATAATAAAGATACAGCTCTCAAGAGTTAGAAGTATCATCTTCCCATGTAGATATAAACAACTTGCCTTTACTGAATAACGTGGGTTTTTTTTTTCTTTTCTGTTTATCTTGTTATGTCTCTCTTGATTCCTACATTTAAAGATCAAATTTTCCACTGAGCCTGGTCTTTTCATCTGGAAGTCCCCTATTTCACTGAATACTCATCTCCTCATCTGAAAGATTATGCTCAATTTTGCTGGATAGTTGATCCTTGGTTGTAATCCAAGCTCCTTTGCCTAACAGAATATCATATTCCAAGCCCTCTGATCTTTTAATGTAGAAGCTGCAAAGTCCTGTGTACTCCTGACTGTGGTTCCATGATATTTGAATTGTTTCTTTCTGGCTGCATGCAGTATTTTCTCCTTGACCTGATAATTCTGGAATTTGGCTACAACATTCATTGGTGGTTTCATTTTGGGATCTCTTTCAGGAGGTAATCGGTGGATTCTTTCGATGACTATTTTACCCTCTGGTTCTAAGACCTCAGGGCAGTTTTCTTTGATGATTTCTTGAAAGATGCTGTCCAGGCTCTTTTTTTTATCACAACTTTCAGGCAAACCAATAATTCTTACATTATCTCTCCTGGATCTATTTTCCAGGTCAGTTGTTTTTCCAATGAGGTATTTTACATTTTCTTCTATTTTTTTCATTATTTTGATTTTGTTTCACTGATTCTTAAATGTCTCAGAGTTATTAGCTTCCACTTGCCCAATTCTAATTTTTAACAAATTGTTTTTTACTTAGCTTTTGTATCTCCTTTTCCATTTTGCCAATTCTGCTTTTTAAGGAGCTGTTTTCTTCAGTGTACTTTTTTTTTCCATTTTGTCAACTGCATTTTTAAAGTAATTGTTCAATTTTTCTTCTACCACTCTTATTTGACTTTTTAAATCCTTCTTTACCTCTTCCAAGAAGGCTTTTTGGCCTTGAGACCAGTTCATATTCCCCTTTGAGGTTTCGGATGTGGGTATATTGATAATGTTGTCCTCTTCAGAATTTGTGTTTTGAGCTTCCCTGTCCCCAAAATAAGAATCTATGGTCTTTGTTATTCTTTATTGCTTTTTGTTCAGGTGTTCGCCTTTTTCCTGGCTTTTAAAGCTGATCTCTGCTTCTGGGGCACAGGGGATACTGTCACACACTTCGTGTGCTGGGGGCTAGGGGCCTGATTACTGGCTTTGTGTGCTAGAGCTTCAGGTGCTGGCAGCTGGAAACTGTAGGGGTCAGCTAGCTTACCTGGTATTGAGCTAGCGCTGGTGGCGGCGGCTGGTGTGTGCCGAGGCCAGGTGGGGATTTTCTGCATTTCCCTGGGGTTATACTGAAGCTCGAATGATGAGGAGTGGGAGTGAAGGTGGCTGGCCACTGAAGGTCACCTCCTCTCCTGGGGCTGCATTAAAGCACAAAGGTTCAGCTGCTGGTGGATGCCTATCACAGCACGTGGTAATTCTCTGCACTGGTGTCTACTGGTTCCCCTGGCTGTGCCAAAGCACATGATGGGGGGTTTGGTGGGGGGGGGCAATATGGTGTTGGTGCTTGCCTGCTCCACCACCCTAGGGCTCATGATCTCCCACTGGTTTGCTGAGGTGGGGCTTGCCGCTGGCTTGCAGGGACACCTGTCGTGCTGTATTATCCCCTTCAGTCACAGCAAGAGGGGCCTATCTTGTTAATCCCCCTAGCCTCACGAGCTAAAAAACTGATGCACCCCATCCTTCTGCTGCCTCCACTGTTCCAAGATTTTTCCTAGGGTGGCATTTTCTGAGTTTTCAAGGTCAATAAGGGAGGGTAAGAGCGACTTATTGTTTACTCCACCATCTTGGCTCCCAAAAGTCCCCTTGAGGGCCTCTTTACAGTAGAATTTTAATGACTGTGTTCAAACATAATGAGTATTGCTATTTTTTATCATAAACAACCATTAGAATATTTCCTGAAACTTGTATATTCCAAACTCTCAAAGACACATAACATTTACTAAATGGCTGCTAAGTACAGGGAGGAATACAAAGGAGTATACAACATACAGGAGGATACAAAAAGTTGCTTTTAAGAAATTTATAATCTGGTTGTAGAGACAAATACAAACTGAAAATTTAATCTGTAAGTTAAATAGTATAAGACAAATTTCAGATGTTATGAAGCAGTATATAATTGTCAAAATTAATAATATAGAGGTGTTAATTTCTCAAAGGAAGGCAAGATCACTATAAGTTGAACTGTCTGGATAAGAAATCATGGAGGGTGGGAAGTGAGGTGTGATATACATATAGGAGTAGGGAAAGTATTTTGGGCAAGAAAAAGATAGGAGTGTGATGATAGGGAGGCAAAAGTTTTGTTCTAGGGACAGTATATTATTTCCTCCAAAAGCCAGGAGAATTCTTCAAAAAAGATAGTGAAAATTCTTTCCAGTCTAATTATAATGCTGGCATAACATGAAACTTGCAAAAAGTATTGTTAAAATACACCAGAACATAATGTTATCTAAGAAAAGATTCTTAGAAGTAAAGCTTCTATTCAAATTGTATTTAGCATTCTAATATGTACACGTAGATTTGTTATATACTTAATAAGTCATGTATCCCTGTCCCAATCCATTCTATATACAGTTGTCAGACCAATATTCTCAAAGCATAGCTCTGAACACCTCTTTCCCCTGCCTGAAAGTTTTCAAAGGCTCTCTACTGCCACAGAATAAAGTCCATAATTCTTAGCACCACAGTTAAGGGCTTCCATAAATCTGGATTCCACTTATTTGTATGCCTCTGCTTTTCAGTTTTATCTCACATTCCCCCTGACTCCCCCCTCCCCCCAATATATTATGTTCCAGCCAAACTAGATTACTCATAATTTCCCTTTCCCACTTAGCTTTTGTTCAGGGTACCAATAGAATGGCCCTCCCCACCTTGAAATTCTACCAATTCTTCAAGATCCAGCTCAAGTGACTGTTTCTCCATCTATAATTCATCCCCTAACCTGGAAATAATCTCCCACTCCTTAGAACTTTTAGAGCACTTTGCTTAGGTATTTATCATATCCCAATCTAAATTACTGTTATTTCAGTTAATCAATTAACATTTACTAAGCACCTACTGTGTGCAAAGCATGGTGTTAAACCAGGGGATATGAAAAGAGACAAAAAACAGTTCCTGCCCTCAAGGAGACTACAATCAAACCTGGGAGATAAAATGCAAACAAATACATAGAAAGCAAGCTACATACAGAATAAAAAGGAAATAATTAACAGGGAGAAGTCACTGCAATTAAGAAGGGAATTAAGATGGCTTCCTGAACAAGTTGAGATTTATTCGAGTACTATTAACATAACATTTTGACATAGAAATCTTGTGAAGTAGATAGTACAGGTATTATTCCCATGTTACAAATCAAGAAAACAAAGCTCAGAGAGGTGAAATGAGTTGTCTACAGTCAAACAGCTACCAAATGTCAAATGCAGTTCAGGAAGGTCTTCCTGGAGGCAAGTTCAGCACTTTTAATGAGGCTGTGCAAAAGTAATACTGCATTCTTTACCAAACCATGTGTCCTGATGTTTATTTTATCTTTAAAATATCATGTCAAGTATAACAAGCAGTTAGCTCTTAAGTTTTCGTGGGGGCTAGAACCCTTGTCTTATACTTCCTTACAGCCTCCACAGTTTGCAGTACTACCATCTTCCCAGTCACTCAGGATGGCAAGCTCAACATTATCCTGAACTCATTCCTCTCATTCAGTCTTCATATCCAATTAGCTGCCAGTTTCTGCCACTTCTATCTTCACCATATCTCTTCTATGTCCGTTTCTCTCCACTCATACAACCACAAGCCTAGGCCCTCACATCTCCTACGTGGACACACTCCTCATTCCAACAATGTTGGCCTACTTGCAATTCCTTGAATATGATGTTTCATCTCTGGTCTCCGTGCCTTTGTACTAGCTGTCCCCCCTTCCTAGCATGCTCATTCTCCTCACTTGTGCTTCCCAGTTTCCCTAACATCCTACAAGATAACTCACATCTCAACTACTCCAGGTACCTTCCCAGTCCCCTCATAGACCTTTTGCCTCTCAGAATGACTTCCATCTCTATTCATATTTTGTATCCATCGAGTGGATGACATATTGTCTCCCCTTCAGAATGTAAGCTTTAGGGCAAGGAACTTTCTTTTTGCCTATCACTGTATCTCTAGTTCTTAGAACTGTACCTGGCAAAGAGTAAGCAATTAATAAATAATTATTGACTCAAAAAAAAAAAGGCTCAAGGCAGGATATCAATGAGTTTATGAGAATATTAAAATTTGCTAAGCCAGAAACAGCAATAATTGCAATTCAAAACAAAATACACTTTTGATACTGTGTATGCTAAGTCCTATCACTTATTTTTTAAAAAGCAATGAAACTGTTCTACTATTGTAGATGGAACTTAATGGCTCCTATTTAAGACCTAAACAAGAAAAAAAAAGTAACATTTCCAACTGACCTTTTGTCTTCTTTTTTGAATGTCTAAGTATAGTTTATAGCTTGCTTTAGTTTATGGGAATAAGCAAAGGGATGGGGTAAGAATTTTTAAGAGCTTAAATGAGGTTAGAAGGCTTTCCTTAACTATTATGGATAAATTCCATCATTTTTCACTACTAAAATTTCCAGGTGTCATGGACCTAAAAATCTCCCTTTTAATGGGTCACCTCAGAAGATTCTGGCAACATGGTTATGGAAGCACTCTAGTTTTAGAAGGACAAACTGTGACAAATCTATACAATGAGCCTAGGAGCAAGTACTTGAATCTAAGCAGAGACAGCTGAGAACACTACAAACTGATGCTTCTCCATAGCCAGCATCAAGTGCTTCCTGTTACTTATACATTCAATCAACTTGCAGAGTAGTGAAACAGTCTGAAGCTTGTTCGATTGAAGGCAACAGTCCACAAATAAAGGACAAGGAAAATAACAGGAAGGAATGATGATTACATTATTTACCTAAATTCCTCCCTCCTCCCTCCCACAGTTTCAACTTCAGGCTTTAGTTCAGAAGATTAAAACTGGGCATAAAGAAAACTGCACAACAGAGAAATTATTACATATGCAAATCTGTGTTTTATAACCACAGTTTATCCACAACTGTCAAGACAATAACTCCAAAACTCAGAAAGCACATGGCTAGAATTTAAAGGCATAGCATGGGAGTGGGAAGAGTGGAGCAGGAAGTGGCAATTTTAACACTAACATGTCTAGCAAAAGATACACAAACCACAAATGGCCAAAAAATTATCAACTAATTAGGGACTGATCACATGCATTAGGAAAAAATGTCTCTAAAGGATCAGCTCTCCCAAAAGATTTAGACGATTCAATTTACAAAAGTTCTCATCTATTTGGTATACCTCTATTGAGTAAAATAACACCTGTACATGGGTCTTGAAGCATAACAACTCCACAGTCAGTCACACCTGTCATTACTCAATTGATCATGAGATCAGACTGGAAGCTATCAGGATATAATAATGGAAGAGCACTCTGAAAGTGGTATTAAATACAAACCTGATAGAAGAGACATTTGAAGGTTATATCGAATCAAAATATCCAAAACCAAACCAAACCCATAATTCTGCACTTAAATTTTATACAGCTGTCATATTTGACAAATTATCAGAAAAAGAACAAATTTGGAAATGTGCTCAACTGTAAACAACTTGCCTCCCTGAATTGAAATGCAGCTTCAGATGTTTACTAGCTGTGTCACTAGCTTGGGCAAGTCACTTAACTTCTCTTTGCCTCAATTTCCTCTGTAAAATGGAGATAATAACATCACCTCCCTTACAGGGCAGTTTTCAGGACAACATGAGTTCAAATCCTGTCTCAGATACTTACTATGTGACCCTGGGTAAGTCACTTAACCTCTGCCTGCCTGTTTTTTCATTTGTAAAATGGGGATAATAATAGTACCTACTTCCCAGGGTTGTTGTGAGGATTAAATGAAATAATATTTGTAAAGTGCTTTGCAAACCTTAAATGGTATACAAATGCTACATAATAATAATAATGAATTTGGGGCACATTATTTTGGAAGGTTACTGATAAGCAGGTACAGAGGAAAACATCAGAATAGTTAGGGTACTTAATATCATGCTATATAAGTATCAAAGAAAGATGTTTAGACTAGTTGTAGTCAAGTATTTGGAATGTAACAGAAAACAGATTCAATTTGTTTTATTTGGCCCTGGTGGGCAAAACTAAGAGCAATGGGTAGAGAGGCAGATATTTGCTGAATAAAGAAAAATTTCACATGCAAGACTTGTCCAAAAAGTACAATGTGTTTCCCTGAGAGGTAGTAATCACTCAAAATCTTCAGAGACTGCATGTTAGACATGATATGCCTCCTAACCATGGGAATTCCCCACGGCTCTGTCCTGGGACTTAATTTCTCTATATAATTTCTCTTTAGCTCTCATGGGTTCAATTATCTCTATGAAGATGACAACCAAATCTATACTATGTATTAACTCTAATCTTATTTTAATAATGCCAACAAATGGGATAAGAAAAGACACAGACACTGATTACATTTAATTCTACACAGTTTAGCCAATCAACTGTCATAATAGGAAGACAAAAGAGCTTAAAAAGCACCTTAAGACATCCTTGACCTACTTGTCAAATAGAGAGATGACAAATAAGGCAACTCCAGTTTAGAATAAAAAATAACTGTAAAATCTTACCAAAAAAAAAAAAAAAAGGATGGTAGAATATTATAAGCAGTACACAGAACTAAAACAATCAGTAAAGGGTAATGCAAGTTTCTAGAAACTTGGTGAGAGACCCAACTAAGCAAAGGGCATTAAGTATAACTAACATTTATACAGCACTTTAAGTTTTGTAAAGAGATTTACATATATGATCTCATTTGAAACTGGAAGAGAAAAGATTAAAAAGATAGACAAAACACCAAGGACAGTGGAGCCACCACAATGGACTCAACATTACAAATTTTATAAAGAGGCTAAGTGACAATAGTGAAGGCATTAAGTATCTGGAGGATAACAAATGCCAATTTATTTTTCCATCTGTACAAAATTTTACATGCATCAAGAGCACCTTTAAAGAAGATGTTAGCGGGGCAGCTAGGTGGCGCAGTGGATAGAGCATCGGCCCTGAAGTCAGGAGGACCTGAGTTCAAATCCGGCCTCAGACCAAACACTTGGACACTTATTAGCTGTGTGACCCTGGGCAAGTCACTTAACCCCAACTGCCTAAAAAAAAAAAAAAAAGAAGAAGAAGATATTACCAGGGAAGAGGAAGGCTGTTACAAACAATATTCCATAACAGATTGCATCTTTACCATCACACAACTGACTGAAAGGTATAGAGAATATAAAAGATCCCACTGTGCTGTTGTTGATTATTAAAAAAAAAAAAAAAGCATTTGACCTACAAGAAGATTTGTTAACCAAAAAAGGGATAAGGAAAATCATAACAGATAAATACTTTTTATTACACGATATTGAAAAGTGTTTGCAGGAACAAAATCAACTAAGACAAGATACTGCTGATTGAAAAAAAATATCTCTGATAAGAGTGTGATATCCAAAAAAAGATAAGAAACTTATACAAATACATGAAGCCAAGAAGATCCATTCCTAAATGGAGGTCAGAGAACGTAAACGAACAGTTCATACTCTTTGACCTAGAAATCTCATTGCTAGGAATTTCCTACCCACCCCATCCTCCTAGGAGGTCAAAACCAGCAAGATTACATTCACATAAAAATATTTATAATAGCACTTACTTGTGGTAGCAAAGAACAGGAAACAAAGTAGGTGCCCACGGACTGAGGAACTGCTAAAACTGTGGTACATGAATGTAATGGAATACTGCTGTGCCATAAGAAATGATGAAAATTAAGAATTCAGAGAAACATGGGAAGACAAATGCACTATTGCAGAATGAAATAAGTAGAACAAGAAAAACAACATGCACAGTAAATACAATGGAAACAGAAAATACTAACAACTATGTAATTATAATAACCTTGGAAGGTGGATTGGAGGATAGGCACTATAGAAGTAGAACACTGTAAATACTGCTAGACATTGTTGACGTATTCATTAGTTTTAATGAACTGATTTTTCCTTCTCTTTTTTAACCTTTGTTATAAGGGATGGCTCACTGGGTAGAAGAGAGAAGGATATATTCATAAGTAAATGTGACATAAAATCAAAAGACATAAATAAAATACAAAATATTCAGAGAACCATGGAAAGACTTGTAATGATCTGATGCAGATGCAGAATAAAGAAAGCAGAACCATGACAATTATACATATGAATACAATAATATTATATTATTTATATAATTATATTATTTTTATATATAATATATCATATATTATATTATGTATATTATATTTATATTATTTATATATTTATAAAAATAACATGAAAGAATATCAGAATTTATATTAAATGTGATAGCCCTCTTAGTTTTGAGGACCTCTGGTAAACATTTCGCTCTTCTAGGTATAGGTAGAATGTTAGTATAGGGCTACTGTAATGATCTTTTTTTTTTCTTAACATATTGGTTTTGTTATAAGAAAAGAGGGGGAAAAGGGAAAAGCAGGTATTCAAAAATGAGAGCAGTATAAAAAGTACAAAGGTGGAACCTGTGACATAACAAATATAAAGTTTCCAGTGAAGAAACTCTATCAATGCAACCATTCTATACTCAGCATTTCAGAGAGAGTTGACTGAAGCACTGAGTGGTTAAGTGATCTGCCCAGGATCACATGACCATTAGCTAGTATTGTCAGAGACAGGACTTTCAAGTGACAAGCTTTCCAAACATCAAGATCTGTTCTTTAGTTACTATGTCACGCTGGCACAATGATATATTTTTAAAAAAGAAAAGGAAGAGAAGGAGGAGTAGAAGGAGAATCTCAAAAAAGAAATGAACCTGAGTTGGGGAAGGGAGGAGTGAGGCAAAGGTATTTGATTTGATAGCACAAAATGCCTTAAAGGCTTTCCACCACAGGTGTCTCTTGTGCATACATCAAAATTACATAAGTTTCCTTGAAACATATCAAAGAAATAGCCTCATCGGCAACTCTCCTATCATTAATATTAGAAGCATAAAACAGGGAACTATACATTATGATCGCTAAGTTCTTTGCCACTGTCAGGGAGGAGTTTTAGCACAAGGTCTAAGTTGAAGAGGAATTCCTCAGAGTTAATGAGGTCCTCTGGGTGCTCCTGTTGGTGGATGATATTGTGCTGTTTGCACCAATCCCTACAATCCTGCAGAGCCACCTTGATGACAGCTGTTACCATTTAAGGGTCTGTTCTGACCATTCACACAGGAAAAGGCAAGGAGATGAAGAATGCCTACCTTCCAGATTACAATAAGCAGCCAGATGTACAACCTATAGAACTTGTCTACTGGTGCAAATATGTCTAGGACAGAGACTGCAGATGGAATCAAAAAGCATTTCTTAAAGAGTTATTGTAAACCAATCACTGGGAATCCAAATAAAAAGCAAAACAGTTCATGTCCACAAAAAACCCACATTTCAATGGAGGAAAATAACACAATAGGAACCGCTAAGCTGCAGGGCAGAAAGAAAGACCTGGGATCTTAGGAGGCACCACAAGCAGGGTAGATAATAATGCTGAAGACTCCTGAAGCTCAGTAGCAAGGCAGGCCATTTTCCATCTTATCTGAAGAATTACAGTTGGTGATTCCCTGGTCAAAGGGATGTGAGTGGCCAAGTGTGTCCCACAGACAGGAGGTTCAAGGGGAGGTTCTGATGGGAGCTAAATTAGTAAGGATGAGGCTTGGACCCTAGCAGGAAGTGTCCTGTGCCATTCTAGTCAGCTCTGCCTCTGACTGAGGATGGACAATGAACGGGGTCCAGAACTAAACAGGAGGAGGAAAGTAAGCTAGATTGCCTTTGGGAAATTCAAATTTCTTTTAATGACCTGAAAGTTTTGCCCCCAAGTAAAGGCGCATTTTAAAAATACCAGTATGGGGCAGCTAGGTGGCACAGCAGATAGAGCACCAGCCCTCAAGTCAGGAGGACCTGAGTTCAAATCTGGCCTCAGACACTTCACATTTACTGGCTGTGTGATCCTGGGCAAGTCACTGAACCCCACTGCCTAACCAATCAATCAATCAATCAATGGATAAATAAACAAACAAATCAATATTCTATGGGCAGAGAAGCAGTCTGGCACAGTAGAGAGAGAGCCAACCCAGGACTCAAGTCCTGTTTCTGACAAATACTGAGAACAGTATGGTGGGTGTGAGAAATTATGAAAGCAAAGAAGAGTAAAGGATATCAAAGCAATGTATGATTGAAAAAGAAACTGGGTTGGTCAGTTGGTGAGCAACAGATAACATTACATGTTTCCACTGGAATCTAAGGATTCTCCAGACCACTATACATAGTAACAGCAATACTGTAATAATGATCAACTGTAAAAGACTTAGCTCCTCTGATCAAGACAATGATCCAAGATAATTCCAAAGGACCTATAATGAAAAATGCTCTCCATCTCCAGACAGAGAACTGATGAACTCTGAGTGCATACAGAAGCATATTTTTTAAAACATTCTTTATTTTTCTTGGTGTATGTATGTATGTATGTGTGAGTGTATTTTCTTTTGTAACATGGCTAATATGGAAATATGGGAGGGGAAGGAGAGAGAGAATTTGGAACTCAAAATTTTTAAAGATGAGTGTTAAAAAAATTCATACATAATTGGGAAATGTTTAACAAAATAAATAAAAATATATTTTTAAAAAGTAAGGAACCTCTCCCCACTCTCCGCCCAGGCAAACTTATCTAAGGGAATAGACAGGAATAACACAGGGTGGACAAGCATACTGGGCTGGATCTCCAGCACTGGAAAGAATACTTCTATCAATGATATTACAGGTCCATTTGAGTATACTTATCTATTTACATATTTTGTCTAAAAATAATTTGACCTAATTTCTATATGGGAAAAAGCAAACGGATAAAGAATCCCAATTTTTCAGACCACAATATACAGTTGGATAGAAAACCCAAAGAACTGGTTCATCAGTAGACAGTGCAAATGCAAAATCAGTACTCAGGCGCTGAGTCTGAACCCGGCTCAGAAATACAGAGAAGAAAGGTGGACAGGGATTGTAATCACTTAGTGCTTTTAATAACCCCAAGATTCTCCTTGAAACCATCCCATTAAAAAAAAATTAATATTCTTCTATTAATGCCTTATGACTATTGTCATAGTACACCACTATCTCCAAATTAATGTGTTAGTCCCCAGGGTGATGGAAAACTATAGAGGGGGCACGAATATGCTGCAATATATTGCCAATGAAGAACTACAAAAGAGAAGTCGCATAAAGAATATCATTAGACAGATATAGCACAGAAAAAAGAGGTAGCCTGGCCTTGTAAGAGCAAAGAACAGCCTGCATGATCCACTGATATCCAAGTAATACCAAGTGACCCAAAGGAAGGCCCTGAGAATGATGAATGGATCTCTCATGGAGGATTTAAGACACAAAAATCACACAGGATAAAAAAGGCATGGAGGAGAGGCATTGTGATCTACATGATTTATGGGAGTACTGGCCTTGCTGAGATAACATGTCTACTGAAGTAAGTATTCTCTGCTTAACAGAAATTCACTTAACATAACCCCAAACTTAAGAATTCACAGACTTACCCATATGCTGAAGAAATAACAATCCAATGAATTTACCCATGGCATCACCTTATAACTGTCACTTTGTCCCTGTGTTTGATACCATCTGAACTAGCCAGATTCTCCTACCATACATGTTAAATTAAATGCCATACAACAATCAGCTCTTGACTGACCAAGAATTCTCAGAAATTACCTTTTATCACGAATCAAATCGAAATCATTAATAACTAACGATACAAGAATCCACCATCAGTCTCAGACCATTTTTATCATATCAACCTTTCTAGTTCTATAACTGTGGCTATGCTAGCGGGATGATGGCACAAACCAAACTAATTTTTATCACCCCTTAGAGAAACTGCTGGTGATTATCCAGTTGTTTTTTCAGCTTGCTTTAAAATTATGGGTAATAATAACACTAGCAAAATAATCTTCAAAAACAGAGGACATGTACTGATTTACAAAGACATAAAGGAACATTTACTTTGTTTACTATTATTTTTGGAAAAGAATATGGGACATGGTAGAAAAAGCTGATAACAGAGAATACAAAAGAACAGCACAGTGGATAGAGCACAGGCCCTGAAGTCAAGAGGACCTGAGCTCAAATTCAGCCTCAGACACATAACACTTACTAGCTGTGTGACTCTGGGCAAGTCACTTAACCCCAACTGCCTCACCTCCCCCCCAAAAAAAAGCACAGTCCTACAAGAATAATGTCCAAAGTGCTCAAGCCTCAAATGAACTAAGGCAGCTATTCTCAGAATTCATAGTCTCAGAACCCCTTTGCTCTCTTAAAAATTGAGGACCTCAAAGACTTTTTGTTTATGTGGATTGTATCTATATTTACCATTTTAGAAATGAAAATGTATTAATATTATTGTGATTTTTTTTTAACTTGGAAGACCCCCTGAAAGGTTCTTGAAGACCCAAAGGGTCCCCAGACCCACCAAACTAAAACAGGAAATGAATGTCAAAAACAATAAAAAGAGCTTTTAAAACAATACTGGGAACAAAATAATGATCAAAGGAGAAATAGGACTACTGCTTGGAATGAATTGGTGATTAAAAACTAATGACAGTAAAATAATCTCAAACTTTCAGCAAGCATATGAAAAATAATGCACTAAGTAATGCTAAGACTTTACCTCACAACCAAAGTAGCAAAGATGACAAAAGACAGAAATAGCTGATGTTACAGGGGTTGGAGGAAGATTCCCCAACAATAAATGCACCCTGTTGGTAGAACTAAATATAACATACCCTTTACTGGCATATATCACAATGAGGGCAAAGACAGAAAGGCCTCATACATACCAAAATACTAATAGCACCACTTTGTGATAACAAAAATATGGAAATCAAAGTGGGTGTCCATCAACTAAGGCATGGACAACAAACTACAGCATAGGTATGTAATGGAATGCTATTTATTTCTTATAGTGATCAGGAGGAACTCAGAGAAACATCAGGACTTGTATAAATTGATGTAAAATGAATCAAGCAGAACAACGTGAACAATATACATAATTATGAAACTAAAACACTACAAAGCAGCTGAAATGAGTAACTGTAACGACAGCCTCAGTCCTGGAGGACAGATGGTGAAACATATTTCCCTCCTCTCATTTAGAGAAGAGGGAGACTATATACTACAGGTGCAAAAATGCTGCATATTCTGTCAGACCTCTTTGCTGTATTATCTGGTTTTGCATAATTGTTTTTCTTTGCTGTTAAGGATGTTCTATGGGGGAAGGAAGGAAAGAATCCAATATAAGAATAAAAGGTATTCATTCTTACAACTTTTTAAAAAAGGTGATGGAAGATTAATACCATTTCTTCTTCTGACAGAATGACTACAAAGTGGTAGAGAAGAAAAGGAGCCAACTCTATAGGCAGAGAACCTGAGTTCAAATTCTGCCTCTGTCCCTTATTACCACTTCTGTAAGCCTATCAATTAACCTCTCTGGGCCTCAGTTTCACCATCCACTAAATGAGGGAGGTGGACAAGGTGTCCTACAAGGTTCCTCTCAGCTCCAAACCTATGAGCCTATGATTAGAGGAATGCCACCAAAGTACATTGAGATTTCAGTGAAACCCTTGACAAAGTCTCTCACATTGGTTTTATAGACAAGATAGAGAGATACTGTACAATTAAAGGGATTTGGGACTGACTGATTGACTGGACCCAAAGAATTGTCATTAACAGTTTGATGTCAAGCTACAGGGAAGACTTTAGTGGAATGCCCCAGTTATCTTTTCATTGGCATTGTGTTGTTCAACATTCTCATCAATGATATGGATAAAGAGATAAATAGCATGCTTATCCTATATATGGGTTAAAAAACATCAGCTTCATAAGTACAGAATGGATTGAGGGGATACAAAGCTACATAAGTTTGTCTGGAAAAGATCTGTGATTTTTAGTACAAATCAGAAGTGTGTCATGACAATTTTAAAAACTAATGAAATCTTAGGTTGCATTAAGAAAGTTATAATGTCAAATTTATAAGAGGTGATAGTCCCATTGTACTTTGCCCTGACCAGACAAATATTATAAAACACTTATATGGCAGGCACTGTGCTAAGGTATTAAAGATAAGAAACAAAATAAACGTAGACTGCCAGAAGCTTACACTCTATTGGGGGAGAACAACGCATTCATATATAAATACAAAGTATATATAAAGTAATTTCCTAGGGAGCAAGGCACTAGAAATGACAAGCAGAGGGGAGAAAGGCTAGAATCTTGAGTAGGAGGTAGCATTTTGCCAGATTCTGAAGGCAATTACGGATTCTATGAGGTTGTGGTAAGGAGTACATTTCAGACATTGAGGACAAGCTGTGCACAAAAGTACTGAGACAAGACATGGAATGTCTTGCATATGGAAATGTAAAACCATGTCAAACAAGGATAAGATGAGGGACACGGACATATCTAGCATGAAGAAGAAACAATTTAACAATTGAGAGTACAGGGAGGTATCAACCAGCATAATAGCTGACTTAACGTATTTGAAGAGGTGACATACACAAACTAGACTCCTGCTCAGGCCCAAAAGAGGGGAGAGGAAAGTGGAAGGAAACAAGTGTGATCACCTATTAAGCATCAGGCACTGTGCTAAGGACTTTACAAATAGGATCTTGTTTGATCCTCACAACAGCCCTGGGAGGTAGGTGCTATTATTCCTACTTTACAACTGAGGTTAAGACACTTGCCCAAGATCACATAGATAATAAATGTCTAAGCCTCAATTTGAACTTCCTGATTCCATACTCATCTATCCACTGCACCAGCTAGCTGAAAACAATAGGCAAAAGTTTCAGTGAGGTAAATTTCAGCTTAATTTGGGGAAAAAAAAACTTAATAGAGCTGTTAAGTTCTAACAGTGGAATGGGCTGCTTTAGAAAACAGTTCTTTCTCCTGTACTAGCATTTTTCAAGCAGAGAATGAATGATCAGTGTTGTGAAAGCTGTGGCATGGATTCAAGTTTAGATAGTAGGTGGACTAGATTACTTCTAAGGTCCCTTCCTACTCTTAAAAACCCACAACTTTATTAAAAAAAAAAACTCACACAGAACATACCACTTACTCAAAGGAAAAAGACAATTTAAAGTAATTTTATCTTAAATGTGCAAAGTTGTGTTCAATCAGATGGGTTTCAATTTCCTTTCACTTTAGTCCTGAAGGGTAAGAGGGCTTGAAAGTCTGTTCATTTTTACATACTTTATGTAACATGCAAAATAGGAAGTAGGTTCCTTGAGAAAAGGGACTATATTCTTTTGATCTTCACATCCCTAGCACCTAGCATATTTGCTAAATGCCACAAGATGGTTGCTATGTATGCCAATGTTAATAGTCCTACTGAATATTTTAAAAATCTGAACTGACTTATGTTTGGGCCTCTATAGGCAAACTAAAGAATATATTAATAAAAGAAAAGAAATTTGTTTGTGGTCTCACAATTTCTGACATTAAATCTTAACATATTTTTTAACATCTGAGGTTCTTTCATAGGCAGAAAAAACCTACAGCATTCAATTAACCAGGTCTGGATTTTAAATGTTTTGCATTGGAAATACATACTACTAAGAACAAATAAAATATGAACAATTAAATGCCATGTTTGTAAAATAGTAGATATATTTTAAAGACACACTGATTGGGGGCATATTTAATGAATCTACAAGGCAGTAACCATTGCAATTCAGAAATTGAAAGAAAGGCTTTTATTTCTGTGTAAATTATCTTTCTAGTTCAAGCATAAGGAAGAAATGGTACCTAAACTTCAGGAGAGACTTCAGGCAGGGAGCCTACTTGAAATACTATTGCAATAGTCCGGGCTTGAGGATATGAGACATTGGGGTGTATGAGAGTGGCAGCTACTTTTGGAGAGAACGGGATGTAATAGTAGGCACTTAGTGAATGCTTGCTGATTGAGTGATGAATAAATGAACACAAACTTCTTGAAGGCATGAAATACTTCCCTTGTACCCATATTAGACACAAAGTAGATACATACCAACCACTTAATTGATACTTTGAAAATACTGATAAAAATGAAACATTGTTGATTTCATTCAAGTTGAATCATTATCTTTTAAAAAGCAAAATGAAATATCAGCTTCATTGACCACAGTATTCTTAATGTATGAGGAGTCTGAGAGCAAAGGAAAAATGAATCATAGAATCTCTAGGGAAAAGGGACCTCAGAGGAGCCTTCCAGTTCCACCCCCTGCCAAATGGGTAAATCCCTTCCATCTCTCACAGCAGGAAACCAGACTCTATTTTAAAACTTCTAATGACAGAGGACTCCCTAGGTAGAAGGCAGCTTCCACTGATAAGGCATCAGATGTAGAATTTAGAAGCAACTTCAGAGGTCATCTGGTCCAAGTTCCTTATTTTACAGATGAGCCACTGACAGGTCCACTGACTTCAAATTCTGTGCTCCTCCATTATGCAAGAAAAAGCTGTTAGAAAGTCCTTCCTAGAAGTCACTCAACTGTTCATATCCTTTGATCACTGTTAGTCAGTCTAAGATAGAAAGAACCTTACATATGAAAATATTTACGGTAATTTTTTGTGGTAACAAAAAACTAGAAACAAAGTAACTGCCCATGGACCTAGGAAAGGCTAAACAAATCTGTAGCATATGAACAGAATGCTACCACATCATAGGAAACTGCAAATATGAGGCTTCACAGATCAAGGGAAAACTTACATGAATTGATGCAGAGTGGAGTCAAGAGAACAATATACGAAGTGACTATAATTCTGTAAATGAAAGTAACACTAAAAGGCAGCTTAACTTGGATTAATTGCAATGACCAATCATGGTCCTAGATGGTCACAGAATATAAGTTTAAATAGACCTCAGCAGCCATCCAGTCCCATATAGACCTCCAGAAGAACCCCTTCCAGAACACATCCACAGGGCTGTACAGTCCCTGCTGTACTTGAGGGAGTATGCATCACCATTAGGGATGGCCCCTCCCACTCTGGGACAGTTCTAATTAAGTCTTTCCTGACATCAAGTCTCAATTCCTCTGCAATTTCCACCCACAGCTTCTAGCTCTGACTTCAGGGGCCCATCAAAACAAGACCAATCCCAATCCCACCACCATCAGATAACCAACTTTTCAAGTACTTCAAGACTTTGATCATCTCCCCCTCCCCCTCCAGTCTCTACTCTACTCTAGAAGTCAAACAGAACAGATGATGAAAAAACACTTCACTCCTCAGTACAGAAGTGCAAGATTAAAGGGGCAGAATGTTATATACTCTGTAACAGAAGGATCAAACACAAGGCCACCTGCATGTGGCCCACAGCACTCCCAAGTGTAGCCAAACCAGGTTAAAATGCATTTGAGAAATAGTGAATGAATAAAAAGATAGTAAAATAATATTACATTTTAAAACTAAGTCAATATGTGGCCTATGAGGATCCTTATGTATGGTTTAATGGCCCTTCTTTCTATTTGAGTTTGAGACCATTGCTCTGTAAGACCTGTTTCACTGTGTCAATTGGTTTTGCCTGGGTTTTTGTTACTTTTCTTAAAGAGGGGAGATATAAAGAATAACTGGTATAAAAGTACAAGACATCAATTTTAAAAATTGCTTTTACTATAATTTCTACACGATGTATTGGTCCTCACTCTACCTAGAACCCCACAGAATAACTCTAATTTTTCCATATCACAAGACATTTAAATAGTTGAAAACAGCTAACACACTCCGTATGTCTTCTCTAGGCTAAACATCTCCCTCAAATGTTCCTCATACTTCAAGTCTCCTCATCTTTTTGCCCCTGAACCAGCTCTAGTTCATTATCAATATCCTCCTAAGATGTGTCACTCATAATTTGAAACAATACCCACAGATGTGATCTGACTAGACCAAGAGTAAAACTATTATTATCTCCCTTCTTCTCAACAGTATGCAACTTGAGTACACAATTTACAAAAACAAAAAACAAAAACCGGAACACACTGTTTACTCTTATTGAGTTCAAGATCAGTTCAACAAATCCCCAAGTTAAGTCTTTGTATGACCATCTGTCAATCCATCTCTCCCAACCTGAAGTTATGTAACTGACTTTTTAATCCTAAGTGCAAGATTTTATATTTATCACTATTAGGTTACATCTCTTTTGTATTTGGCCCTTCATTTGGCTTATCATATTTCTGAATCTTATCAACCAAAGAACAAGTTTTCTCTGCAGCTTCATGTTATCCACAGATTTCTAATTCATTGGTATCTTCATCTAAGTCACTGAATAAAGATGTTAAATAAAACATTGCACAGTATTAAAAAATAGCAATGGACCCAGAGTCAGAAGACTAGTATCTCTTTGGTTTATATATATATAAAATATATATAAATACATATATGTGGTATGTATGTATGTATATATATATATACACACACATATACATATCTATACATATACATATATATAGTCAAGCCCCAGTTCTGCTACTTACTATCTATAAGTAATCAATATGACAGATTTAAAGCTACAAGAGACATCAGAGATTTCACTTTGCAGATAAAGAAACACTCCTTCCATTACATCATACTGCCACCCATTTAACCATCCTCTGCTACATCTTTTAGAGCCAGAATGGTGCAGGGATGAAAACACTGGACTTAGTGTCAGGAAGACCTAGGTTCAAATCCTGCTTCAGATATTTACTAGCTATGTAACCCTGGGCAAGTCACTTAACCTCTTTATTCCCACCAATTTCCTCATCTGTAAAATGAAGGTTGGACTCACAAGCCTTTAAAGTTCTCTTCTCACTTTAAATCTGAGATCTTTTAATTTCTCTATCCCTGTTAGCTGATCTATAAAATCAAAATCAAAATTTTGTTGTAAGAATTAAAGACAACATATATAAAGTATAAAGCATTAAGCATTGTTAAATTGTTATTAAGTTGTTTTTCAGTTGTGTCCAACCCCCATTTGGGGTTTTCTTGGCAAAGATACTGGAGTGGTTTGCCATTTCCTTCTCCAGCTCATTTTACCGATGAGGAACTGAAGCAAACAGGGTTAAGTGACTTGCCCAGGGTCACACAACTAGTAAGAGTCTGAGGCCAGATTTGAACTCAGGAAGATGAGTCTTCCTGATTCCAAACCCGGTGCTCTACCATCCACTGCACCATCAAGCTGCTCATCTTGTTAATCATACAGCACCAAATAAATGTAAGATGTTAAAAGACAGAAAAAAAAAACCTTGTTGTATACCACTAGGGATTTCTCCTAAAGCTGCCATCCCATCACTTCTAAAGGTGCTTAATCCCTATTAAACCAGGTTATATTTCTCTATCTTGTGCCAAAAGTCTTTGTTGTCATCATCCCTGTGATGCTTCATTACGATGTGGAGGTGACTATGAATTCTTAAAGATTATGCCAATGAAGCATAAATTTTGGCAAATCTAGCCATACTGGAAAGGCTTCTGCAAAGTTCCAGTTTTTGAGGATCAGTCTAGCTAAGTACAACAGGCTTTACCACCAATGGTCTGGCCACTTAGTGAAGAATTCTTTGGTCACGACAACTTATGAAACAAGTCCTGTACAGATAGATCCCTTTCACTTCTGCAGTAATGATGCCAGAGTGGCAGAAATGGGAGTAGATGGTACTAATAATCACAGTTTTTAAACCACCTAAAAATTTTAACTTGGTATCTGTATTCTATATTTGAGGTACTTGTTCAGTGATCAACAAACAGATATATCCTGACCCATACATATATTCTAGCATCCTCATGCTGTGAAATCAGAAGAAGGCAGTTACAGCTAAGTGAAATCTTGATATGGAAGTTGCATATAAATAAGAGGATGGCTCACAGGTACTACATGGAGAGGCAGATAAAGGAACTGGCATTGTTGGTTTTATTGCAGATCTAAGGGAAAAGAGAAACATCATTTCATGGGACACTTGGTCATCTAGTGCTGCAATTCTCATAGTATTTGCACTAAGACCACCAATATCCATTAAAGGAAACAAAGAGATTGACAAATTCTATAAATACCATGATAAGACTTCCAAATTAATACAACATACATTTTAAAATCAATGCCCAGGTGGAAACAGATGGAATAGAAAGCTATATATTGGAAAACATGGGTCAGGAATAAAGAAAGAGGGATGATAAGATTTTATAACTTCATACTTCTATATTGTGAACATTTTCCTTAAGACTGGTAGGCACTGAATATGATGAGCACCAAATAACATGACAAAAAATGAAACTGTTTATATTTTAATGGACAGAAAACAACTTGTTACTAATGCGGAAGTCATTTCTGAATCAGTCTGACCACTGACTTAGTAGAAGATAAAAATTAGCATAAAACTAGAATAAAAATGAGAAAAAGATATGCATGTAATTGAAATAACTCAACCCTGACCAAATAAAACAAGTTACTAATAATTTTAAAAAATGGTTAATGGGAGAAGAAAGGATATTGACACCATCATAATGCAAACAGGTGAGTGATCTATATAAATATACTGTCATAACAAGGAGACCAAAAGAACCTAAAAGCACCTTAGTCAACAAATTCCGAAATTACCTGACATTCAGAGAGAGATGGCAGTCAAAGTTACCACATTACATTTGTAAAATCTTACAGAGAATGTATTGGAATTAAATTAAATTTAGCAGGCATTAGTAAATGACTACAATATGGATAAAAGACAAAATCAGGATACAAAAACAAGAATCAAACATGACCCCAAGGAACTTATAACCCATTGAGTGGAGAAGGTTGTGGGCAATACTGCATCAAAGCAGAGAGAAGGAGGGTAAAAATCTGCTTAAAGAAAACACTGCAAAAAAAAAAGAAAGAAAGAAAACACCGCAAGAGATCCAAATAAGCAAAATCATCTCAAGGTATTTATGGATGGAATTGAAAGGACAAGAAACACAACAAAAATGGAAAAGATGGGCAAAGATTTTTATAACGAAGGTCAATGGAGCCACCACCACAAAACTCAAACATCAGCCCAGCAGGTAGCTAGAAATGTAACTAAAGAGAATAAAGAAGGGGAAAGCAACCAGACTAGATCAAATGTCCATTATAGAGATCTGTGGTGAAGGCAATATAATTATGAGGGCATTGGGGGATCAATTCAGAAGGCATCTGAAAGAGAGAAGATACCAAAGGTACAAAAGAATTCCCCGACATTATTAATACAAAAGAGACAGAGAAAACAAGACTGTGAAAACATCAACAACAAACATATATGCTTACTTTCCCATCAACATAAAATTTTTATATCTCATTTGTATACACAGCACCAAATTCATCTACACACACATCAAGAATATCCTTGATAAGAATATTAGTAGGTGTACAAAAATATTCATAGCAGTTCTTTTTGTGGTGGCAAAGAATTGGAAATTGAGAGGATGCCCATAAATTGGGAAATGGCTAAGCAAGTTGTGGTATATGAATGGAATGGAATACTATTGTGCTATAAGAAATGACGAACAGGCTGACTTCAGAAAAACCTGGAAAGACTTGTATGGTCTGATGCTGAGTGAAGTGAGCAGAACCAAGAAAACGTCGTACACAATAATAGCCATGCTGTGCGATGACTAATGTTGATAAACTTAACCGTTCCCAGCTATACAAGGATCTAAGACATCTCCAAAGGCCTTGTGATGGAAAATGCTATCCACATCCAAACAAAGAACTATGGAATTTGAATGCAGATCAAAGCATATTATTTGCTATTTTTTTTTCTCTTCTGTTGAGTTTTGTTTCCTCTTTCTGGTGGTTCCTCCTATTGGTTCTAATTTTTACTTACAACATCACTAATGTGAAAATATGTTTAATAGGAATGTATATGTATAGCCTATATCAGATTGTGCTCCGTCTTGGGGACAGTGGTGGGGAGGAAGGAGGAGAAAAATTTTAAACTCAAAAGCATATAAAAGTGATTGCTGATAAATCAAAATAAATTAATTTTTCAAAAAAAGAATATTAGTAGGAAATAAGCAGGCCTTCACAAGTGGTTTTCCACAACAGAAAATACCTATACCAGCACACAAGCGATTAAAAAATGTAGAGAACATAAGCTTTCACTGGGCTTGTCAGTTATTTTAAAAAAAAGTCTATGATTTAGTAGAACATAATACTGTCTTTAAGACTGTCTTCCAACAATGTCTCTCATATCGAACATATTGAACTCATTCCTTATTCCTTGAAGGATATAACAGAGAATCTTGTTCAAAAAGCAACTGATCATAAGTATCAGGTGAGGCACGAGACAGGGAGATACATGCTTGCCAAAGGTATTCACCATTGTGATGGAAGAATCCAAGACAGATTCCTAGTTAAAGAAGACTTCTTCTCTGTGGACAGTGAGATACTCCAGATGTTCCTATTTGCTTATGATATCGTGCTAGTTGCAGCAAGCCTTGGAACACCACAGAGCTTCCTGGGAAAGATCTGTATCCATTCAAGTGACTTGGCTTAACCATCCATTCAGGAAAAAATGATGGATGAAATATATCTATTGTCCAGAAGGAGTTGGAGGAAGCACTTATAGAGGCTGCCCATTAGAGTATGCATATACAATGTGTATGTACAAGTTTTGCAGAAAATATGCTGATCTACACTGGTAGAAGAAGTTTCTCACAGGGAACTCCTACACCAATGAAACCCCAGGTCTTATGAATGTGTGATAATACAATGGATAATTAGTTGGGCCCAGAGTTAACAGGAGGATGGGCTGGATTGTCTTCAGGAAACTGTAAAGCTCCTTTAATGACCACAAACATTTCAGGAACAAAGGCACAACTTTTTAATACTAATTTTCTATTGGTGATGTTCTTTAATATGGCCACAAAACTTATACAAACTGAAAATAAGTATTGCTCTAAGAGATACAGAGAAATGCATGTTAGATGTGAGCATACTGCAATAAAGGAATTTCAAAAAAAAGAAGCAAATGATGTCATCAAGAAATGTATGGCCAAAAAAGAGGATAGACTAATCATGTGGTAAAAAATAATGGGCAAACAAACCAAGTGTTCAAGTGGCATCCTTGCAATGTCAGGAGAAACTGGTGAAGGCCTACAGCATATCGGGGAAGCATCCTGTAAAGGGGTTACGGGAACACATGGACAAAAACTGTACAGGATGGACAGCATGAGCAGTTTGCAATCTGTACTGCATAAGGGAATATCCAAACCCCAAAGATCACAGGACCATTTGATTATTATTCAAAGTTTTATGAAAAAGTCAATTGTCCTGCAGAAATCCATAAAGGCTACGTTTACAACATTTTCAATTTAACCCAATATCGTTTATTAAGCACCTATTATATGCCAGGACAGGGGATACAAAGACAAAACTAACAAATATCTACCCTCAAGAAACTTACACTGTAGGAAAGGGATACATCATATTTCCAGATAAGTACATACAAGAAGCATTAACCTTTGACAAGTAAGGAGATCAGCAAAGTCTTATAATAGGAGATGGCATCGGAGTTGAGCCTTAAAGGAACTTTTCACATATTTTTTAAATGATTTTACATATTGATTAATGTTAATCTTTTCACTTACTAAAATATCAACAATAGTGTATTTACCACATTGCAAGTTAACACAATAAATTCCCAATCATTTCCAATAACAAAAAAGTTCACTAATTTATAATCAAAAGTCTAAGTCTTCACTAAACAGATTTTTTTTTCCCCTAGAGCAGCTAGGTGGTACAAAAGATAGAGTGCTGGACCTGGAGTCAGGAAGACTCACCTTCCTGAGTTCAAATCTGGCCTCAGACACACCCTAGTTATATGACCCTGGGTAAGTCACTTAACCTTGTTTGCCTCAGTTCCTCATTTGTAAAATGAGTTAGAGAAGGAAATGGCAAATCATTCCAGTATCTCTGCCAAGATAACCCCAAATGGGGTCACAAAAGAGTCATAAATAGATTTTCACTAAAAACACTTTCCAAAAAATCCATTTCAATTAAAGCTGTTTTTAAAAGACACCAATATATTCATGACACATTTTTTTAATTAATAAAACAGATTTAGTGAAAACTCGTTAACATGGAAATTCAATCATTGTCACTTCTGAATTTTGACTGCACCTAGTGACAGCTCACACTCATATAGCATTTTAAATTTTACACACACACACACACACACACACACACCAACAAGCTTGTGAGTAGATAGTACAAATAATGTTATGTTCATTTTACAGAGGAAGAAAATTAGGATCAGACAGATTAAGTGACTAATACAAAATGATACAAAAATAGTTAAGCGCCAAAGACTTGGTTTTCTGACTCTAAGTCAATTTCTTCTTTCTGCTCCACCATACTACCTCAGCTTACAAGGTAAGAAAGAAAGCAAAGTCACAACCTGGATTCCAATGCCTAATACGCATATTTACCTCCAAGTTGTCAAAAAAAAGTTATGTTCTAAAATTAGAAGTATTCGCTAAAACTACAAGTGGATCTCTTCATAGTCTGGAAGACAGTACCACAAAATGTGGTTAACACTGCTCTAACAGAAAGCATCACACAAGAGAACTTGTACTTTACATACATGTTCATAAAGTATAATAAAAGTTCATGTAAACTAAATTGAAACCACATAAAGAAATGAAAAACCAGAAGCCAACGCTTTATTTTGTAAACTCTCTGCTCTTACTTTATAGGTACATCATAGTCAGGTCTAGGGGAAAAAACCCCAACAATTATGAAAGCAGTGTTGGCAAGCTACCAATGCATTTTTGCCCTCATATACACTTTTCTCTTATTGGAGAATAGTGCCATGGGAAGAAGAATTTGAATCAGAGTGGAAAAAAAGATTAGAGATGAGCAACTCTACACAGAAATGTATTCATGTTAAACAGAATTGTGACAAACTGAACAGAGAAAAATCCCTTCTCCATAATGTACCATATACAGAAAAGCTTAGGCTAAGATGAAGATCATTATTATAGCAAAAATTAATTTTTACAAGATCACTTTCCAAACAATTAGAATTTGTCGTAAGATTAAACATTAGAAAATACTGAGTCTACCGTAATAATTGTTAAAGAACAGTGTGTGTGTACCTCAAGGCTCTGCCATGGGCCGGCTTCTCTTTTCATTCTATACCATGTCACTTGGTGATCTCATCAATCCCTATGGGTTCAATTATCATCTCTATGCAGGTGATTCTCAGATCTATCCAGCTCTTACCTCTCTCCTGACCTCTAGTCTCACATACGAAGTGCCACCTGGACATCTCAAACTGGATGTCCTGTAGGTGTCTAAAATTCACTATGTCCACAACAATTCGTTATTTTTCTTCCGAAATTTTTCTCTTTTTCTGGCTTCCCCATTATTGCCAAGGTCATCAATATCTTCATAGTCACCCAGCATCACAACCATATCACCCTTGACTCCTCTCTTACACTTACCCCACATACTTAATCTGTTGATATATCTTGTCATTTATACCATCACAATATCTCTTGTTATATTATCAGCCCATCTCTCCACTCACACGTCCACCCCCTGGTAGAGGCCCTCATCACCTTACACTAGGACTTTTGCAATAGCCATTGGTGCATCTCCCTGACTCAAGCCTCTCTCTACTCCAGTTTATCATTAACTCAGCTGCCAAAGTGGTTTTCTGGAAGCACGGGTCTGACCATATTAGCCCTCTACTCAATAAATTCCCAATGTTTCCCTATCACCTCTAGGATCAAATATGAAATCCTATAGCATTTAATCCCTTTCAAATTCAGTGCCTCTACTTTTCCATTTCTCTCACCCTTCCTCTCCTCTGTCTGCCCTCCCATGCAGTCACACTTGCCTCACTTCCATTTCTCCTCCACAACATTCCATTTCTCTATTCCAGGCCTGTGTACTTGTGGTCCCCAATGCCTGAAATCCTCTCTCTCCAAACCTCAACCTTTTGGTTTCCTTTAGCTCAAATCCAACCTTCCGAAAGAGGCCTTTGCTGGGCTGACCTACTCCTAATGCCTTACCTCTACACTGTATATTTTACATGTAAATAGTCATTTGTACTCTGTCTCTGCCAGTAGAATGTGAGCTCCTAGAGAAAAGAGACTATGTTTTAGCCTTTCCTTGTATCTCTTGCATTTAAGCACAGTACCTTGTACATAATAAGCACAATGCTTGTTGAATAAAGGGTTTTAACAGGAATCACAGTGGATAGAGGAAGAAAAAAGTTCAAATATGACCTTAGACACATTTACTAGCTATATGACCATATCTCACCACTGAGATAGTGAATGCATAAGCACTTCCTAAGTTCTAGAGAAATTCAGAGTTAACACCAAGTTAGTTATTTTAAGTTGAAAATGGATTTTTTTTAAAAACTATGAAAATGGATCATTCATTAATAGCAAATCTAGGTTCTGATACTAACATCACAACTGCAGTATCACCTTATCTATGATATTTCAGAATGTACTATAAGTACACTTTGGAACTTAAAAAGTATTATTAATGGCAGAAGATTCAATCGGAACAATGAAAATGGAAACGATCAGTGTTTTTAAATTTCACCTGTTAAAAATAGTTACTGTTTGCTTGTTTAATGCTCTACTTCAAGGAAATCTGTCTGGAAAAGAGTAGTCGTATTTATAGATGAATTTTGAATATTACTGAAATTACAGTGAATGATGGATTTACTGTCCAGATCACACTCTCAAGAGATCGGAAATAGCATTCCTTTATGAAAGCAGTGATTGCTACCAGTAAGCTACAGTCTTACAAACTGTGTTTTGGATTTTGTTAAAAGTCTTAATAGTTGTGCCCAATTTTTTTGCCCTATTCATTTATAAAGTCTTGCCTACTTAAGTTAAAGCTGAGTTCTATCATAAAAGATTATTTTTTACAAACACATACAGCATAACATTTCCTGTTTTAGCTCCATCTTAAAAACCACTAGATTGTGTGAGTACATACCAGTCACATTTATGTATTCAAAGTGTCTCTGGTAATGACAAAACTGCAGTCTATAGCAATCCCCATTATATAAATTGAACTAGTTAAATACACTTATAAGACCTTGTTTGGGTCTTATAAAATATTACAAGTACAAGAAAATATAAAATTACATGTTTAATTTACAAATCAACTTCACCCTTACACATTACCAACCTCTTCAAATGAACTTTAGACTAAGTAGCTTTATTGGTGACAAATGTTGGAAAATCAGAGTAATTTTAATTATTTAACTTTTTAGGTTTCCAATGCCAGGATATATAATGGAAATGACAAACAGAAAAACACTTCGAATCATTAACTAACTTACTGATAGGAAATCTTAGTTTCATAAAACATCTTCAATCCCCTGTGTGCATACCACATACCTCTGAAAATTATATGAAAATGGATTATTTTTAGAATGCTTATATAAAAAGCTCAATATTTCCTGTTTTAACTCCACTTTAACAACAACACATACTTTCCTTTTGATTTTCTCAGCTCCTACCTCTGTTTTCATGTGGAAAGGATCAGGATAATAGCCATAAGTTTGGGCTTTTTAACGCATATTACTAAATGAACTCGAATTTGCTATTTGGGCCAATTAAACCTGTGTAAAAGAGGAAAAAACCCCATGATCTGAAATCTCAAAAATGTATGCCAAGATGAGAATTTGAAGATGGTTCAGTGCAAATCCATCACCAGAACAGCAAAAATTTTGAATTCACATCTTATTAAGAGTGGCTCAGTAGTGTTTTTGTAAGAAAGGTTAACACATAAGGCATATTAAGATAATGTTAAAAAACAAAACAAAACTGAGGTCTGTTTGCTAACCAAAAGTCTCACACACTGAGGGAAATAGGGGCATCTCAACTATATACATAGATACATACACACATACATATATACTTAATATGTATAAAGTTTGTAACATGAATCTTTTTTATAACAAGAAGATGTGAAATTTGGCATTCTCAATGTCAGTACAGCAAGGTGATGATATAATACTGTATAAGTATTCAATTCTTAGAAATGTCACATTTACTTAAAAAAAAAAACAGATGAAATCGATTTAAAAAGTGGTTAAAGTAGGATATGTTAATCCTCAATTTAAAATGTACTATAGCACTTAGATACATGTCTGATTATGATTATAGGTTTCTCTTAAGGTTGGGAATGTGAATAACTTCTTACAAAGAATGTTATAGAGGGTGCTTCAGGTGAGAGTTAGACTATATGACTCTGTGGCCCTTTAGAACTTTTGAATATTATGATTCTATGATTTTTAACTCAAGATTTCAGAACTAAAAAAGTTCCTACAATAGTATAATTTTTTTAATCAAATGATAAAACCTGTACCACTTTCATAAACTAAAATTTCAAAGCAGTTGATATTTGACAATATTAACAATAACCGATTTTTCACCCCAGCCAACCTGAGATTTCACTGGTATAGCGGAGAGGTGTCAAACACACAGCTGCATGCTGCCCACACTCCTACACTCCTGAATCAGCCCAAAGAGATTAAAATATAATTTGGAAATATTTAACAAAGTAAATAAAAATACAATAAAACACTGGTGATATTGCATTTTAAAACCAAGTCAATCTGTGGCCTACAGGGATCCTTATGTGGTATAATTGAGTGTCCTCTCCCCACCTTCTATATGAGTTTGATACCACTCTTTTGGAGAAAATGCCTAGTGTGAAAACTCTCTCCACTAAATACAGATTAGGCAGGAACTGGAGACTTTAATGGTTAGAATTGACTAGGGCAGTGAGAGGTTAAGTGACTTAGCCAAGGTCATAACAATTAGTATGTGTCAGAGGCAGGGCTTTAAACTAGATCTTCAGGACTCCAAGGCTGGCCTTATTAACTACTACTACCATGCCCCTCAGTGTTTGAATAACTACATGGAATTGCAAACATTTACAATTCAATGTGAGTTTCCACAACAGTGGTATAATTTATCTTCAAAAAGAAAAATACAGGACTGTCACAATCATGAGATTCTAAAGATACAATACAAAAACCAAGAAATTATACAAACTACAAAAGACATTAAAATCTTTCCTTATTCAGAGAAAGTACTACAAACATGAAAAATTAACTAAATATGGAATTTCGTATATAATTTTCTCATCTAAAGGAGGTGTAGGTTAGAATTTTAAGTTTCCAATTAGTCAGTATTGTCAGTCTTTGTCCACTACAAAGTGGCAATTACGTTGCAATGGCTCCCTACTAACTACCAAATTCAGTTCAAACTTCCCTTTAGCATTCAAGGCCATTCACAAGCTGGAACCACCTTCTCTTTCCAACCTTCTCTTATATATTATTCCCCTTCGCCTACTTTATGCACTTATCAACTTGGACTACTTATTATTACTCCTATATGATCTACACTGCCAAAATTTTGCTTTAACTGCTCCTTATACCTGGAATGTCCAATTCACCCTCTTCTGCTGGTAGAATTCCTATACATCCTTTAAAGCCTAATTCATTTATTTTTATTTTTTTTTATTTTTAGGCAACTGGGGTTAAGTGACTTGCCCAGGGTCGCACAGCTATTAAGTGTCAAGTGTTTGGTCTGAGACCAAATTTGAACTCAGGTCCTCCTGACTCCAGGTCCAGTGCTCTATCCACTGTGCCACCTAGCTGCCCCCTTTAAAGCCTAATTCAGTTCCTACCTCTTCAGGAGGTCTTCAAAGAGCTCTCCAAATGGCAATGGCCATTCCCCTCTTGGTCCTCAGAGCTCCTTATTCACCCTTTTATGAAAGCAATAGAATTCTGAATCTGAATTTTTAAAAAAAGATTGCCAAGACCTGGCTGATGTTTAGTAGCTGTGTGTCCAAAAGTAAGTCACATAACTTCTCTCAGTATTGGATCTCTCATATGGGCACTAAAGATAAGGATGATAACTGCATTATTTTACAGGCTGGTTGTAAAGAATAAATGACAATGTATGTCAAAGTGCTTTTGGCAAAGCAGAATACTGGACCTGGAAGTCACAAAGACCCAGGTTCAAATCTCACTTACTGACACTGTGCGACCCCAGACAATTCCCATACAAATTTTTAAAAATATATTTAAGGGAGGGAGAATTCAGGAAGAGAATGGTGAAGGAAATAGCACTTGAACTAAGGTTCAAAAAGAGGTAAGAATTACAAAAGGCAGCAGTTAGGAAGGAGACTGTTCTCTAGGTATAGGGGAACGTAGACTATGCAAAGGAGACTGAATAGGGAATTTCTATACAGGGGATAATAATTACGCCAATTTGGCTGGAAGGAAGGGAGCAGGGATATGAAATCAGTCTGGAAAGACATGCTGAAGCCAGAATGTAAAAGATTTTCATCCTTTAAGCAGTAAGGGGCCACTAAGACTTCCTGAACTGTGACATGGTCAGATCTATGCTTATACATGACATCAATGCTAACAAATTATACCTATCAGTTGAAGTACTATACCAAAAAAGAGATCACAGCTTGCCACTAAAACTTTTTATCTGAATAGTGCAGTACCAGGAATCAGAAACGTATGTTCTAGTCCTGACCCTAATGCTTACTAGCTGTGTGACCCTGGGGAAAGTAACAAACTCTGAGCCTCAGTTTCCTTATTTGTAAAATTCTAAATCAAATTCAAAATTCTGAATCAACAAGTTGAGACTCACCAAAACTCTATAAGAATAACCAAGTTAGAACAAATACAGTAAGTTATCTTAAAATAGGAAAACATGATACAGATAAAAAGGAGCTTGAGGCCTAACTTGCTGGTTACTATATCAAGATAACTCAGGTAGCCATTACATAAAAAGAAAAGAAAAACGAAATACATACACCCACCCTCACAACTTCTGAACAGGAAACCCAAGGAAAGTTTCCAAATCCTATTTCTAGCAGCTCTTCTCCAGAGTACTACTTCTCAGCACTCAGAAAGTACAGGCCCTACATTTAGAACTAAGAGCTGGTACTACATGCTTAGAGTATCAGAACAATAAATAAAAGGAAAAAATTATAATGTCACACACTACCTACGAGAGTATAAACCTTTCTTCTATCAAGTTGTACCCTGTTGATCTCTTACCACATTATTTTTTTCCTCTCCCTCCCAAGAAGTGAACTTACTTTGTAATATTCAGGGATGAGCCCTGAAAAGATCCCCTACACTCCACTCCAACCCCAACTCCTTCCCATAGGAAGGGCAAACCATGTACTGAAATACAGTTCCCCACAGGTGTGCAGACCCCAATCCCCCAATGAAAAAGTATCCTTTCCTATGCAGTATATTAAAAAACTTCAAGGCCAGTGCCCTCAATCACAAACTTCTTGGGAGATATGTATTCAACCCTTCTACCTTCTCAGTTTTGAGGCAAGACAGAAATCCCATTGCACCCACTCTCCTAACTATACACCCAAGGAATTAAAAAAAAAAAAGGTAGTGCCTAAAAGAGGCTTTAGTATTTGACAGTCATAACCTCCTCAGTTTTGAGGCAAGACAAGAATCCTATTGCACACACTTTCCTAAGTATATACCCAAGGAGTTTTTAAAAAAACTAGTGCCTAAAAAGAGGACAATAGTATTTGACAGTCATTCCCCCCCACCCTCAGTTTTGAGGCAAGACTGGAATCCCATTGCACCCACTTTGCTAAGCATACATTATACCCAAGGGTTTTTTTTAAGGTACTTTCTAAAAGAGAGGCTAATAGTATTCGACAGTCATATCCTCCTCAGTTTTGAGGCAAGGCAAGAATCCCATTGCACCCTCTTTCCTAACTATGTACCCAAGGAGTTTTTTTTTTTTAAGGGTACTGCTTAAAAGCGGGGCTAACCGGGGACAGAAAGCAAGGAAATGTGTGTTTGTAAGAGAACGGGAGCCGGAGAAAGGGATGCCTTAATCCCCCAGCTCCTTAGGTAGGGGAGAGGTGGGCACTTCGAAGGGAGTGGGACCCCAAGAACGGCGCTAAGTGCAGGGGGGATGGCTGAGCCAGGACGCCTCCTCTTTCCTGGGGGTAACGCAGGGAAGGTGTGCTACCCCCCGGTGGGCCATCCCCCCGGCCCCCACCCCAAGAGATCTGGAGCACTGGGACCGGGGGACCCTGCCAGGCCAGGTGTGAGGCGGGGAGAGGAATGGGGACCTGCCGCCTCGGAGGGTGGGGGCTCGATGTCCGCCCCTTTCCGGGCCCCTCCCGCCGTCCCGGGCCACCCCGCCGGCCCGTCCCGGGCGTGGCTGCCCGTGACCGCGGCAGTGGCGGCGGCGGCGGGGCCTCCCTGAGTCCCGGCCCCTCCCGCCCGCCTGGGCCCCGCCGCCGCCGCCGCCGCCGCCCCGGACACGGAGGGAAAAGGGCGCGGGGGGGCGCAGGGGCCGGACGGCCGGACGGCCGGACAGGCGGACGGTCGGCATCAGCCGCAGCCGGCCCCGCGCCCCCAGCCTCTCACTCACCCCCCGGTCCGGCGCCTCCTCCTCCTCCTCCTCCTCCTCCTCCGCCTCCTCCTCCTCCTCCTCCTCCCCCTCGGCCGCGGGTCCTGCTCGGGCTCTGCGCGGCGGCGGCGGCGGCTGGGCGGCCTCGGGAGCGGCGGCGGCGGCGGCGGCAGCGGCGGCCTCGGGAGCGGCGGCGGCGGCCTCGGGACCGCGCACGCACTCACGGACGCACGCCCCTCCTCCTCCTTCCTTCTCCTAGCCTGGCCCCGCCCCACCTGCGAGAGCCCAGGCTTGGCCCCGCCCCCGAGCCTCGTTCTGGAGGCCGCCTTTAAAGGGGCCTCGGGGAGGCTCGGGGACGAGAGAGGCGTGAGACCAGCGGGCTGGCGGCCGAGTGCCCTGAGATGAACCCTTCGCTTCCCCCAACCCCTCCCCCTCCCCCTGACTTCCCCATCTTGGGGAATGGCAGCGCCGGCGTTCCTGTCATCCCGAGGCTGAACCTCCGTGTCATCAGCTTCTGGGGCCCCCGCAGGATCTGTGGTGTCCGGCTCCCGTCTATACGCGGCTGTCACCACACTAATCCGAGAGCTTAGCTCTTCTTGCCCAGATGATTGTTCATAACCTCCCGACTCTCCTTCCTGCTTCCAGTTCAGATCCGCGCCCTGGATGATCTTCCCAATAACGTTATGTCAGTCCTGAAAAAATCTTCAATGGCTCCCTACTGCCTACTGAACAAATTAAAACCACTGACTCTGGCGTTCAAGGCCCTCCACAGTCTGGCTCCAACCCACCTCTCCAGGCTCATTCTATATAGCCCGCATTTATATAACACCTACTACGTACCAAGGAAGCTCAATGGAATCAGGAAGACCTGAGTTAAAATTCGACCTCAGACACTTAATAGCTGTGTGACAATGGGCCAGTCACTTAACTTCTGTTTGCCTTAACCCACTGGACAAGGAAGTGGCCA